>NW_023276806.1:153029178-153397200 GCF_003668045.3 Cricetulus griseus | reverse complement strand
ATCTGTCATAAACTGTAGAGTATTTAGTGATCATTAACTCTCTGAAAATGATATTCAGAGATCGGACACTAATTTAACTTCAAAATGTTCCCATGTAGCATAGACATCTCTACATATCCAAATAAATTAGGCCTTTTGTAAACTTCATCTTTTTTTCTCTTTCATTGTTTTTTTCAAGACAGGGTTTCTCTGTCTTACCCTGGTTATTCTCAAACATGTTCTGTAGACTAAAGTGGCCTGGGAGCCTCCTGCCTCTGCCTCCTGAGTGCTGGGATAAAAGACATGAGCCACCACACCTGAAAAATTTTGTCTCCTTAAGTATTGTTTCTTCAGTCCCCTGAGTTCCTAATTTGACTATATTACTTTATAAATTAATAGGGATCTCTGGCTTTGGATCTTCTTTATGAATATGTAATCCTAGGTTTTCTTTTATCTATCTGATGTTGGATCATCTGCCTTGGTTTCCTTTGTTTTCTATGTTTATTTTTTTGTGTGATGACAGACACATAATCCAGTAGCTTCCCAAGAAGGAGTACACGAGAGATAATGTATTTATTTATTTTTATTATTATTTATTTATTTTTAAATTTGAAACAAGCTTCTTTTACATGTCAATCCCAGTATCCTAGCTTCCCTCCTCCCCTGCACCCCCCCTACCAATTTCCTATCCCATCCCCTTTCTGCTCCCCAGGCCTTCCATGGGGATCTTCATATCATTTTGAGCAGGAACTAGACCCTCCCCCATGTGCCTAGACTGGGAGAGTATCCCTCTATGTGGATTGGGCTCCCAAAGTGCATTCCTGTACTAGGGATAAATACTGATCCACTACCAGAGGCGCCATAAATTAACCAGACCTCCAAACTGACATCCTCATTCAGGGGGTCTGGAACAGTCCTATGCTGGCTTCCCAGCTATCAGTCTAGTGTCCATGAGTTCCCCCTTGTTCAGGTCAGCTGTTTCTGGGGGTTTCTCCAGCCTGGTCTTGACCCCTTTGCTCATCCATCCTCCCTCTCTGCAACCTGATTCCAGGGCAGAAGCTATGGGTGTCTGCTTCTGCTTCCATCAGCTATTGAATGAAGGCACTAGGATGGCATATAAGATAGTCATCAATCTCATAATCAGAGAAGGGTTTTAAAGTAGCCTCTTTGCTATTGCTTGGATTGTTGGGTTGGAGTCAACATTGTAGATCTCTGAACATTTCCCTAGTGCCAGATTTCTCTTTAAACCTATAATGGCTCTCTCTATTATGGTATCTATTTCTTGCTCTGCTCTATTCTTCCCTTGACTCAATCTTTCTGTTCTCTCCAGTCCTCCTCTCCCCTCCTCTTCTCCCCATCTCTTTCTTCTAATACCCCCCACCCCGTGTTCACTATTAGCTCAAGAAATCTTGTCCCTTTCCCCTTCTCCGGGGGACCATGTATGTCTCTCTTAAGGTCCTCCTTGTTTCCTAGCATCTCTAGCAGTGTGGATTTAGGCTGCTACTCCTTTACTCTATGTCTAAAATCCATATATGAGAGATTATATACCATTTTTGTCTTTTTATGACTGGGTTACCTCACTCAGGATGGTTTCTTCTAGTTCCATCCATTTACCTGTGAATTTCAAGATTCCATTGCTTTTTTCCCCAATGAGTAGTACTCCATTGTGTAAATGTTCCACATTTTCTCTATCCATTATTCAGTCGAGGGGCATCTAGGTAGCTTCCAGGTTCTGGCTACTACAAATAATGCTGCTATAAACATGGTTGGACATATTTCCTTGTTGTATGAATGTGCATCTTTTGGGTATATGCCTAAGAGTGGAATTGCTGGAGCTTGTGATAGACTCATTACCATTTTCCTGAGGAACAGTCATATTGATTTCCAAAGTGTCTGTATGAGTTGGCACTCCCACCAGCAGTGGAGGAGTGTTCCCCTTTCTCCACATCCTCTCTAGCATAAACTATCATTGGTGTTTTTGATTTTAGCCATTCTGACAGGAGTAAGATGGTATCTCAGAGTTGTTTTTATTTGCATTTCCCTGATGGCTAAGGATGTTGAGCACTTTCTTATGAGTCTTTCAGCCATTTTAGATTCCTCTATTGAGAATTGTCTATTTAGTTCTGTACCCCAGTTTTTAATTTTAGTTGGTGTTTTGGTGACTAGCTGCTTGAGGTCTTTGTATATTTTGGGAATCAGCCCTCTGTCAGACATGGGGTTGGTGAATATCTTTTCCCATTCTGTGGGTTGCTGTTTTGTCTTGCTGACTGTGTAAGGGCTGCCTTACAGAAGCTTCTCAGTTTCAGGAGGTCCCATTTATTAATTGTTGGTCTCAGTGTCTGTGCTACTGGTGTTATGTTCAGGAAGCAGTCTCTTGTACCAATTTGTTTGAGGGTACCACCTACTTTCCCTTCTAAGAGGTTCAGTGTGGCTGGATTTATGTTGGGGTCTTTGACTCCTTTGAAGTGAAGTTTTGTGCATGGCCATAGATAGGGGTCTATCTGCAGTCTTCTGCACCAGCATCCAGTTGTGTCAGCACCATTTGTTGAAGATGCTCTTCAACTTTAATGAAAACCTAAATAATCCTTAAATAATCAATGTAGCTTGTAGTGTAATGTAGTTTGTGTTTCACGTCAGGTCTATATTTTAAAACACACAATTCTTTAAACATAATTTTTGTATTGATTCTTTGGGGATTTCACACTGTGCACCCCAATCCCGCTCATTTTCCAGACCTTTCATATCTGCCCTCCACCCTGTAGTGTCATTCCCAAAGGATAACTTAAGAAGAAATAATTAAAATAAGTAATAAAATGCATGTTAATTAGAAACAATCAAAAAGCAAACAGAAAAACCACCTTTATTCCTCTCTTTCCTCCCTCTCCATTGGGAGCTATGGTGTATTATACAATAGACCCTTTTGTCCAAACAGCTTTACTTGCAAATTTTTATTATGTAATCAGGTGAGAGGAGCCAGCTCTGCTACACCTATGGTGAGGGCTGGGCCCAGCTTTCCCAAGTGAGGGGACATTTCTCCTATGATCAGTGGGACCAGCTCTTTGTGCTAGGATCATAGGCGTTCACTATCTCATGGCCAGTGAGGGATGGGGTCATCTCTCTGGTGGGATGTCCATATCTCTCCCCAGGCCACTGAAGGGTGGGGTCAGTTCAGCAAGGCCATCATACTTCAACACATGGTTCAAATGGGTCTCACTGGTAACACAGGCAATAAACATCAACCCAGACCCTAGCTGTAGTAAGAACATGACCCAGACATGGCCATCAGTAGCAGCTTAGGCCTAGATGTTACTATGGCCAATGGAGGCAGATCAGGCCACCCCAATCTGTATGTCCTGGTGGCAGCATGACCCTTGGGCTCTAACCTGGCCTCAGGTGTCAGCCTAGGTCATAGGCATCTACACTGCCTTCAGTGGTAACAGGAGCCATGGTCATTATCATAGACCCTGGCTGTGGTAGAGCCATGGACCCAGAAGTGGCCTCTGACAGCAGCTCATCCAGGGAGATACCATGTTCCTGGGTGGCAGAGAGGTCACCCAGATCAGAATGGCCCTGGTAGTGGTCATCCCTTGGTCCCCAACATGGCCACAGATGGCAGCCCAGAACCCAGCCATCCTTGTGGAAAACATTACATTTTTTAATGTATGTGAAACCTTGGTTGCTAATTTCATATACAGAATTGAGGTAAACAAAGTCTTTAGATTTGGAAGAATCCCTCCACACCCAGAATTTCTCTAAGTACAGATCCAATCAATCTCAGATATAAAGAAATGAGGAAATATGTTGCATACAGAGCATATTGGGACTTTTTAATTTGTCATTCTTTCCTAAACAATGTAGTATAATCACTATTTACATACATACCATTTATTTAACATTAACTATTTAAAGTAATCTAGAGATGATTAAAACCATACAGGAGGATATTCACTGGCTATATGAGAATACTATAACATTTTAGAAAGGGGGATTGAGTATCCACAGATTTTGGTATCCACAGGGATCCTGGGACCAATTTTCCCATTAAACCTAGGGATATTTGTGTATTATATTGAAATAGGACATAAGACAATGAAGTTAGCTAGTCATTAGACAACCGTCAGTGAATCCACTGAAGCTTATAGTTGGTATATCTTTTAAAGTTCTCAAATTTTCTGATTGCTAGGCTCTCCATGTATAAGAAAGGAGAAAAAAGAAACCTATACTGAAGACTCTCTGAAAGTAATGAATATAATGTGCATAGCAGAGCACTTATGAAATTATCAGAACTTAAAATATGTAATGTGCATAGCTGACAACTTATGAAATACGTACTTAATGAAGACTAATTGCAGTTTCTCATTCCTTAAATTTCTGTACTAAACTGTAAACTCCCACTGTCAATGTTTATAATTGTTTTGTTGTCTCAAATAGTTATGTGAACCATGATCTCTCCATTGTGGAAAAGATCAGTTGATTAGTGCACAATAAAATTAAGCATGTGTATCTAGTTCTTGTATTGGCTTTCATGAACACAACTTTTACCTACAGAATGCAATCTGTTCTTGAATGTAAAGTACTAGCTTACTTCTAATAGAAACTGCCAGGATAGTCATGGCATCAATTCTAACAATAGTAACTGATCATGTCCTGAGACATTGTCATTTCTAAGGGCTCATTTTCACATACTATAAATTTTAGTGACTAAAGACATACTTGAAGTGCAGGGGGATTGGTGGAAGGCCTAGAGACGGGTAGTACTGCTGGGTTCCTGGGATCTAAATCTATGCAAAGGTGAGACTCCATGTGTACCCAATGTACACACGTAGTGAATGTGTGCTTCCTATTTCCAGGAGAATTGAGTGAGGGAATGATGAGGAAGGGATGGAAATAGAAATAATGAATTAGTGCCATATCATGTATCAAAATGCTGAAACTTTCAAAGCTAAGTGACCTGGTACTTTTTATTTTCCTTTCATTCTTCCTTCCTTCCTTTCTTTTTTGTTTTGTTTTGTTGAGACAGGGTGTGTAGCTTTGGAGCCTGTCCTGGAACTAGGTCTCATAGACCAGGCTGGTCTCAGAACTCACAGAGATCCACCTGCCTCTGCTTCCCGAGTGCTGGGACTAAAGGCATGTGCCACCATGGATCTGCTACCACCACCTAGCATACTTTGCATTTTTCATGTGCAAGTAAATCATAAAATAAGATGTATAACTATGTGTAACATATGAGGCTACCACTACATGGGAAATAAATAGGTTCTTGATAAATTACTAGAGTCCAATGCAGATCCACAAGTTCCTGTATATTTGCTTCTATTTCTAATCAAGGATTTTTAATTTTAAAGTACTAATCTGTTTTAAGGATATCTTTAACAGTTAGATTGTGTGTGAGTGTGAATGTGTGTGTATGTGTACACATGCATGCCACAGTGTGAGTGGATCAGAGGACAACTTTGCAAGCCTGAGTTCTCTACACACACCGTGTAGTCCTCATGGATCAAACTCAGGTCCTTAGGGTGGGCAGTAAGTGTCTTTACTTGCTGAGCCACCTCACAGGCCCGAAAGGAATAATCTTTAATTTGCTGACACTGAGCCATCTTTACTGTTATTTTTAAGGTAGTATCTATTCCCAGTTCACTTCTTTTAAAATCCACTAATTTCTCAAATAGGAGCCCATTCAAGTTGAATTCACTTTTCTTTCTGTGACACAGGTCACATGAGCAGAGAGGGGGTGGGGGTGGGGTTCCAGAAAGTACCGCGCCTGCCTGCTGCACTTACTCCAATGAAAGGATTTTTTTTTTCCTTTTTGAGGTAAAACGACAATTAAGGTCAACCTCCTTGGCTCAAATTAAAAAAGAGAAAAAGGAGTGTAATGAAGAATCTAACTCCTTCCTCTAATTTTACAAGTTCAATGGTAATCTAGCCATGCCATTCATTTAGAGAAACCATTAATTTTACTGTGTGGCTGTAAGCAGTAGGCCTCAGCTTTCATTCTCGCACTCTCCCCCTCCGTGGTCTTTGTGTGTGCACCTGTTCGGGCCACTTTAGCATCCCATTTGTAAAACTTTGGGTAATCCTCTGGCACTAGCCCTGGTGTGATAATACTTCTGTTATTCAGCAGCCTAATTACAAAGGACAACACAGATAAAACAATTCAGTTCTATTTTTTAATAGCCGATTTGCCAATTTCTCCAAGCTTCAGAGAGAACGGTCTCCCAACCTTGCTGAATTCAAATTTAATCTGAATGTGTTCAGCACCCGAGTGTCAGTACCTCAGAGCCGACCTTTTCATTGCTGGGTTTTTCGACACTGGATTTCTTGTCCTGCCCTTGGCTCCTTTGTGATGATATCAAAATTCTATTTCTTTAAATATAATATATTTTCATAATAGAGTTGGAGCACATGAACACATTCCCTGATCCTCATTTATGATAATTGCTGATCCCTTCTAACCACAGGGATACAGCAATTAAATAGTTAAGATGGTAGAGACTAAAGGGAGGGTTACTTTATTTAATGAGCCAAGATGAATGATAAGCTGGGGATTTTAACAGAAATTTCTGAGGTTAATATTGTCAGAGGGGAGCTCAGTAGAGAAAAGAAGCTTTTGTTTTTGTTTTCTTGTTTACAAAAGAAGCAAGAGGATTGTTTCTTGTTCATGTAAAAACCCAAGAAAAGTACCTTTAGTGTAGTATAATATCCCAGCCTCAGAGTACTATGGCAAGAGAGACATCTGAAATGTTTGGGTGGCCACTATTCTGAACTTTTGAGGGTTGACTAAACCTCCCCCAAACTTGAAGGAGGAGGGTTGGAAGGCACTGTGCAACTGAAGGAACGCCCTGACCACTTCTTAATCCTCTGGGTCTGAAACCCAAAGAACTCAAGGGAAATTTAATACATATGTTTCTGATCCACTTACCCTGACTGCTTCATCCAAACTGTGTTTTGCATGAGCCACCCGACACCTAAGAAGCCTTCTGGGTTTTCCGTCTAAGGCTGTTCTTTTGCTCCAAGAGACCATGCTTTCCTTGTATGCAGCCGAGTTGGAAGCAGGCGGCTGATGCTTGCTACTAAAGGCCATATTCACAAACTCAGATGGTTGGAAGTTGGCAAACTATGCCTCTCTCTGTCCAACAACACACAAGTAGAAAACTCAGGGCTATTATCAAACTGGGTTGCAATTGGTTCATTCTATTGATAAGTCTATGTCTGTTTCTGCTTTCTAAGCTTCTGACCCAACACACTAGATAACTTAGAATGTATATCTAGATATACATTCCTAGATAACCTTAGAATGTATATCCATCCCATTATACATATGGATAGAACAGTGATAGCACATCACTCTTGTTTTGAAACAAGGGAACACCAGCTTATAAACACTATCTGTCCCTGAAGTATATGATTTTTTTTTTTTGAGACAGGGTTTCTCTGTATATCCCTGGCTGCTCAGGAACTCTCTCTATGGACCAGGCTGGCCTTGAACTCACAGAGATCCACCTGCATCTACCTCCCTAGTGCTGGGATTAAAGGCATGAGCCACCACCATCTAGCCTGAATTATATGATCTTACTAAAAACAGGTAGGCAAGAAATCTACTTTGGATCACAGTGGAACACCTTCACTTTGTCAAATTTTAATGTTTTAGAGAAAAAAATTAAAGATTTCACATTTGAATTCTTGATTGATCCTTGAACTTCTTTAAGGTTGACAATTAATAAACATTAAAAAAAGCCAATTATCTCTTACTGGTTTGTGATAGCACATTAGTGGCTAATTTAAACATTTACTGAGTAATTGCCATGAGCCAGGCTCTATGACAGTCCTGTTTGAGTAGTTCTGTTAAGTAGGCCTTGTTCTCTCACTCCCATCATCTCTCTCCCCAACATCTCACTATATAACCCTAAACTGGCCTCGAATGAATAGCAACCGTCTCAGTCTTCCCAGGGCTGAGATTATAGTGCATCACCACATCTAGATGACTCTATCTTTGACCAGTTTCCCCAATTGGAGGCATGAGATTCTACAGTTTACAGAGAAAGATAATTCATCAGGTCAGACATGGCTGTTTTATTCATGTCTTATAGTTGTTCAATATTTGAAATCAGTATTTCATGACTAGAATGTTCAGTTTTATGAGTAGTGTAGAATTGCCTATGGAGAATGCTCAGAGCTAGATATTATGAAACTTGGACCTCTATAATCTCTAGTGTGACAGTGTTAGTGTGGTTAGTATATTGCTCACAAGTATATACTTGGTCACCTAGCCTTGGCCAGCATATCCTTTCCTTCACAGGATGGGACTTTTAAGTTTTTGACCTTCAGGGAACAAGCCAATTGGGATGATCCTGACAAACAAAGTTTCTGCAAGTATTAACAATAAGGAGACACACACAGAGAATGCCAGAAACTTCTCTGTGAGCACACGGCTGTTGCAACACCCTTCTGTGAAGAAGAAGGCAGAACTGCAGAGGATCCACTGTAGCTCTGCTTTTCATTTTGGTTAGCAAATAGCAGGCAGCAGGGTCTCATCAATTTATGTTGACAGGCTAAAGGGAAGTGGTGGCAGAGGACCACAGGAAACAGGGCTCTCTATGGTCACTATCTCTGAGTGGGAAACTAACAGGATGAATTTAGGGACAGATAGGACAGCTGTTACCCAGGTCTCTGCTCATTACATGGAGATTTTTCCAGTTGGTGTGCTCAGTGGCATGGAAATTCTTTCTTTCCTGTTTCCACCACAGACAGTGCTAGCACAAGGGGCTCTGGCATGGACTCTGTAGTAACAGTTCTGTGATTTTCTCCTGCTGCATCTGAGACACACTGAGTAGGGCTGACCTATGTAACTGACCATATAACAGAGCCAATGTCATGTGACTTCTGTGGCAAGGTCATAAGAGACATTACAACATCAATACCCACCAGGTTCCCTAAGTCCCATGGTTGTAGGGGAATCACTTATCCTGTTTTGAGGACATTTAAGCAACTTTGTGAAGAGACACTGAAGACTCACTTGGACATCCAAGTAAAGGATCAAGCTACCAAATATGTTCCCAGCCCCATACAAATGGTCAGATGGCTACAGCCTTAACTGATGCCTTGACAACAATTTCATGAGGTACAACCATCCCTAAATTAAGTATATGGATCTGGGGAGTTTTGGAGAGAACAGTTGACACCCATAGAATCACAAACTGAAATCAACCATGTTACGTAGGAAGATTGAGTTCTTGCCTCAACACTTACTGGTTGTGTGACTTTGAATGAATATGCAATCACTCTCAAATGAGTCTTTTAAAAAAATAACATTCTCTTCTTGGAAGTATTGAAGCTGTAAATGAAAATTACAGTATTATAAACCATGGAGGAGGAAGGTATCAAGAATGATATGCTATCTAAATAATGAGTCCAATGCTATAATACTAACAATTCCAAGTCTACCTATAATGCAGGTAGCTTGATTATGAACATGCTCTTCGGAGACAAACTTTGGGAAGGTTAAAGCAAATGTTGTTCTTTCTCTGGGAAACAACGTCTGTAGCTCAAAGAGGGGTTATGAAATACTATGTGGCTTCTTTTGCCATAGGAAACACAGAACCCTGAAAATCAAACTGTGGTTTCAGAAGACATCTCATTTGGACCAATGGATAACTTTTTGTTCCTGTAACAGGGAGTGCTCTTCACAGAGAGACAGTAATGTCATTATTCATGCTGTAAGCCAGCCCACTTCAACTGCTGGTCTTCACAATGCCTACAAGTGTGAAAAAAAAAGAATACAAAAAACCCACTTGCTTCCTTTTTCATGAGTATTGACATTCTTGTGCAGTATTAGGAGAGCTAATTTAGCTTCCAGTTCTAAGAATTTTTGAATCTATAGCCAGTAATTATTGGCATTCAGAGGTACAAAAGAGGAAAACAAAGCCTGCAAATTCTAGCACATTCATGTGGGATTGGGAGCTGAATTAGGATCCTCACACCCCATTGAATGATCAGCCCCCCTATTAGAGCCTTATTAAAATGGTAATGATTATATGCCAGCTATAGGCAGGCAGCCGCACCTGTCAAAAACTACCCCGATTATCCTGTTCATTGAACTGTCTGGCTCTTGAATCAGTGTCTCAGGTTTACTCCTCTATGAAGTTTTTTTTTCTCCCCTGCTCTATGTCTTAGATAAAAATAAAAAGAATACAAGAACAAAAATTTCCTTACAAAGCACGTTTATAGTTTTTATACTGTCTCTTCGTTTTCTGTTTTGTATTGAGTATGGAAAACGGTAAGAGTGCTATCTTCTACGATTTGTGATTAGGAACCAACAGAAGCAAGAAAGAAGAAGAAATGTAAAAATCTCACCTCTAAAAATCCTGACATTAAGAAAAGGAAATGCAAATCTATGACTTATCTGGAAACTAGCTCATTCAGTTGACAGCATATGCACTATAATGAAGGGGAAAATTCTTATACTACCTTTGTGTCAGTTATCAAGACTAGACATTGCCTTCACAGACACTCTGAGTTTTCATTCATCCTTTGCTTTTAATGATACAGAACACAACAGTGTGTTTCATGTGAAGTCACTGCTCTCCACCAGAGTTGTTTGTTTTGTTTTTGTTTTTTTATCATTGATTGTATAGTGTTGTTTTCTTCCAAGACAAAAATCTCACTCTTCTTGGAAGAAATGTCTCCTTCAAGTCATTTTGCCTATTGGTCTGTCATGTTTGGAGGCAGAGGGTCCTGAGACTGGACATCAGCAGTAGCACTTGTGACAGATGCTGTGATGGGAAGTAGCCACAGCACTTGGAGAGAAGGAAACGTACAGAGGAAAGCTATAGCACAAATGATAAAAACCCAGAGACATATAATTGGAGTTCAAGCTGAACATCAGAAAAGCAAAGCAGCCGACCACTAGAAAGTCCTTAGATCTACTAAGGCTGGGGCGATCCTATCCTCAGCATAACCGAAGACTGAATACAGACTGAGATTCTGAGATCCGGCCTTGTATTTCTCTCTAGTGCTAGTATTAAAGGTGTGCACCACCACAGCCCAGCTTCTATGGCTAACTAGTATGGCTGCTGGGATTAAAGGTGTGTGCCACCACTGCCTGGCCTCTATGTCTGTAGCTAGCTTTGCATTCTGATCTTCAGGCAAGCTTTATTAAATCATAAACAAAATATCACCACAGAAAGCAGGAGTGTTTGTTTGTTTGGATTGTTTGGATGGGTTTTGATTGGACATGGCTTTCTCTGATTATTAGCATATGTTAGGGTACCATGAAGAATGTCTGTTTTCATCAGCAGCTACTTAACACAGGTGATTTCTGTCTTTCTTCAGCCACAGGTCTTGGAGATTGTGGGACAGAGCAGGAAGCAATGAGTTGGCTTTTGCCCTCATTTTTGGGGGGAGGATGCTCTTCCCTGAACAAGATTTGAAGATGTAGGTCACAAACAATGGGCAGAAATGCACTCAAGTTCCTTGCATACACATTCTTTCAGTAGCCTACATGGAGAAAAAGAAAGCATTAGTATGAACTTGGGGCTTTGTAAACCTAGCCTAGCTGGTCTAAGAAACATTTGATTTCTAGTTCTTTGATGTTATAGTATGAAAATATTCATCACTAAGTTAACAGACATCAAATTACAGAGACACCACTCCTACTGCTCTAAGTATAAAAAGAGGTCTTTTACATCAAGTGACAACTCAACTGAGACATTCTTTCTCCAACGATGTAGTTATTAGTTGATCTTAGAGTCCTATGTTCTACCTCCCACACCCATTTCCCAATCTATCTGTTTGATATTTACTAAACATTATAAAGCACCAATGAGGTAATTCCCTAGCCTTCACTGAAGCATTTTAGAAATGATTTATCATGAGATAATCAAACATTGAAATAATGGGTTTGTTTGCACAGAAGATTATTACCAGGATATCTGAAAGGCCAACACTCCCATGCTTCTATAACTCCATTACATTGCTTTTTAAATTATTATTATTTACAAACATATTATTTTACATATCAGTTCCCATGTCCCCCCATTCCCTCCCAACCTCTCATGCCTCCCACCAACCTCCCCAACCCACTCCCCACCCACTCCCCAAGGATAGTGAGGCTTTCCATCGGGGATCACCAAAGTCTGTCACATCATTTGGGGGAGGGCTTTGGCCGTTCTCCTTGTCTCTGGGCTGAAATAGCACCCCTCTACAGGGAATGGGCCCCCAAAGTCCATTTGTGCACTAGGGATAAATACTGGTTCCACTGTCAGAAGTCCCATAGACTGCCCAGGCCTCCTAACTGGCACTCGCATTCAGAGGGCTTGGTTTGGTTCAATGCTGGTTCCCCAGCTTTACAATTGGGGTCCCTGTGCTCTCATTAGGTAAGGTCAGCTGTTTCTGTAGGTTTCTCCAGTATGGTCTTGACTCCTTTGCTCATCCCTCCTCCTTCTCTACAACTGGATTCCAGGAGTATGGCTCAGTGCTTAGCTGTGGGTGCCTGTGTCTGCTTCCATAAGCTACTGGATGAAGGCTCTAGGATGGCATATAAGGTAGTCATCAATCTCATTATAGGAGAAGGGCATCAAAGGCAGCATCTACTACTGCCTAGATACTTAGTTGGGGTCATCTTTGTGGATCTCTGAACATTTCCCTAGTGCCAGGTTTCTCTCTAAACCTATACTGGCTCCCTCTATTAAGGTATCTCTTTTCTTGCTCTCCTCTATTCCTCCCCCGACTCAGTCTTCCTTCTCCCTCTTGTTCTCCCCCCCCTTCCTCTTCTCCTCTTCTCTTTTCCCTACCTCCCTCCACTCTCACCCTGTGATCCAAATTTGCTCAGAGGAGTTCTTGTCCCTTTCTCTGTCTTCTGGGGACCATGTATTTCTTTCTTAGGGTCCTCCTTGTTTCCTAGTTTCTCTGGTGGTGTGGATTGTAGGCTGTAACCCTTTGCTCTATGTCTCATATCCATATATGAGTGAGTACATACCATGCTTGTCTTTTGTGTGATTGGATTACCTTACACAGGATGGTTTCTTCTAGTTCCATGCATTTGCCTTCAAATTTCAAGATTTCATTGTTTTTTTCCCACTGAGTAATACTCCATTGTGTAAATATACCATATTTTTTCCATCCATTCTTCAGTTGAGGGGCATCTCAGGTTGCTTCCAGGTTCTGGCTATTACAAACAGTGCTTCTATGCACATAGTTGAACATATGTCCTTGTATGAATGTGAATACCTTGGGGATATGCCCAAGAGTGGAATTGCTGGATCTTGTGGTAGACTGATTCCCCTTTTCCCGAGAAGCCGCCATACTGATTTCCAAATTGGCTGCACAAGTTTGCACTCCCACCAGCAATGGAGGAGTGTTCCCCTTTCTTTACATCCTCTCCAGCATAAACTGTCATTGGTATTTTTTATTTTAGCCATTATGGCCGGTGTAAGATGATATCTCAGAGTTGTTTTGAGTTGCATTTCCCTGATGGCTAAGGATGTGGAGTACTTTCTTATGTGTCTTTCAGCCATTTTAGATTCCTCCATTGAAAATTTTCTATTTAGTTCTGTACTCCCCTCTTTAATTGGATTGTTTGGTGTTTTGGTGTGTAGCTTCTTGAGTTCTTTGTATATTTTGGATATCAGCCCTCTGCCTGATATAGGGTTGGTGAGTATCTTTTCCCATTCTGTGGGCTGCCATTTTGTCTTGTTGACTGTGTCCTTTGCCTTACAGAAGGTCCTCAGTTTCAGGAGGTCCCATTTATTAATTGTTGGTCTCAGTGTCTGTGCTACTGGTGTTAAGTTCATGAAGTGATCTCCTGTACCAATTTGTTCAAGGGTACCTCCCTTCTAAGAGGATCAGTGTGACTGTATCCAGTTATGCCAGCACCATTTGTTAAAGATGCTTTCTTTTTTCCACTGCGTACTTTAAGCTTCTTTGTCAAAAATCAGGTGTTCATAGGTGTGTGGGTTAATATTGGGATCTTCAATTGTATTCCATTGGTCTATCTGTCTATTTTTGTGCCAGTACCAAGCTGTTTTCAAGACTATAGCTCTATAATAAAGCTTGAAGTCCGGGATGGTGATACCTCCAGAAGTTCCTTTATTGTACAGGGTTGTTTTGACTATCCTGGGTCTTTTGTTTTTCCACATAGTTGAGTATTGTTCTTTCAAGGTCTGTGAAAAATTGTGCTGGGATTTTGATGGGGATTGCTGTAGGGAGCCGTCCCTGCATTCTCCATTACAAGATGGCGCCTGCATCCGGCAGGCACTGAATGTAAACAAGTTAATGCGCGCAGACGCTGGGTAACTTTCCATTCCTTGATCTCTGCCTATTCCGTGGCGTCATATGGTCCGATGAGCTACAGCCAATCATGGGGTGACATGTCCCAGGCGGCGGTTGCCAGCCTTTATTAGGGGACGGGATTCTTGGCTCGGGGTCTCCGCTCTGATAAGCTTATGCTCTCCTCTCAAGACGCATTAAAGCTTTACTGCAGAAGGATCCGAATGTTCTGTGTGGTTCTTGCCGGCAAGATAATCTCGAGGGACATCTGGTGCCAAAACCCGGGAACTTGTTAACATCGCCAGCACTGCGGAGACCCCTCGGACGGGGCGGATTCAGAACTGCAGGGTGATAAGTTCGGAGAGGTATGCTTTATTCTGACACCTTCTTTTTTGACTTTGCTTTTAATTTGTCACCACTATGGGATGGATCAGTAAAAGCCTTAATTCTAGTCTTTATTACATTGGTCTTATATTGTGCCCACCGTGGCTGGTGTTCCAGTTCTCGACCAAGCTTACCCCAGGTAGCCTCCAGCATAATGGGCTCTTCAAAACAGAGAGACCTAATTAAAAACTGTCTAGAGATTGAGGCTTGCTGTCCCACGGTAGCAGAGAGTCAAAAAACGCTTAAAGAGGTACAGGATAATATATCAGAAACCGAACGAGATGAGAGATTAGGAGCTCAAAAAAGAAAGGACATGTCTAAGGAAAAAGGCCCTCCCCAGGATACAAAAAAAGGGGGAGAGAAAATAGGGGATAACCGGTCACACCCCGGTAAATTTAAGAGACCTGTTAATCCAGTGGGTGTACTTCCATCAGCACCCCCATTATATGAGTCACAACAAAAATTTGGTACCGACTCCTTTTTACCATTAGAGGAGCAGAGGAAACTGCAGATGGCTTTCCCAGTCTTTGACAGGGGAAAACCAAACAAAAGGAGGGAATGGGAGCATCCTTACCCTCGGTGCCAAGAGTTGCAATATCCATGGCACTTTTTACCCTTAATTTTCTAAACATTGACGCTCAGGGCCATACTGCGGCCAAGCGTCACACCTCAGAACCTGAAAGGCCAAAGGAAATGGTAAAATGGAAAGATATCTTAACTGGTCTTTGGAGAGGCCCGGATCCTATTCTCATAAGATCCAGGGGAGCTATATGTGTTTTTCCACAGGATGAAGAGAATCCCCTGTGGATCCCAGAAAGACTCACCCCCGAAGAGCCCCTTCAGACCCTCAAAAGTCGGAACTCCACCCTCTCCCCGGGAGTTGAGAGCCGCTATTATCCAGATTAACTCCACCCGCCTTGACCTGTCCTTGACGGAGGGATTGTCATCATAGATCGCTTCAGCTGTCTCCTATTTTAAGGAATGGGTGGGGATGGGATTGTTTGGTGCAGCCGTTTGCTGCGGATTGGTGTTGCTTCTCTGGCTGGTCTGTAGGCTCAGGGCTCAAACTAAGAGAGACAAGATGGTTATCGCCCAAGCGCTTGTAGCTTTGGAACAAGGGGCTTCCACTGATATTTGGCTAACTATGCTTAAGCAATAGGCCGCCGGCCAGACAGCTCTTGCACACCCGGAGCCTAGGCTCATTGCACAGAGTAGAGTGTCTGGCTTGAGCAGCCCATGAGGGATGTTGAACAAGGCATCACACAGAGAGTTGCCCAGTATGCAGGCTTCTCTGGGAGGCATGTTGTCCTGCATAAGGGTTGCCTGCCCTAGTCTCCCTTTCCCAGAAAAACGGCAGAGGACAGGTCGAGAGCGCTTCGGGTCAAGCTAACAGCCTGATGGCGACTCTTGTACACAGTCTTAATGTTTGATTGGGAAGGTACAACCTCTGCCTCTATCCCTCAACATTTGGGTGACCTATTTGCTTGTAAAAATATGAAGCCTTATCATTAATTAATAAAAAAGGGGGAGATGTAGAGAGCCGTCCCTGCATTCTCCATTACAAGATGGCGCCTGCATCCGGCAGGCACTGAATGTAAACAAGTTAATGCGTGCAGGCGCTGGGTAACTTTCCATTCCTTGATCTCTGCCTATTCCGTGGCGTCATATGGTCCGATGAGCTACAGCCAATCATGGGGTGACATGTCCCAGGCGGCGGTTGCCAGCCTTTATTAGGGGACGGGATTCTTGGCTCGGGGTCTCTGCTCTGGTAAGCTTATGCTCTCCTCTCAAGACGCATTAAAGCTTTACTGCAGAAGGATCCGAATGTCCTGTGTGGTTCTTGCCGGCAAGATAATCATGCGGGACAGATTGCATTGAATCTGTAGATTGCTTTTGGCAAGATTGCCATTTTTACTGTGTTGATCCTACCTATCCAAGAACATGGGACATCTTTCCATTTCCTGGTATCTTCTTTAATTTCTTTCTTTAAAGACTCAAAGTTCTTGTTATACATGTCTTTCCCCTGTTTCAGTAACATTACCCCCAGATTTTTATGTTGTTTGTGGCTATTGTAAAGGGTGATGTTTCTTTCTCAGCACATTTATCATCTATATATAGTAGGGCTATTGATTTTTTTGAGTTAATCTTGTAATTTGCCACTTTGCTGAAGGTGTTTATCAGCTGTAGGAGTTCCCTGGTAGAAATTTTTGAGTCACTTACACAAATAGTCATATCACCTTTTAATAATGAAAGTTTGACTTCTTCATTTCCAATATGTATCCCCTTGATCTTCTTTGTTGTCTTATTGCTCTAGCTAGAACTTCAAGCACAATATTGAAGAGATATGGAGAGAGTGGACAGCCTTGACATGCTTCTGATTTTAGAGGAATTGTGTTGAGATTCTCTCCATTTAGTTTGATGTTGGCTGTTGGTTTGCTGCATATTGCTTTTGATATTGTTATAGAATTAACAAACCTCTACACTTCTGTCCAGAAGCACTTAACCTGACATGTGTGATGTCCCATTCCCAGTCTCCAACATTCTGCTTAACATATTCTCTGGCTGCTCTCACTACACCTGTCCCCACACGTAGAGCTTTCCTTTTCAATTATTTTATTTTAAGTTGTGTGTATTGTTGTGCTTTGAACCAAAATAGCCCTTATAGGTCCATAGGGAGTGTCACCATTAACAGGTATGGCCTTGTTAGAGGAAGTATGTCACAGGGGTCAAGTTTTTAAATATCTCAGATATTTAAGCCAGGCCCAGTGTCTCACTCTCTTCCTGCTGCCTGCAAATCCAGATGTAGAAATCTCAGCCCAACTCCAGCACTATGTCTGCCTGCACTCTGCCATGCTTCCTGCCTTGATACTAGTGGACTAACCCTCTGAACTATAAACTAATCCCCAATTAAATGTTTTCCTTTATAATTGTCATAGTCATAGTATCTCTTCATAGTAATAGAAACCTTAATAAAGACAGAAATTGATACCAGGGACTGTGATATGGTGATAGGCCTGACCATGCTTTTCTTTGGAGGAACATGGATTTTGGGACTTTGGATTAGAAAAGCAGTTGAATGCTTTATGTGAAAATTAATGGGCCATACTAGTAGAAGCATGGGAGACGGTGACACTGAGGGTGATTTGAACTGTGGGGGCACAGCTCAAGATGTTTCAGTGGAGAAGAATTTTAGTATGTGGCCTAGAGACTGTTCTTGTGAGATTTTAGCAAAGATTGTGACCCCTTTTTGTCTTTGTTAGAAAAGTCTGCCTGAGGCTACATTGAAGAGTTTTGCATTAATTGAATTTGAAAGGAGATTTCTAAGCAGGCTAGTGTGGACTGTGTCATGTGGTTATTAGTGGCCATACTTATGCAGATCTATAATGAAAAAGAGCAAGGTGAGCAAGGAAAAATACAAAATGTACCATTGGAGGAGAAAAGGAGTACCAGGAAGTGTAAACAGATTGGTGAAAAGAGAATAAAAAAAGTGGTGACCTCAGAGCAAGATCCCACCCAGCTGAGCTTCCAACCTGAGAAAAAAATTAAAGAAAAGTCAAAAGGAATTAAAGGAAAGCTTATAACCAGGTGTGGTGGTGGATCAGTGGCTAGTGGATCTCTGAGTTTAAGGCCAGCCTGGTCTACAGAGTGAATGCCAGGACAGCCAAGCTTAGGAAGCAAAGGAAACCATCAAAAACAGAAATCTGGTGAGGATGTACTTGAACAAGGGGGCCATGTTCCAGGCCCAGTAAGTACCACTTGGCAGCTTAGCCGTGTAGTTCTGGCTTTAGAGTTCTACAAACTAAGAATATCTTGGAATGGAGAGATAAGGCAGAGGACCAAAGGAATGTAAAGAGGTTGATTGGTACCAGGGCAAGCAAATCAAGACTGATCACATCCAGGGATAATACCATCACCAGCCCACAGCTGGAGTGAGGGTTAATGACACTGGAACGAAAAAATGGCAGACACACATACAGATAGATTGAGCTAGCTCTGATGACAACTACAACAAAGCTCAGGAAGTCAATGTTACATACAGTACAAGGAGGACAGGCTACTAGGAGCTCTCAGTAGTCTCAAGTTGCAGTCACGTGGGTGGGGGAGGAGCAAGCTCAAGTACATAGTTTCTCCTCATGATCAATCATGTGTAAAGACTCATACTTGGACCAGAAAAAGGCTTTGCCATTTCTCTGAGCCTCAGCAAGGAAGGCTTTGCTATTTCCATAGGTGCAAGGCATTGGAGACTTGACATGACTGTCCTCATGTCAATAACTCAGGACTTCATCTGGCCCCAAGATCCTATCACAACCCACTCAAAGCCTCAAGTGGTTCCCAATTCCATTCACAAGAAAGGGTGAAGTCCCAGTTCTAGTCTCCAGGCTTCCAGGTTAGCTTCATCAGTGACCTCTTTTCCTACCACTGTACTTCTTGGTGACTCTAACTCAGTCACACTGATCTCCTCTCTGACTCTTTGACAACTGGAGGGAGGGTACTCTTCTTCTGAGCTCCTGCACCCCACTCTCCTGCATAGGGTTGGTACTCTCCTTCAAGTCTTTGCTTACATATTACTTTCTCCAAAATGTCTATCACACAACTTGGCTCCTTGTTATTATATTTGAAACACCTACTCCTGCCGAATGTCAATTCTATGCAAAGCAAAGATTGCCTATTTTTTATTCAGTGCTATATTCTAAGAGTTTAAATCAATTCCTGTCATTTAGTGTTGCCCAGTAAATAAACAGAGTGAATGAATGAATGAATGAATGAATGAATGAATGAATGAAATAACATTAGAGTACTTCAGAGAGGATTTCAGATTATTTGGCCAAGTGGTTTCTAGTAAGATCTCTGGAAATCATGATGGCATGTCTATTGAATGATTTTCTGTAAATGAGGCAAAAATTGAACTTTTGACCTTGATGAAATTGCCCATCTTTGTGTGTCAAGGGACACTGAAGCTGGATGGTAGATGCCAAAGTGAACTCAGGGAACGAAGTATACTAATTCTGAATTATAGAAAATACAGCAGTGTGTATTATCTGTCAGATAAAAGACCAATTTGTAGTTCAAGGCTTTTGATAAACTTATCTTTTTAAAACAAAGTTTGAAAACTGTGACAATAAAAAACAAGCAAGTTCCTTGTAAAAGCAAATACATAACAGAAAATAATTAGACTACATGATTTATAAAGCCCAAGAGGTGTATACGTCCTGATCATAATTATGGTTTTATAAAAATTAAATTAGCAAATTTAAACTTGGGTGTATTTTTCCAAGAGGCTACTGAGCAACCAGTGCATAAACACCTGTTATATTTGTTCACTCTAAATACTCAGTACCCAGAACTGTCTAAATATTTATTTTGCCCCTCCCCTACAGCTCTACGGTTACAACATTTATGTGGGTCCTAGAGATTTGAACTCAGGTCCTCATGTTTGCTCAGTTAAGCTATCCCACAGTTCTACTGTAAGAAACTGGTAGACAAGTAACCACTATATCAGTTCTCTATTAAAGTATACTTTCTTGAGGACTAGTACAGTTGCTGAAATATATTTTTAAAAGCTACTATAAATTGAATTACATATAACTGTTTAACCCATTGATTATATATTTTTAGTCTTCAGTATATATTGATAAACCCACCAGGAAGTTGGAAAATGACTTACTTTAAAGAAGGAAGCAATCAGTGCAACCAATGAATTAAAAGTTGAGTGGTGGTGTAATGGGAGATGGTTTGATTTCACAGTACCTCCTGTAGATGTGTGTGTGTGTGAGAGAGAGAATATATCACTTCATAAGAGAAAAATTGGTCAACAAATAAGAACCCTTATTATTTTATATAGATTTTGTGTTAGGATTTGAAATTAAGAATACTTTTAATTTTAATTTTAGCAGACTGTGGTGTTGCATCCCTCTAATCCCAGTAGTAGGGAGGCAGAGGCAAGTGGATCTCTGAGTTCCAGGCTAACCTGGTTTACAAAGTAAGTTCCAGGACAGCCAGAGCTACACAAAGAAACCCTGCATCAGAAAAAAAATGAATACTTCTAATTTCACCCTAGAATAGTCAGTCTCAATTATCAAATCAAAGACAATAATATGAGGAATGTTAGTTTCTATAAATATCTAAATTCTGTAAGTATCCAATTATATAGAAAGTAGTTTCAAATAAAAAGGCATGTAAATACAAATTAATGTATACTCACTCCTTTTAAACAACAGAACTCTACAGATGGTCCCCTGGCCAACATTATTTTCTCTCTCATTTTCATAATATGGGCTGGAAAATGTCTCAACCAAATTAAGCTAATGGAGGTCAGTGTATGTGGCATTCATTTGAAGAGCAAGGAAAAGATAGAAGAAAGACAGGTAATGATTTGTGACAGGGGCCCCTAAATTTGATTTGAACAATTCAATTATGTGTTTTAAAGTCCCCCAAAGAAATGTGCCAAACAGCCCTCCATTCTCTATGCACACAGATGGGACACAAACCTATTCTCAGTAGCAGCTATGCATCCCT
Organism: Cricetulus griseus; assembly: GCF_003668045.3. NCBI lineage: Eukaryota > Metazoa > Chordata > Mammalia > Rodentia > Cricetidae > Cricetulus > Cricetulus griseus. Next base: position 153,376,059 of record NW_023276806.1, on the reverse strand, counting down.
TTCTCTGCAGTATGCAGTGGGGATGGCAAGACTGAAAAACAAAGCCAACCTCCAAAAGTACATCCACAGCCTTATGTTGTATATTTCCTGTAATTTTGGATTTTCTCTTGGATGAGGACCTCAAGCCTCGATCTTTGTTATTCAGATCCCTAAGGCAGGGTCTATGGGACTGTTGCCTCACTGTCACGTATACCAGGCCATACCACCAGGCCAACCCCAGACATTGGTGGGCAGGCTTGCCTATAGATCTAGTGAGTTGATGATGAATGGCTGTGAAGTCTTTGTGATTGCTCAGGCTCCTTTGTAGGGCTGGACAATGAAAGAGGACGTAAGTCTGGCTCAGGAGAGCAACGGATAAAACTGCTGGGCAAGATGGAGGGCTCCTGCCAACAGGACCACTTGTTGACATCGAAAGAATTTCCCAACAAGTGAGCAGAAACAGAAACGATTCTGTTCGGTAGAGCTATTAGTTGCAACGTGTGGCACCAGAGCGGTCACTCCTCATGTGTTCGCTCACTAATGAGCTCTGAATGCCCATTAAACTGGGCTGCTATAGGCCCAGAGCCACCGGGACAATGGTATGCATGAGTACCTTCCTATGTCGCTATTGGCTGGCTGACAGAAGAAACAACTGGTATCACTCAAAATTAAGCAGAGTTGACAGTACAGTTAGATGATCATTAATTAGTGTATGTGGACAGATGAAGACTCATAGCCATTTCTGATGACAAGATAGGCTAGCGTGACTCATTTTGAATAATTCAGGCCAGCTCTGCCCTATTTCTGGGGCCATGCGGAATCATAGCCAAAGGATTTTAGACAGGGTCAAATAATTCATACATACTATGTTGGGGAGGAGAGAATCTTTTTTTTAGGAGTTCTAGGGGGATTGACTGGTTAGTTGGTAAGAACTAAACCAGCAAGGTATGAAGTAAGTCTTCTGGGAAAGGGGTGTTACAATGAGTAGTAGTTCCACTTTGTGTTGAACATCATGTTGGAGTAAGAGTCTCCATTTCTCCACAAAGAAAGTAACAATAATCCTAGTGCCAGCTTCAGAGCTGTATTGGTTACTTTTCTTATTGGTGTGACAAAGTGCCCGACTAAAGCAAATTGAGAAAGGAAGGGTTTTTTGCTTCAGAGTTACAGGGTCTAATCCATCATAGTGATGATGCTATTAGCCAAGAAGCAGAGAGCAATGGACACTTATGGTTATTCATCTTTCTACTTTTTATTTAGTTCAGGATCTCAGCACATGGACTAGCACCACACATATATAGGATGGATCTCTCTGCCTCAATTAATCTAAACTAGATAACACCCCACAGATGTGCCCAGAGGCTTATCTCTTCAGTGAGTCTAGATTTTTGTCAAACTGATAATCAATTGACATCGTGGTAGGGTTATAACAAAGATCTAAGAGATGGCATTGTAATGAATAAAAATGACAAAGCTAGATTTATCATTTTCCAAAGACACAAGTTGTGCATAGAAATAATACCAACACGGGACAGGGTAGACTACTACACTATAAAGAAATAAATGTGAAAATGTCTACTAAAAGAGCATATTTAAATATTTCTCCCAAACATTTTATTCTGAACAGAATGATTAAAACTTCATAAAACCTCAAATGAATTCAATAAGAAAATAATTTTCTTTTTCTCTTATTTCTATTCTGTGTAACTATCGCGTATGTTTACTATGTGTTTCATCATATTCACAACTATTACCTTCCTTCAGTTCACTCTAGAACCACTAAACACATCTCCCTCACAACATCATGTTTTTTATTTGTTTTTTTAAATAATAACTAACTGAGACCAATTAGTGATATCTACATGCATATGGGTGTGGGATTATCCACTTGGGAAGAGGAGTCTACCAGCAGCCATACCCACCAATGACACATCATTCTCTCTTCCCAACAACCATCAGCTACCATTGGTTCCTCAGCTGGGGGTGTAGGGGGAATCTGAGAAACCAATCCCCATCCATGCTGGAATTTTGACTGGTTTGATCTTATGTAGATAATTATTGCTATTGTAAGTTCATGTGTATCATAGTCCTATTATGTCCAGAAGATAGCATTTCACATATCTCTTCTCCATCTACTGGATTTTACATTATTTCTGCCTATTCTTTCATAATATTCCTTGAGATTTGTGTGGAAGGAAGTTGATATAGATGATCCATCTGCATTTGAATATTTAAAGTCACATATTCTCAGCACTTTCACCAATTCCCCATAGGACTATGGCCTCCTGAGTCATGGGCTTTTGAGAAGGTTTGCAGTACTAGACATGAAACTCTCTTCCAAGGATCAGGATTCAAATTTAATCAGAGAGTGACTGGTTATTCCCACAGCCTTCATGACACTATTGCACCAATGGCCACATCTTTCCTGACAGGTTGGTATTAAAACATACAGAGTTCAGTGCTAGGTCAGACTTGATTATATAGGTATTTTTCTCTCACGGCAGCCCGCATGGCACTTAACTTCTTGGTACTATGAAAACCAGAGAAAGGACCACCTGGTAAGTTTTCAAATGATTTCTATATTTTGTAATAGAGATTTTGTAATAAATAATGTATAGTAACTTGATTTACTACAACCAAACTGTGTGTTCTCATCGGTAGTAAGGTCTTACCATCAAGTGATGATGGGCAACAAAGAACAATAGTAATAACCTTGTGTTGGTGTTGAGACCTCTGTGAACTCCCTGATCAATGATTAACTCAGGGAAGGATCCCACATCTGGAACTGAGATTTCATTTATAGTCCATGTGTTCTAAGAGCAGCCTTGTTCACCCATGCAGGTAACCTCTGTTCAAACTTACTTTTATAATTACATTTTTTGTTTGTTTGTTTTTTGTTTTTTTTTTTGTTGTTGTTGTTGTTTGTTTTTCGAGACAGGGTTTCCCTGTGGCTTTGGAGGCTGTCCTGGAACTAGCTCTTGTAGACCAGGCTGGTCTCGAACCCACAGAGATCCGACTGCCTCTGCCTCCCGAGTGCTGGGATTAAAGGCGTGTGCCACCAACACCCGGCTTTAAATTACATTTTTAATTACCCTACAAACCAATGAGTTTCCATAAGGTTTCAGCATTTATCCTTAGTTTTGGTTAACTTACAGCTTACTTCCTCTCTCCTCCCATCTCCCTATCTCTATCCCAAAGGAGACCAAGAAAGACTTAACTAAAATGAAAGATGCATGTAAAATTTATGTGGAACCTATACTCTTACAATACAATTAAAATATATAGCTGGTGGGGGGCAGAATGTGTATGATATGAAGGAAGTGGGAGCAGGGGAATACTAGAGGTTAAAATATTTCTGTTTGGGGGCTGGAGATATGGCTCAAGGTTAAGAGCACTGACTGTTCTTCCAGGTCCTGAGTTCAATTCCCAGCAACCACATGGTGGCTCACAACCATCTGTAATGTGATCTGGTGCCCTCTTCTGGCACACACTGCATATATAATGAATAAATAAATAAATCTTAAAAAATATTTTTGTTTGATGGCATGTACTCACTCATATATGGATTTTAGACATAGAGCAAAGGACTACCAGCCTATAATCCACACTGCCAGAGAAGCTAGGAAACAAGGAGGACCCTAAGAGAGACATACATGGTCCCCCAAAGAAGGAGAAAGGGACAAAATCTCCTGACTAATTGGGAGCATGGGGAAAGGGGAGAGAGAGTTAGGAGAAAGAAAAGGGGAGAAGAGGGGGGGAGAGGAGGACATGAGGGAGCAGGAAGTTTGAGTCTGGGGAAGAATAGAGGAGAGTAAGGTAAGAGATACCATAATAGAGGGAGCCATTATAGGTTTAAAGAGAGATCTGGTACTAGGGAAATGTCCAGAGATCTACAAGGATGACTCCAACTAACAATCTAAGCAATAGTGGAAAGGCTACCTTAAATGCCCTTCCCCGATAATGAGATTGATGACTACCTTATATGCCATCCTAGAGCCTTCATCAAGCAGCTGATGAAAACAGAAGCAGACACCAACAGCTAAACACTGAGCTAAACTCCTGGAATCCAGTTGCAGAGAAGGAGGAGTGATAAGCAAAGGGGTCAAGACCAGGCTGGAGAAACCCACAGAAACAGCTGACCTAAACAAAGGAAAGCTCATGGACTGATAGCTGGGAAACCAGCATAGGACTCTGATCCAGACCCCCTGAACGTGGGTGTCATCAAGGAGGCCTCGGCAATCTATGGGGCCTCTGGTAGTAGATCAGTATTTATTCCTAGCATATGAATGGACTTTGGGAGCCCATTCCACATAGAGGGATACTCTCTCAGTCTAGACACATGGGGGAGGGCCTAAGCCCTGCTCCAAGTGATATGACAGACTTTGAAGATTCCCCCATGGAAGTCCTCACCCTCCCTGGGGTGGACGGGGTGGGGACTAGTTGGGGGAGGGGAGGGAGAGGGAACTGGGATTGACATGGAAAACAAGCTTGTTTCTAATTCAAATTAAAAATAGAAAAAATGTTTCTGTTTTTTTTAAAGGCATTTCTCTTATTTCATGATTGCTTCTTAGAAACAATATTAGCAAAACCAAATGGAGAACAATACCATTAATCATGAACACCATGCACTTAAAAACCTTTTTCAGATCACAAGAAAACTTCCTGTGAAAAAAAAGAAAAGAAAACTTCCTGTGGTAGTTTGAATGTAATTGCCCCCCATAATCTCATAGGGATTAACACTATTAGGAGGTGTGGTTCTGTTGGAGTGGGTATGGTCTTGCGGGAGGAAGTGTGTCACTGTGGGGGTGGACTTTGAGTTTTCCTATGCTCAGGGTACCTCCCTGTGAGTCAGTGGATTTCCTGTTGTCTGTAGGACTCTCAGTTCCTCCAGCATGGCATCTGCCTGCATACTGCCATGCTCCCATCATGATAATATATTGAACCTCTAAAACTTTAAGCAAGCTAGTAAGTAGCTCTCCTCCATGGCCGCTGCATCAGCTCCTCCCTCCAGGATCCTGCCCTGTTTGAGTTCCTGTCCTGACTTCCCTCTGTGATGAACAGCACTGCTGAGGTGTAAGCTGAATGAATAAACCCTTTCCTCCCCAACTTACTTTTTGGTCATGGTGCTTTGTCACAGCTATAGAAACCCTAATTAAGACACTTCCCAAGCTCATTCTTGATATCAAAAACTTCCTTATGCTGATCACTCCTAAATCTATCTAAAATTTGCCTGTTACCTGTGATCCAATGTGATTACAGGCTTAGGGATGAACATGTGTGGATATTTCACACCTATTTCAGAATTAGTACATCTGTAAAAGTAGGTTGGCTGTCTAATAAACTACCTCAATATTTAGTGGCTCAAAGCAGGAAGTATTAAAAGTGCATAATTGTATGTGTTGGCAATTTGGGAAGGGCTCAGCTGGGTGTTTCTTCTGGTATTGGCTAAATTAACTCATGAGTTTGTGATCAGGGTCTGGTTGGGAAGGACAAATTCAGTCAAAATGGCTTGTCTCCCTTCCATTTGGATTTTTCCCTGCTGGAGCCAAGCTTAGCATTTCTCACATGGGAGCTTCATGGGAGTGGGTCATGTTCAGAACTTTTTGAGGCTTAAGCTTAGAACTGTCAAGGCAGGGATTCTAAGAGTTGGAGAAGAGGAAATGAAAAGACTCTACATTAAATATATATTTGGGCCTGGATCATAACCATATCCAGCTAGCATCCACCTATAACGCTAAGTTTTAGACCAACTTTTGATTGCTATGCAAATATTATCACAAATTTAACAGCATCTTTTTAAAAACACCAATTATTATCTCATAGTTTATGTACATTAGAAGTCCACATATAAACTAGGCATAGTGGCACATGTCCATAACCTCAAAACTTGGGAAGCTAAGACAGGAGGATTTCTGTAAGTTAAAAGTGAGAACCACATAGTGAATTCCAGTCCAGCCTGAGATACATAGTAAAGGCTTGTCTCACCCACCCACCCACCAAAAAGAAGTCTAAGTCTAGATACATTTTTTTGTTGTTGTTGTTCGGAATTTCACAGGGCAGAAATCAAGAAATCAAGAGTCTTTATTAGGACTCTTGTGGCCATGGGCAGAGTTAAATTCTTTATCATTGTAAAACTGCAATCCTTATTTTCTCACCAGCTATTAATGGGGGGCACTTTCAGTGCTAAAGGTCACTTGCCGGTCTTTTATAAGGTCATCTCCATAAACTTTCAGCAGGAACACATATAACTGACTTCCATTCTTTCCCTACCATAGTATGCTAAGACAGTTATAACCATAAACACAGAAGTGATCTTACAATCATCATTTGATACATAATACACAAGACAATCAAAATAAAGTGAGATTGATGAATGCTAGATGATACTGATGGAGCTATGAAGAAAATAACCCATAAAATAGAGAACTCAGGAACAAACCTGTGTGTGCATGCGTGTGTGTGTGTGTGTGTGTGTGTGTGTGTGTGTGTGTGTGTGTGTGTGTGTGTGTTGCATCTATGTGCAGGCACGAGTTTATCAAGGTGCACATGTGAAGATGAGAAACTAGAATTTCTGGGTGTGTGTGCTCTTTTTCCACCGTGGATTTGTTCTGAGACTCAAACTCAGGTTTTCTAGATGGCTTAGGATCACTTTTATCTGATAAATCAACTAAGTGACCCTGCATCTCTGAGTACAGATGACTTACATAAATTCTCAAAGCATCCAAACCAAGATTCTATGCTGTTGATCCAAATGTATGTCAAATGAGGCTGCCCAGTGGCCGTAGGGTTTGCAAAGTTATTTCTGGGAGTGAGGAAGGAGAGCTGGGTTTGGAAAATTAGTTTTTAATGGACCTTATTGAAAACAAAGTACTAGAGTAATCGGGTAAAATGCTTTTGTTAACTCTACACAAAGGTAGAGTTCAATGCATTATTTTAAAAGCTTTGTAACATTTGAAATATTCCTTAATTAAACAGTTTGGAAAGGGTCATCCTCATTTCTGACTGACAGAAATAACAGAAAAATAAAAGCCTGAAATCTCATGGGTCACAATAAAGCAGTTAGCTATTGCTTTGTTATCTATTTAAAATATTGTTGGCTCTAGGAAATAAGTAATTTGTGTTTTAAACTTGTTTTGTGCTTTGGGAAGAGGGATTGGCAAGGATTTTATATATAAATCATGCCGACATTCTGGAAGCATCAGCAGCAAATATGCAAGAAGGGGGTGATCCCAGGTAGCCCTCCTTGGCCATTGTTGTGTCTTCCTTCCAACAATGGCTGAAAGGGCCAGATAGCCCAGGTAATTCTTGGTTATTATCACCACTTTATTTATGTTTGCTACCAGGAAACTTAACATTGATTTTGACACCGTATGGAAAACTTCAACAACTTCAATGTGGTTCCAGTTCCAGCTTCTGCTGATTGGAAAGCAATGCACTTTCACTTCTGTCAAATTCATCAGGCCAAGTGTGCCACTGTCCCTGTTAAAATGAAATCCTATTTAAATTTTCATTAGCAGTAATCAGTAGGATCCACAGGACCATGTTGAGAAACCAATCCAGGCATGGTTTCCAGGCTACATGTCAAGCCGGCAGGGATGAGGCTAGGTCAAGGTGATTTAGACAAATGCATTCCTAATATATAAAAGAAATGATTAGCAGTTAAGAGGGACTGAGCTTAAGCCTTACCCTTTGTCACATTCCCTTTGATAGCTACTCAGGTTATTTCTTGATTAGACTATTTCCTTGAGCTCCTAAGACTCTCAATCTGGTCTCTGAAACTCCAACTTCATATATGCCTGATGGCCATAGACACCACTGCAACCTCTGTGTTTCTCACTTGAGAAAACACCACCTGTTCTTCAACACTCAGCCAGTCATAGCCTCAGGAAGTCACAGATCTGCTCAGGGAGCTGAGTACTTCTCTTCTATAGGCCTGACTCCCCTGCATGCTTTCCTACAGCTCTCACCATGCAGAGCTCTATATGCTTGCTTACTTCCAATGGCTTTGCATTTCCTAGTTTGCTCATGGTGCTGAATTACTGGATGAAACTGTAAGGAGAAAGAGGAAAATGAACCTTTGGAGTCCTCAGGCTAGGAGGTGGCAGGCTTGCAGCCATCTGGCATACTAAGATAGCTACACTTGAGGAATTTAGCCTGACTTGTCATTTTTGTTGAGAAACAGACTGGAAAAAATGTAGAGCAAGTGAAATTGGTGCAAGGTATTTCACCTTGCTGTAGCCTTGTAGCCAGTTACCCTAATATTTTTAAAGCAAAGTCATACTGAAGTGTGGGTGACAGTGTTACTACATCTAGACTACCTGCACCATGGAAATATCTAAGCAATGTTTAGCCCCAAGGAAAACCATATTGTTTTAGTGTGATTTCAGGGAAGGCAACCAAGAAAGGTGTTTGGAGTTCAAGCCATTCCACATCTCTTGATTCACATAAAATTAAATAACACCATTATCTTGTGTGCAAAAATGCCCCTAGTCTGGCAAGTTGAGTGGAGGCTCACATAGTTTGAGGGTTTTTTCTCTTAGAGCTGCAGTTCTCAGAATGTGGTCATGTCTGGAGACATTTCTCATTGTCATGACTAAGAGAGATAAAGGATATTAAATTGTTCAATATCTTACAATGAAATAGAATGAACACAGCCCCCAGCAAATATCCTTTACCCCAAATGTTAGGAATGTTAAAATTTAATGCAAGTGAAATTTAATGTTAGGCATTTAGAACATGCTAATTTTTAAAATAAAAACAATAATTTCTATATACTGTGGGATTCTTCAAATGTGTGTCTCCCAGCCCTCATTTTGTGAACAATTACATTGACTTTGGGAAGGAAATACCAATCCCAACCAAACTATTTACATATTTAATCTATTATAGATTACTTTTCAGTAAATAAGGGCATTTGCAATAATGCTATAATGAACTCAATCGTTTAAATTTTCTCAAGTTGTAGTTTTTCTCTAAATAGTCTGTAAAATCATCGTTAGTTGTTCTTTTCCCATCAGTGGGAAATTATGTTTTCTATTGCTGTTAAACATGTCTTTAAACATGTTACATTCAACTGTAAAGGGTTTAATATTCTCAAGTAAAACTTTACAGTTCACATTTTTTATTTTATTTTTTATGGTTCACATTTTAGAAGTAGCTATTTTTTAATTGCTGGTGGGGCCAGGAAGGAGGTGGCTGGAGCAGCTGCTATGCATCATGGGAAGGTGGAAGATGTGCCAGGAAGTAGGAGTCTAGAGGCTTTTCTCTTAATCTAGTGGCCTTCAAAATGCATGCCCTGGACCCATGTAAATTTTACTTGAGCATCTACAAGTCCTATTCCCCCATATTCTAGAGCTGCAGCCCAACCACTCCCACCCCACCTACCCCTAGAAACAAATGCATGGCAGTGTGAGGATCACAGGCCAAAATTCATTACTTCTGCTCCTCAACAGAGCAAGTCACTCACCTTCTCAGAGCCTTGGGGTTTTTATACATTTATCTTTTTGAATGAAAAAAAAAACCAAAGGACTTGAATATAAATACTTTTAAAATTGAAAAGCATTATAGAATATTATGAATCCATGGCAAAACAGACTCAGTGCAGTGGAAAACCAAAGGTTTGGATTTCACTTTCAGTCTGGGTTTAAATTCCTCTGCCTCTAACCCCAAAGCAGAGCTGTCTACCCCAGGATGTGTGGTTTAGTCTGTTTATCAATCAGGGTTCATGGAAATGACTCAGTGTTTACTAAGGCAAGCAAGAAAACCTGCAAACCTTGCAGAAAAGGCACCCCCAAACACTGAATTAATGTTTGGACCCTGGCATAATTGTGTCTCGATGTTCTGGGGCTGTGTTGATAAGGATTGCACACTGAACTTCAGTTTCACTGATAAAAAGTCCCCAAACATACTGTGGATGTGGCATTTCTTTCTAGTCAATTTCTTTCTGGTTAAAAACAGAAAAAGTTAACTTCCAAAGTATTAATTTCTAAATCAATCTCCCATGCTCGTACTTCTGTCTCCATTGCTGAGCTGCCATAGAAGCAAATGCTCTCAGAATGACCGAATTGTAGAGGTGCAGTTGAGCCTTGAGTCATTGTTAAATTGTGTTTTATTAAGACATGCAATCATCTTAAGGATCTATTTTGCCTCCAACCTGAAATTCCAAGAGGATCATATGAAAGTATTTGCCTCCCTGTACCCCAAATACAGCTAAGCAAAGCCTCTACATAGATGTTAAGACTTGTGACCTATTTTCATTCCTCTGGCGCATGATGCTAAAATGGCATCTTAGAAGGCCATGTGACACTGAAGCAAATAAAATCTTTGCAAATGTGGTTTCTAGTTAGAACACATAGAGAGGTTAGTGAAGTTTTCACAAATAATTCTGTCCTCAGTATCCACCTGTGAATATGGTGTCATTTCCCACCATCGAGAATTGCTTGGAGAATAAATTAAATACCAGGTTAAGAAGATATTTGGAATATAATGGATATAGTGGTTGACATATTAGGATCTTATTTTAAAAGGCATTCATCAGTAACCAAGAACAGTCCAAATGTACATACTGCCTTTGTAAGCTGAGGACATCTTCCAATTCTACTCACTGTATTCAGATTTTCCCGGTGTGAATGGGTTTACTTTCAGAAACCATGAACATGAGGACAAGTTTCTACAAAAACTATGGATATTTGGGTGTAGGAAGTTTGTGGAGCAATGTTAACAGAATTTCAACCAAAGAAGCCTTTGGATTTGGTATTTCAGTTATAAAAGAACATCTGTGGAACAATCGATCAGCCCGTGGGCATATCATTGCCTAGTGATAAGGACAACCAAACGGAGCAAATTTTGATTGCCCAAATGCTGACAAGCGTGTCCTTCACCTCCTGAAATGTACCTGCATTTGCCAAGACCTCATAGGGATTCTTAGAAAAGTTTAGCTGCTCATAGGCCTGGAGCTGTGCCCTTCTCTCCTCTCGTCTCCAAATCTCTAATGCCAGAAGTGCTAGCAACAAAAATAGTGATGATGCAGCCAATGTTTAGCCTTTGCCCACAAAGTACTCCCATAAGTTCAAGTAATAGCATATGCTTTGTGCAGGTACAAATCACACACATAGGCTCAGCAACAAGGATGACTCTGTACCCACCACCACTGAGGTGGCCCCCTCTTGTAGGATCATTATTTATCTGTTTTGCCCTTCACTATAAGGGAAGACATTTTGATCCATCTTGCACAGTTGGGAATAAAAGTTGAGAAAGCCAAAGTGATTTGATTAAGATCATACTGCTAGTGTGAGTTTAGCTTCAAAGCCAAGCATGCCCAACTCTCAACCAGTTATCATGTTCACAATACCGTATTGTCCCCAATTCAGTTTGGTCCTTTTTGTCTGAGATTCGTGAGCTCTTAAATATTCACTGGATGGTGAGGTGGTAGATCCAAAATAACTCTCAAACTTTCTTTAAATAATGGCTGCCAGCACAGCAGGTGACAGGCTAGTGGGAGACTTTTCCTTTGGGTTCCTTTGTTTCCTCCTTACCACAATCCAATGTAGCTGTTCTTCCCTGTTTATATTGCCTTTGCAGTAAACAAATTGGAGAGTTGATGAAATGGAAAAGCTGGGGTCAATTTTATATGCATGTTTGCCATCTATCAAGAGGGGTTCATGTGGATAAATAATGCAATTTGTAAATTATGTTAAGAATATGACTATCAGGAAATGTGGGTACAAGCATCTCTCCTTTCCACAAATGAATAATTTCTAGTCAGTGCTGACATTAAACATGCTTGTTTGGTCTTTGGAATAGGGCTGCATGCATGCCTATCTTATATTCTAAGACAATTCCCATGTGTGTGTACACTCACATGGAGTTGCCATTTTTTGACCTATCACCCCAAGCAGCACCACATGATGTGAAGAGATAGGCAATTGATTTTGCCACCTTAATCCAAACTTGACCTTTGGCCCTGCTGTTGATAGATGACCCATGGTGTGGTGGCACAGCTCTGAACTTTTTTTTCTACTTCTTAGAAAATCTGGTTGTGCCACAGACTTGTCAACTGAGGGACCTAATGGTACTAGAGGTCTGTGATGAAGGGACAACAGAGAAGTGGAAAAGCCATAGTCGGTTTAGACAACCAATTCTCTGACCTAGCAGAGTGTCTGCACATGTTACACAGATATGACCAGGGCAAGATCCTTGGTGGAAAGTTGAGTCCCAGACACAGGCAAGTCTCCCTCCTGGGACAGTGGGATAAGTCAGTAATAGAGTGCCACACAAGTACAATAGGAGCACTGGAGAGGGTCACTCATTCTGTATGTGAGCATTGTGCCAGGTCTCCGGGAGGCGGGGACACTTGAATGGGGTTTGAGAAGTGGATTTGCAGAATGAATGAACAGAAAGCTCATATGCATATGTGAGAATTCTCCATTTTCAGAGAGATGTGACAGACAGTGCTGACAGCCAGGAAAGTGGCCTAGAGCCTTTTGGAGTTACATATGTTTAAACCCTCACTACTATAGGCAAGAAGGTGAGAGATGCCGATACTTTAATTAACAATTTCAGTTCCTGGGGCCTCACCTTTCTAATCAATAGTATGGGGATAATAAAATACAATACCATTTAAGAAGTAGCAGCTATTTCTATCTTATTTTTACTATAACGATAATTATTACTATAAAATTTGTGATTGCTAAAACGAGAATGAATGTGATAATTATAATCACTCTCTATCATACTATTAATACTATAGTATAAATTATTAAATTATGCTATAGTATAACATTATAATAGTTATTAAATTGCTTTTTAAAAGAAGCCTGGACTTGAATGTAGTTGGATCTTCATAAACTGAAAGTGATGCTTTCTCAGGATAAATGTTTATATCCAAACCTCAGCCAGCATTTATGCTTCAGAAGTTAGTAGCACATTGAATAATTGTGCTAGGGTCAAAAATCAAAACTTCTAGGACACCCAATCAGGTCAAAATTTTAAGTCAGTTAAAATGCATGGAGTCCAGACTTATTTACATCCTTCTTTCAAATTATTTCCTAGATGCCCTGTTTCTAGGAGTGTACATTTAAAACCAAGATAAAAGTCAATCACAATGGTGAAAAACCGTGTGTCTTTTATCATATTTAGACAGAGATCAGAACTAATTAATCTTCAAAGAAGTGAAAATAATCTCTTCCTGAATTTAATTATGCAAATAAGAGATGAATTCTCACTTGAAAATGGCTAGAGATGCCAAAGAAGGAAGACAGATAGATTATTTAGAGGAAGCGTGAGGAGTAGACTTGGTCCTAGGCTGAATGGTCTCCCTTGTGGCTTTGTAATAAAGCATGTCTTAGAAGAGACACTATGCAGGAGAAGGACACATCTCTGGAGGGTCTCTGACATCTAAGAAGGCTGTAATGCATCACATTGGCAAGTACATGGTCTGATGCATCTCTACCCCATACCCAGAGACGAACAGCTAAGACTGGGACAACATGCAAGGGAAAATAAAGATTCTCATTTACCAGGAGACAGGCACTGGCCAGCTGTCTCAGGAGACCTCATGCCATTCAGTCTCTCCTGCTACAGAAACCTATCCTCATCTCATTCACTGTCAGGTATTTCATATGGATGGAGTTTAACCCAAATGACCCTTGTCAGGGCTTAACACTCCCAAGCATAGAAATCTGATACAAACTAGATAAAAAAGACCCACTTCTGCAACTTTTTATGATTTTTTTGGGGGGGGAAAGGACATAGTTTTTGGTTTACAAATGATTTTTGTAGCACATTTGACAGAAATGTAAAATGGTTGATATTGGACCAATAAAAGTAACTCCATCTCCCTGTCAGGGAATTGAACCATATTTTTCCATGGGACAGGAGGGGATACTAATTACTACACTAACAAGGAACTGTTCGGTAGCCCATGTGCAACTTGTTCTTTTGGGGGAGTGGGGAGGGCAGTGAGTCAGGGTTTCTCTGTGAAGTCCTGACCATCCTGGAACTCACTCTGTACAACAGGATGGCCTCAACCTCAGAGATCGCCTGCCTCTGCTGGGATTAGAGGTGCGCACTACCATTGCCAGGCTCTTTTGTGGTTTTAACATGTATATTTCTATATTTTACTGCCTAGGTAATTTATATTTTAATTCAGTGAAAAATCTGATCAACACAAGTAATTTAACAGGAAGTTTTATGAGAAATTTACATGGAAATTACCCTATCAAGAAGAGACTCAATTCTGTACTTTTGGCAAAACAGCTGAACACTAGACCAAATTAATAGAGAAATGGGGAATTTTTAGAAATTATTCAGATTGGCCAAACCACACAGATAACACAGATTTTTAAAATTTCTCATTTTAAAAATCCATCTGTTATTTGTTTCTTGGGTATAGACTCATCCCTGTGTCTACTAGAGGTGCATGGTATTTTCCTGCTAAGATTTCTACCCACCACAGTGCAGACAGTGCCTAGCTGGTTATAAAAGATGTCAGAGGCCAGCCTGGTCTCCAGAGTGAGTGCCAGGATAGACTCCAAAGCTACACAAAGAAACCCTGTCTCAAAAAACCAAAAAAAAAAAAAAAAAAAAAGATGTCAGAGCTGAACCTGTGGCTTGAAAAGCTTTGAGCCTCGAAAGGGATGAGTTAGGGCAGTGCACACAACCCAGTCTTCCCATCCTGCTGGCTCTTCTTTGTCTGTTTCCATCTGTAACTATTAACCCATGCTGAAAAGGAAGAGGACCATGGTAGGGCTCACAGATAGTACCCTTCAGAGTCTCTTTGAAGAGTGCCGGCATTTCTGACATGCAGAAGGACTTTCCATATTCACAAGGACATTTGTGTTTCATTTTGTGACCTAAGTGGGAGATATAGATAAGAGTTCACCAAGCACATTTTATTCATTGATTTTGTCAAGTAGTATATTGAGCACTAGGAGAAGGGAAATTGAAGAGAGAGTCATAATTTTTGATATATTTGTCAGGAAAGGCCTTCAAGATGAAATACTTTTTTAGTAAGAAACCTGAAGAAACCTGTGTGTGAGATGAGTATTTCAGGCAAAGAAAATCCAAATGCCAGGGTTCTAACTGCTTTGTAAGGCCACGAGGCAGCAAGGCCTGGAGCAGGGAAGAGCTTCAACAAAGTCAGTCTATAACAGGCAGTTCCTGAGGTGTCTCCCAGGACAGTGTAAAGATTGGCTTTTTATTGTGAATGACATGGGATTCCCACAGCTGGAAGATGACAGAGGAGGGGATGACATGAGCTGCCCAGCATATCAGCAGGGTCAGCACAGCTTTCCTGTGAAGAAGGTACCACAGAGGTATAGGACACAGACAAGAAGACTGGTATAAACAGCTGCTGTGATATTGGGAAGGGTTAGAGAAAGGATGAAGAAAAAAGAAAAGAATGGAGGAAGAAAGAAAAGGATGTTAGCTTTATCAGTCTTTATACTTTCCTTGGTTCTTCTCTTGGCACTGGGTAGCCCATGCACAGATACTGTGGGATGGGGTGGATGCCATGCATTGATGGAGAAGAACAGAAGCTTTCATCAGAGAGGGGGATTATGCACTGATCTTGCCACTCACTCTTTTAATTCACTTTTTTATTTAGCAAGCACATAGTATGTATTAGTTACTTTTCTGTTGCTGTGATCAAACACCATGATCAAAAGCAATTTAAGGAAGAAAGGATTTTATTTAGTTTGAAGTTCCACAGGGATAGAAGAGATAGAGTCCATCAAGGACAGGAAATGGAGTGGGACCATAAGCCCTCAAAGCCTACCACAAGTGACCCAAGAGATGTACTTCCTACAGCAAATATCTGCCTCCTAAGTTTTTAGAACTTCGCCAAACAGGACTAACAACTGGGAACTAAGTACATAAGTACAGTAATTTTTTGTCCTACTGCAAAGTGCCTGCCTCACAAGAACTGTTCTAAACTTGGTGCAGCAATTTCTCAATATGTCATCTTGAACTACAACTATGTTTCAAACCTGAATGGTCCTCCTCAAAAGCAGGACTAACCCTCTCAGGGTAATTATAAAGAGCAAATGTGATGGCAAAAGAGTCAGACACACTCCCTCCCACTGTTGGGAGTCCCACAAGAGCACCAAGCTACACAGCCTTAAATTATATGCAGAGGACCTAGATCAGATCCATACAGGGTCCATGTTTGTCGCTTAAGTCTTTGAGCCTGCTTAGTTGATTCTGTGGGCCATGTTCTTAAGGTGTTCTCATTTCCTCTGGATCCTACAATCCTTTCCTCCCCCTCTTCTGTGGGGCTTCCCAGGCTCTGCCTATTGTTTGACTATGGGTTATCTTCTGGATGAAGCCACTTTGATGACAACTGAGCTATGCACCAATCTATGAATATAGCAGAATATCATTAGGAATCATTTCATTAACTTTTTTGTCCAGTCATGCTTGTTCTATCCTGGGTTTCTGGGCTATTCTGCCTAGGATTGTTGACCATTCAGGTCATTTCAGGCATGGACTTCCTCTCCTCAAGTTGGACCAGTTTTTGGTTGGCCACTCCCACAAGTTCTGCACCATTACTACCCCAGCACATCCTGCAGGAAGGACAGATTGTAGGTCAAATATTTTGTGACTGGATTGATGTCCCAGTTCTACTGCTAGGAGCCATGCCTGGTTATAGAAGATAGAAGATAAGGCTCCATATCTCCTATCACTAGGAGACTTCACTAGAGTCAATCTTGTATATTATAAGGATTTTCCTCTGTACTATTTTTCTACATCACTCCCCAAAAGCTCCCCCAATTCTAGCCATCTCTCCCAGTATTCTTTCTGTCCATTCCACTCACACCTGATCCCTCCTCTTCCAATTCCCACCCACCCCCAGTCCACCCACAAAATCTATTCCATTTCCCTGGGAGGTCCATATGTCTCCTCTTGAGCCCTTTTTGTTACTTGGCTTCTCTGGGTCTGTGGATTGTAGCATGATTATTCTTTACAGATAATATCCATTTATAAGTGAGAACATACCATTTGTTTTTTGTTTTTCTGGGGCTGTGTTACCTCACTCAGGATGATCTTTTGTAGTTCCATCCCTTTGCCTGCAAATTCCTGATATCATTGTTTTTAACTCCTGAGTAGTATTCCTAGTATTCTGTTGTGTAAATGTACCACATTTTCTTTATCCATTCTTTGGTTGAAGGACACCTAGGTTGTTTCCAGGTTCCGGCTATTATGAATAAAGCCACAATGAACATAGTTGAGAAAGAGTCATTTTGGTAAGATGGAGCATCCTTTGGGGAGGTACATGTGTAAGAGTGGTATAGATGTGTCTTGAAATAAATCAATTCCCAATTTTCTGAGGAAACAACATATTGATTTCCACAGTGGCTGTACAAGTTTGCACTCCCCTCCTCTCTAGCATGAGCTATCACTTGTGTTTTTGACCTTAGCCATTCTGACAGGTATAAGATGGAATCTCAAATGTAGTTTTGGTTTTCCTTTCCCTGATGGCTAAGGATGTTGAATATTTCTTTAAGTGTTTCTCAGGCATTTGAGATTCCTCTGTTGAGAATTTGATCTGTATCCCATTTCTTAACTGGATTATTTGGTTTATTGATATATAGTTTCTTGAGCTCTTTATAAATTTTGTATATCATCCCTCCATCAGATGTGGGGTTGGTGAAAATCTTTTCCCATTCTGTAGCTGCCATTTTGCCCTTTTGACAGTGTACTTTGCCTTACAGAACCTTCTCGGTTTCATGAGGTCCCCTTTATTGATTGTTCTTCTTAGTGCCTGCTCTATCAGTGTTCTGTTCAGGAAGTCTTCTCTTGTGCCAATGAGTTCCCAACTTTCTCTTCTGTCAGGTTCAATGTATCTGGTTTTTGTTGAGGTCTTTGATCCACTTAAACTTGAGTTTTTGCAGGGTGATAGATATGGATCTATTTGCATCATGTTAGACCAGCATCATTTGTTGAAGATGCTATCTATTTTCCATTGTGTATTTCTGGCTTCTCTGCAAAAAAAAAAATGGTGTCCATAGATGTGTGGATTTATGTCTGGGTCTTCAGTTCAATTCTACTGATCAATCTGTCTATTTTATTCCAGTACAAAGTGGTTTTTATTACACTAATGTCCCCCTTTTCATTTCTGAATTTGTTAATTTGGATATTCTTTCTCTTCTTTTTGGTTAGTTTGGATAAGGGCTTGTCTATCTTGTTGATTTTCACAAAGAACCAATGCTTTGTTTCATTGATTTTTTTATATTGTTTTTTTTGTTTCTATTTTATTGGTTTCAGCCCTCATTTTATTTCCTGCCATATATTCCTCTTAGGTGAGCTTGTTCCATTTTGTTCTAGGTGTGCTGTACAGTGGCTAGTATGAGATCCCTCCAAATCATTTGTGTAGGCACTTCATGTTGTGAACTTTCTTCTTAGCACCACTTTCATTGTGCCCCACAAGTTTGGGTATGTTATGCATACAGTTTCACTGAATTCTAGGAAGCCTTTAATTTCTCCCTTTATTTCTGCCTTGACCCAGCAGTCATTCAGAAGAGTTGTTCAGTTTCCATGAGTTTGTCAGCTCTGTTATTTCTGCCATTGTTGAAATCCAGTTTTAATCTGTGGTGGTCTGATAAGATTGTATCTATTGAGACTTGCTTTGTGACTTAATATGTGGTCAATTTTGGGACTGTTCTAATGAAGTGCTAAGAAGAGATATTCTTTTGTGTTGGGTGAAATGTTCTCTAGATATCTGTTAGGTCCATTTGGGTCATCTAACATCTATTAGCTCCAGTACTTCTCTGTTAGGGTTTTGTTTGGATGACCTGTTCATTGGTGAGAGCTGGGTATTGAAGTCCCCCACTCTCAGTGTGTGAGAATGATGTGTGATTTAGGCTTTAGTAGTGTTTCTTTAACAAACATAGGTGCCCTTGAGTCTGGGGCATAGATGTTAAGAATTGAAAGAGACAAACTAAATGTGATTCCTCTAAAATCAGGAACAAGACAAGGCTGTCCAATCTCTCCATACCTCTTCAATATTGTACTTGAAGTTCTTGCTACAGCAATAACAAAACAAAAGGAGGTTAAGGAGATACAAATTGAAAAAGAAGTCAAACTTTCACTATTTTCAGATGAGATGATAGTTTACATAGGTGACCGGAAAAACTCCTACAGCTGATAAACACCTTCAGCAAAGTGGCAGGATACAAGATTAACTCAAAACAATCAGTAGCCCTACTATATACAGAAGATAAATGGGCTGAGAAAGAAATCAGAGAAACATCGCCCTTTACAATTGCCACAAACAACATAATAAACCTTGGGGTAATGCTAACCAAACAAGTGAAAGACCTGTACAGTAAAAACTTTGAGTCTTTAAAGAAATAAATTAAAGAGGATACTAGAAAATGGAAAGATCTCTCATGCTCTTGGATAGGTAGGATCAACATAGTAAAAATGGAAATCTTGCCAAAAGCAATCTGCAGATTCAATTCAATCCCCATCAAAATTCCAACACAATTCTTACAGACCTTGAAAGAACAATTCTCAACTTTAGAAGGAAAAACAATAGACCCCAGATAGCCAAAACCACCCTGTATAATAAAAAATCATCCCTGACTTCAAGCTCTATTATAGAGCTATAGTCCTGAAAACAGCCTGATATTGTACAAAAATAGACAGGCAGACAAATGGAACCTAATTGAAAACCATGATATTAACCCACACACCTATGAACACCTGATTTTTGACAAAGAATCTAAAATTATACAATGGAAAAAAGAAAGCATCTTCAACAAATGGTGCTGGCATAACTGGATGCTGGCATATAGAAGACTGCAGATAGATCCATATCTATCACCATGCACAAAACTTAAGTCCAAATGGATCAAAGACCTCAACATAAATCCAGCCACACTGAACCTCTTAGAAGAGAAGGTAGGTGGTACCCTTGAATGAATTGGCACAGGAGACTGCTTCCTGAACATAACACCAGTATCACAGATAATGAGATTTCCTGATTTCCAAAATATGCAAAGAACTCAAGAAGATAATCACCAAAACACCAAATAATCAATTAAAAAGTGGGGTACAGAACTAAATAGATAATTTTCAATGGAGGAATATAAAATGCCTGAAAGACACATAAGAAAGTGCTCAACATCCTTAGCCATCGGGGAAATGCAAATCAAAACAACTATGAGATACCATCTTACTCCTGTCAGAATGGCTAAAATATAAAACAGCAATGATAGTTTAATGCTGGAGAGGATGCAGAGAAAGGGGAACACTCCTCCACTGCTGGTGGGAGTGTCAACTCATACAGACACTTTGGAAATCAGTATGGGAAAATGGGAATCAGTCTACCACAAGATCTAGCAATTCCACTCCTAGGCATATACCCAAAAGATGCACATTCATACAACAAGGACATATGTTCAACCATGTTCATAGCAGCACTATTTGTAATAGCCAGAACCTGGAAGCAACCTAGATGCCCCTCAACTGAAGAATGGATAGAGAAAATGTGATACATTTACACAATGGAGTGTTACTTGGTAGGGGAAAAAAACAACAATGGAATCTTGAAATTCACAGGCAAATGGATGGAAGTAGAAGAAACCATCCTGAGTGAGGTAACCCAGTCACAAAAAGACGAAAATGGTATATACTCACTCAAACATGGATTTTAGACATAGAGTAAAGGAGTAGCAGCTTAAATCCACACTTTCAGAGAAGCTAGGAAACAAGGAGGACCCTAAAATAATGGGAAAGGGACAGGATCTCCTGAGCTAATTGGGAGCATGGGGAAGGGGAGAAGGAGTTAGAAGAAAGAGAGGGGAGAAAAGGAGGAGAGAGGAGGACTGAAGAGAACAGGAAGATCGAGTCAAGGGAAGAATAGAGGAGAGCAAGAAATAGATACCATAATAGAGAGAGCCATTATAGGATTAAAGAGAAATCTGGCACTAGGGAAATGTTCAGAGATCTACAAGATTGACCCAAACTAACAATCTAAACAATAGTGGAGAGGCTACCTTAAATGCCCTTCTCTGATGAGATTGATAACTACCTTATATGTCATCCTAGAGCCTTAATCCAGTAGCTGATGGAAGCAGAAGCAGACACCTACAGCTAAACACTGAGCTGAACTCTGGAATCCAGTTGCAGAGAGGTAAGAGTGATGAGCAAAGGGGTCAAGTCCAGGCTGGTGAAACTCACAGAAACAACTGACCTGAACAAGGGGATGCTCATGGACCCCAAACTGATAGCTGGGAAACCAGCATAGGACTGTTCCAGACCCCCTGAATGAGGTTGTTGGTTTGGAGGTCCAGTGAATTTATGGGGCCTCTGGCATTGGATCAGTATCTATCCCTATTATACAAATGGACTTTGGGAGCCACTCCACATAGAGGGATACTCTCTCAACCTAGACACATGGGGGAGGGCCTAGGCCCTGCTCCAAGTTATATGACAGACTTTGAAGATCCCCCATGGAATGCCCCACCCTCCCTGGGGAGCAGAAAGTGGTTGGGATGGGGGGTTGGTGGCGGGGGGGGCACGGTTGCAGGGGAGGAGGGGAGGGAAAGGGAGCGGGAACTGGTTTTGACATGTAAAAGAATCGTTTTTCAAATTTGAAAATAATTAAATAAATAAATAAGAATTCAAAGATCATCTTGGTGCATCTTTCCTTTGGTGAGTATGGAGTATCATTCCAGTCTCTTTTGATTACTTTTGAAGTCTATTTTGTTAGCTATTAAAATGGCTATACAAGCTTGTTTCTTAGGTCCATTTGCTCAGAAAATCTTTTTCCAGCCCTTTACTCTGATGTAATATCCGTGTTTAATGTCAAGATATGTTTCTTGTATGCAGCATAAGAATGGGTCTTGTGTTTGCATTAATTTTGATTATTCTGTGTCTCTTTACTGGGGAAATGAATCCATTGATACTGAAAGACATCAATAACGAATGATTGTTAATTTCTGTTGTTTTGGTGGGGGTTATGATAGTAGTACTAGCAGTGTGTGTGTGTGTGTGTGTGTGTGTGTGTGTGTGTGTGTGTGTGTGTGTGTTTCCCTTCTTTTGGTTTTGCTAGCGTGAGATTATTTCTTATGTTTTCATAGGTGTAGTTAACCTTCTTGGGTTGGAGTTTTCCTTATAGTATCTTTAGCATGGAATATCTTGCTTTCTCAATCTACAGTGATTGAAAGTTTTGCTGTGTATACTAGGCTGGCATTAGTGGTCTCTTAGAGTTTGAAGCACTGGCTTTTAGACTCTCCATTGAGAAGTCAGGTGTAATTCTAATAGATCTGCCTTTATATGTTACTTGACCCTTCTTTCTTGCAGCTTTTAATATTCTAGTTGTTGTTCTGTATGTTTAGTGTTTTGATTATGTGGCAAGAGGACTTACTTTTTTGGTCCAATCTACTTGTTGTTTTGTAAGCATCATTTACCTTTACAAGGATGTCCTTATAAAGGACAATTTTATAAGGATGTCCTTATAAAGGAAAATTTTCTTCTATGATTTTGTTAAAAATGTTTTCTGGGCCTTTAAGGTAGGCTTGTTCTCCTTCTTCTATTCCTATTATTCTTAGGTTTGGATTTTTTAGTGTCACAAATTTTCTGGATGTTTTGTGTCAGGAATTTTTTAGATTTAATATTTTCTTTGGCTGATATATATATTTCTTCCATTGTATCTTGATGGGGGAAGTCCTTCTGTGTATATGTTTGTCTTATTGGTTGTTAAAGAACTGTTGGCCAATAGGGAAGCAAGATAGGTGGGGCTAGGAGTCGAGGAAGATTCTGGGAAATGTAGTAAAGACAGGAGTCATCATGCAATCCTAGGAAGAGGACACATTCTGCTGGCATCCTCAATAAGTCTTTATAAAATATATAGATTAATGGTTATGGTTGATACTTAAGACAGAGCTAGCAATTAAGAAATCCTAGTTATTGGCCAGCAGCATTGTACCTAATATAAGTCTCTGTGTGTTATTTTGGGGGCCCTAAAGCCATGGTAGAACCCAGGCAGCTGGCAGAAATTTTATCATTACAGTATCTTTTAACCCTGAGATTCTTTCTTCTATCTCTTGTATTCTATTGGTGATGCTTGCTTCTGTAGCTCTTGTTCAGTTACCTTGATTTTCCATCTCCAGGATAACCACAGTTTTCCTTATTGATTCTATTTCCATTTTCAGGTCTTGAAGCAGTTTTTATTCATTCCTTTTACCTGTTAGTTTTCTTTTCTTTTTCTTGGCTTTCTTTATGAGATTTACTCATTTCATCCCATTGATTTAAAGAAATCCCTTGATTTCTTTAAGGGATTTATTCATTTCCTCTTTAAAGACCTCTATCATCTTCATAAAATTGGTTTTAAAGTCACTTTCTTGTGCTTTGGCTTTTTTGGAATATTCGAGGTTTGCTGTAGTAGGATAGCTGGGCTCTGGTGGTACCATACTGTCCTAGCCATTTTTGATTGTGTTCTTAAGCTGGCATCTAGGCACCTGTATTTGGGGTAATTATAAGTAGATGCTATTTTCTGAATTTGTCTTTGTTGTATGGGTGTTTTTTTTTCTCTTGGTCTCTGTTTCCTCTTTAGTCTCCTGGCCTTAGTAGCCTAGGTTCTGGTGGCTGGTATTTCCTTTGGTCCAGCAGGATTCCACAGGGGTTCTAGCAGAGGTTCTGATGGCCTGTGAGATCTCTGGTGTTCTTTGTACCAGTGTGGCCTCTGGTAAAGAAGGGGGCTTCTGTCAGAGTTGTGGGCCAGGATATAATGACAGGGAGGGGGGCTTTTGGGCAGATTGCTGGGCAGGCTCTAAAGGAGTGTTAGCAGTCTGTGGGGAGGGCTTACCTGGCATACTGGATTACTGGATGTTAGTGTGGCCTCTGGTAATGTGGGGGTGAGGGTGGTAGAAAGAGTCATAGGCTGGGCTATAATGACAACGAGATAGGCTACTCTTACTATTCAGATGATCTCTAAAGTCCTCTCAGGTGATTTGTTTCTCATTATCATAATGCACTATTGGACTAGAATGTTTATCTTGAAACTATATCTATAGATAAATTACTAGGTTTTTAGAGGGCAGTCTATGTGTTCACACACTCTTACAGGAAGAAATATGACACTGTCTCACTCAGTGTAGGTATGGTGTGATGGGGTGAATGGTGAGACAACCTTGGGATAAGTGGGTTGCCTTCCCAAATGTTAGCTGTCAATATTCTCAGTAATCTGTCTCCTAGGTATGTGCTATAGTTCAGAAGCTGTTCTGAAAGATCAGAATAGCTGTGGACAGAGTGCAGGAAATGGAGAGAAGCAAGCCTGAAACAAAGCCTATCAGAGCACCGATGAGCCATGGAAAGGGACCATGAGTAGTCATGGAAGAAGAACTATTTACTTTCAATCGTGGTATAGGGTTCTAGTGTGCCACACATGCTATGAGTAGCATCAGGTAAAACTGCATAGCCTGCCCAGAGCTGAGGCAGGTGGAATTGAAGATAAGAAGGTTAGAAAAGAGATATCTCAATGGATGAGGTAAATTTTCCTGGGACTTACTCCTGTAATTATTCTACTCACCTCTTTCCAACTTATAAATCAATCAATAAAAGTATTTATTTGACCAGAACTTTTCCTAAACTGTTCCATATCTGCCTCCCAAAACCTCACTTGTTTGTTCAAAGCATTATGTCAAGATTAAACATTTTTCTCTTGCTCTCCTTCTCCTCACTCTACTCTCTCACACACCCCATATTCTTTTTCATATTGTTCTTTTCTCTACTCACATCTTCCCAGACAACATCAGAGAACATTCAATACCAGTCTTTACTTTCTTCTATAATCAGAAATCTGACTGCTGTTTGCTTTTTAATGTTTTAGCCCAGCCTCTGGCAGAAGGGGACATTTAATAGCTTCTTCACCCATATCTTGGGGGCATCCTCTTCCAACTGCTTCTCCCCAGTCTTCCGTCTTTCATATTTGTGTAGACCTTTTATTGTCCAGCCCTGACTCCTGTCCAATACAATACCCTCTGCTCAGACCCTGCAAACGCTGAGAATGTTCTGTAATACTGAGAATGTTTGTTATACTCCTCCCATGGTGAAAAGAGCTACCCCCTAGAGATTCACATTTGTTGCTCCTAGAAAGGTATGGACATGGCATTTCATAATTAATTTCTCCACTCAGACACAGGCTACATAGCTGCACTTTTCTTAGTCTCTGTGTCAAGCCCTTCACCCCATTTTGGTGGGAAAATGTCCCAGTGTGTGAGAACCTACAACAAAGTCCCCAGAGACTAAAAACAGGTCCAGGACTGTACAGAGGACAGTATTGGTGACAGATTTACTCAAAGAAGCATAGACTTTGTTAGCAGCAGGTTCTGCAATCTGTGGAATAAGAATGGGTTTACAAACTAGTTAGGATAAAAGTGAGTTTTATCCATGCCAGAACATACCTGAAGTGATACTTTACGATTTAATGAAGATTGCCTGAATTATCAGAAAGCAAAGCCAGCCACACGAGTTAGATATAGAACCTAGGCAGTGGTGGCACACACCTTTAATCTCAGGACTCAGGAGACAGGCAAATGGATCTCTCTGAGTTCAAGACCACCCTGGCCTACACAAGAGTGAAGTGTAACAGAGCTCATGCCTTTGATCTCAGCTCTTGGGATGACACACCTTTAATCCCAGCACTAGGGAAGTGGGGACAGGATGCTATGGTTGGGTGGAGAAAGGAATACAGAGAAGACAGGAATTCAGAGCTTTTGCCTCTGAGGATTCATAAAGACAGGATTGCTTGTTCAGCTTGGTAGAGGTAAGGGATAATGGCCAGCTGCTTTGTTTTTCTGACCTTCAGCTTGAACCCAAATATCTGTCCCTGGGACTTTTATTTTTCATGCAACACATACCTGCTTTATCTTAAATTAATATCAAGGATATCAGAGATATTTCAGACATTGATGATAGCAGGCCTGTAAGACTTCACCTAAGGCTCTACTAGTTTTATCTGTGTACACCATGCCGAGAAATTTGTGAAGAGAACAGATCAGAGTAACTAAGAGAAGCCATGGCAGTTCCAGTTTAAGATGGCTGTCCACAGCCCAAGGTAAATCCAATTACCATTGTCTTCAACTTACATTTTGAAAAGCTGAGAGGCAGTGAGGCAAAGTAACTTCCCAGTGTCTCAAAGTCATATGTAAGCAGGGTTTCTAAGCCAAGTTTGTCTACCTTCAGAGTCTGCCTTTTTTGAATCCATCATACATTACTGGAAGGATGCCATGTCTTTAATCTCCATGGTAGTAAAAGAAAAAGAAGCTTACATCACGATCTCCAAACAGATTTTATGGACCCACCTAATTTGATTCTTACAGTATCTCTAAGATTTACAGGAGAGCTCTGAAGCTGAGAATGAAGATCAGCCAACTTGGAGGCAGAGTTTAATATTCAGGAAACCCTGGGTTCAGTCTCCAATAAGAAGTAAACTTGGTGTGGTGGCCCACACCTCTATTAGAGGTAGAGGCAGGAGGATTAGAAGTTCAAAATCATTTTCAGCTACATATTAAGTTTGAGGCCAGCAAGTTTTGGCTGTGTCAAAACATGTCAAAACAGCAACCACACACACAAAAAAAACTTCATTCACAATTCAAAGTGTTCAACATGGTGGCATGAAGTACAAAGAGAATTTCTTCCACTCTGTTCTATGCTTGTAAGAAAAGAAATGACTGAGCACTTCTCACTGCTTGCTATGCAGCTGACTTCAAAAGCAAAACCAAAAAAGAGGGAGATTTCCAGTGACCAAAAATCTGTGATAGATGTTTCTGAAAAGAAAGGAAACTCAGGAATGAGCACAGACTGACTCTCAAGTCCCGAGAGAGCTGCTGATGGAAGCGGGCTTGCTGGACAGGTTTGGCTCCTGACTCTGTGAAACAGTTATGTAATTGTCTGATAATTTCTAAAGAGACAATGCAATCCCATGAGTGTAATTCCAAATGTAAATGTGTAGTGCTATTTTAAAAATTTAAAAATAAAAGCTAGGAAATCAATCTGTCCAAAGCATTCTAAATTGGTAAGACTATGAAAAAAAAATCATTTTCCTCTTTGTCCATTTCTGTGCTTTTCAAGTTATAACATAGACAAGAGTCTCTGGCTTCTCAGGCCACTGCCCTGCAGGTCCATTTTCTGTTCTAAGTAAACACAAAAATATGAGCAACCCAGACTCCAAGCCCAAACTCCTGGCAATTAAAATATTAAAATCCAGTGCCATGGTTGGGCGAGCCAGAGGAGAAAGGAGGCCTCTTCTTGATTGTCCCTGGGAAGATGAGGAGGGATCACCCATGTAACGCCTTGTCCCTTCCCCCACAGTGCTCTCCACAACAACACAAACATTTTATCTTGGAAAGCTAAAAGCCCACTGCCTTCTGTTTTTGAGTCATGTCATTGTTTTGATACCTTGTGGCAGGGCAGAGATGAATGGAAGCCAGCCTGATCTAATCTCGTCTAAATATTCAGAACCAGAGAAGGGAGTCCTCAGCAGCAGAATGCCAACCTACATCCCGGTTTAATTGCCTCCGCTCCTGATAGATTGGCTCTTACCCCCTTTGAATTCCTTTGTTGAAGAGGAGTTAAAATTCATGAGCGTCCCATGCCTGGGAATACTTACTTCAGTGCTGCTATTTTTCGGAGCCAAGCTGGCCAACATTGCAAAGAGTCGGAGGTCTGTTGGACCATCTGTTACATGTAGTCAACAATCTCGAAAATCTAGGGGAGCAGGGATGGGGGAGCAAGGATGATGAGGCATTTAAACAGAACAGATTGCCGCCTTGCTTACAGAGGGAAAAAAAGAAGAGATAATATGCTTTGATTGAAGCGAGGACAAGCTTTATTAGCATAAGGAACAAAACAAACTTTAAAAAATGCTGACAGTCTAAAGAGGCTTGGGGACAAACCCCATGCTGAACTGTAGGTCACAAGGGTCCCAAATGTGACGCACACACAAACAGCGCACAATGTATTAGCTCCACACACATGCGACACATCGTGACAAATGTGAGATATGCTTGAAAAATTGCTGTGGGATTCAAACCTGAATGCAAGCCTGCACTTGAATTTTAAATCATGGAATACATGGGAACGGCACTTTTGCCTGAACTACCTTCCGCCGGGTGAGAGGACTCCGGGTCTCCATTGACTACTGCAACAAAGCCTGGGCCACAACTTGGCCTCTCGCTCCTGAATTCCATGATGTAGCTGCCTGTAAACTTTGTAATATTAACGAGGCACAAGCTTTTACTTTTTAGCAGTGACTTGTAGTATTTAACTCACAAAGAGAAAAGATATGAAATTAGAGGGAACTAAAATAAAGAGAAAAAGAAATGAAACTAGTAGTAACGTGGGTACGAAAAAAATTAAAATTGGGGGAAAAAACCGAAATGGGATAGAAAGTCTGACAAATTCTGGGAAAGACAGAGGGTCAGCACCCACTCCTCCATCCCATCCCACCTCCCCCACCACCCCAAAAAATCCCAGTCAATAGCAAAAAAGTGCACTGTGTAGGCAGAGTTCAGGGGTAAGTCTGCTGCAATAGGAACTGAGTTTACAATGCACCAAAACACAAAAGGGATTGCTAGACAGATAAAAGAAGAGACTTTAGAGGAGTCCAAATATAGGAAATATTTAGTCATAGAGTATAAAACTGAGAATATGAGATCCACTCTAAATTTTTTCATCTTGTTTATATTTTGAAAATTTCCCCACGTAATGTTAGGAAAAGATGAATACACACTGTGACTCCAAAAATTAATATAGAAGGTATACCAAAAACTTAAACATTTTAAAATGCCTACTTGTTCACAACACTAATTGTTACTCTCCTTCCATGTGACATTCTTTCCAAATCTGAAGCTTAAAGCAGAAATGAAGGTAACACCACAAGGAGTGTGTATGCTGAGTTTCTGTGTCTAGTTGAGCTGCTGCTGTTGTTTTACTGATGGCATTACTTTATTGTTGCTTTTAATAAAGTCAAATCAAAAGTCACACCATAATAGAGAATTTGACTGAAGTCGATTTTATCATTGCTTTCTTGCAAATGGGATCTTCCTGGGATAACAAATTCAAATTCTTATTTCTTTCTCATAAATTTCAATCTCTCTCCTGCATAGACAATAACTTCAAGACAAAAGCAACAATTTGAAACCTCAGAGCTCAGAATGGTAATTTGGAACCCTTTTGGCAAATTCCATCCCAGGCAAGGTGGGATCTCAAGGTTATTACTTTGTTTGCATGCTTCCAGCAGTTTTAATATTTAAATTTATGTGATTATTTCCTATGGACAGACTGGCTACAAACTTAAGACTTTTTGAGAATCAGAGAGAAGGGGGGAGAGATTTCATTTCTAAAAGCTCCATTTTGGTTAAATTTGGTTTGTGATGTTTTAACTTGTTTGCAAGTGTTTTTTTAATAATAAAGTTTAAAAAGTCAAAAAAACTAAAAGTCCCATGTTGCTCATCACTTTGAAACAAACTGTCAAATAACAGTTCTGATTCAGTAGTGGCAGAAATCAGAAAAGAAAAGATACAGGGGAGGGAGATTGCTTTTGATATAAATCTGAAGCTTTCATGCATATTCATCTGTATGTGTCTCAGAAACAGGGTAGCCTCCATGTTCAGGAAATTTTACAGTCACCTTAGCAGGTGCAGCAAGCTACTTCTCAGAGATAGCTAATATCCAAACTGTAAGTTCATATACTTTATAAACCAAACCCAAAGCATTGAATGCCAAACAAAGACATATACAATCCCATTTAATATACAAACCTGCATTGTGTGGAAGCTTCAACTACCAGAACACGAAGCCACAGAAGGGGGCAAGGTTAGAGGCTTGGGTTGGTTTAGAAATATCTGCCTGTGAGCAGCACATTTTGCACTGGAATGTGACCAGTGGAAAGGTTATTGTCTGCAAGTTTTCATCCCAGGGGATAAAAAGAGAGGAGAATGTGTGAAAGTGTTCGAGCAACTCTCTGTGTCTGGACAAGCAAGGACAGAACAGTAGACGCTGTGGGGCGTCCTCTTTTCCAAGCCAGTGACAGCATATCCAATGCCCCTGACCCATGAAAGGAGGCTCATTGGGAGAGTTCAGTGCTCACGAAATGGCTGGTCTGGGGAATCTAGAATTGGAAAATTACTAGGTAGAAAGATATGTGATTTGCAAGAGCAAAATAAAGCTGAGAGTCTGGAGACAGGCTATCTGCATGTGGTTTAATTCCAGTGGCGTTGCTGGCCTAAGGGGTGAGTGGGCACCAATAACTTAGGATACCAGGTACCATTCCAAGGTAGGACTCTGGGAAAACTGCATGATGTTGAGAAGCAGACATTTCCCCCTAATTAATTTTTTTCCTAAAGTTTTTCTTTAACAAGAGAAAAGATCTTGAGGAATCTGATGACATCACACAAATGTTTGCGGGCTATCATTCATACAAAAGGCAATCTAATATGGAGTAGATTCCAGGTTCCCCGAGTTAGGAATCCCAGCTCTGCCACAATTATGATCATAATTATCATGGAGTTATTGTGAGGATCAAAAAGAGAGTACAAAGACAGCATAAGCCACAGTGCTACACAAGGACCAGGTGCAGTGCAACCATTTTTTGTTTTGTTTTGTTTTGTGTTTTGTTTTGTTTTTAAGAGCATAAGACCCACTACAATCACCACCAGGAGATGGTGATTTGATAAACAAACCTTCCATATATATCTTTGGAGGAACAGTGTTTGAGCCTTTAGGCATGTTTTTGGAGCTCAGCTTTTTTGTGTTACATAGACTTTATCCTGTTAACAGGAGAAAATAGTCAGAAAGAAGGGAATGGAAGGGAAGGTAAAGAGCATTTGTCAGTGACCTTGGCTCTGAGCACAAAGCTTCTATCTTCCCAAGCTTTTGTGGCTCTTTGCAGTCACCCTACCAAGGCTGAGGAAAGTCCCAGGATGCTTTTCCATCCTCAAGCCATATTTGAAGGATATAAGGGAAGTCCCTTAATGAGGAACAAGATACCACAGAGGCAGAGAGTACGATTTCACAATGGACCAGGTGAAGTAGATGCAGTGTTGTCCTTCTGACTGCAAAGCAGTGAGAAAGACTTCCAAGTGGGTTTATTACATTTGAGGTTTCCAATGATGCTAAAAATATTTTAGGAAATTATATGATGCTAAAGGGTGAAGGAGAAGCTACTTCTCACTAACATTTTAGAAACATAAGCATCACATTATCTATTTGCCTATAGTTGGAGCTCCTGACTGAAAGTCACCTGGGCAAGTCAATTAGAAGACCATTTCTGAGAAGAAAGGAGGGACTCTTTGGAAAAATGAGACTTAGCTTAGAACACTGGGTACTCCATAGGGTTGAACTGTCTAAACACTCTGTGGTGTTGAGGAAGCCCGGACAAGCCTTCAAATTCACAAGGTGGCTAATCTAATTGGCTAAAGCTATTCATCTGATCACTTCCTGGCTTCATTCTAGATGAGTTCTTTTGGTGGACACATGGGGAGAATGATATTCAGAGAAGCAATCAAGATGCTATAAATATTGCCACTGCCTACTAAATGGTCCAAAAGCAAAATAAATTGTATATTTCACAGTGCCCCCCCCACACACACAAAAAAAAAAACATCAAATTCTGTTACTTCTACTCTTGATTTTCATCTTTCCAGAAAATCTAGGAAGATGGATGAGCAGGTGGAAATGCTTGTACTCAAGTCTGGTGACCCTAATCCAGTTCCCAGAAGCCACATAAAGTTAGAAGGGGAGAAGTAACTCTGCAAAGTTGTTCCCTGATCTCTACATGCCTGTCTCTTGTGTGCAAGCCCCCTCTCTCACATCATAAACACATTAACTAACAATAAAATAATTCCTTTTATATTTTTATATTTTTAACTGTCTCAGACACTAAAATGTATTTTTTAATGAATTATTGGGAAAAAGAGCAAAGAATTCCTTGGGGCTCTGAAAGTTCACTCCTAAACTTCTGACTTTTCCAGTCCATTCTAATGAATTTGGGATCTTTATCTTAATCTCAGAGAGCCCTTGTGAAGACAGGAGTAGTGCTCATGACACTTAAGGTGGCCCCTGCTGGGTTGACAATGCTTCCATGGATGGCCAGAAGTTCCAAGTAGGAGTAGGTGTGAATATAATTAAAATACATTGAGTGTATGCATGAGATTCTTAAAGAATTAATATTTTATTAAAATAGATTACAAGTGTTTGGAAAGTCTTTCTTCTATTGTTTTTGTTTTGCTTTGTTACCCCCAACCCTGCCACAATTAAATCCAAGGACTTCCTTATGCTAAACACCAGAGCTTCCAGAGAGCTAAGGAGGGCTCTACCATTGAAATAACCCCCAGCTCTCTTGGTTCTTTTCTTAGTGTGTTACATGTATAATTAAACTATAATAAGGTAAGGTGTTTTGTTAGATATTACATATTAGGCAATATGGATTAAAATCAATGAGGTAAGACCAATATCACATTGTATTTCAGAAAAAAAATGTATACCAATTTCTATATTTTGTGAGAGAATGAAACAGCATACACAGTTAAGCCACACTAAAAGAACAATGCTGTGCTGGGAGTTGGTGGCACACACCTTTAATCCCAGCACTCAGGAGACAGAGGCAGGTGGATCTCTGTGAGGTCAAGGCCAGCCTCGTCTACAGATCGAGTTCCAGGACAACCTCCAAAGCAATACAGAGAAATCCTGTCTCCAAAAACCAAAAAAAAACAAAAAAACAAAAAAAAAACAAAAAACAAAAAACAAAAAACCAACAACACTGCTTCTTATGTTTTGTTTATATATGGGCTAAAGCATTTAAAAAACCTGAATAGTATCTACAAATTGTGGTTAGTATTTACTATGGGGCAAGAGGAGACATTGGGACTCATTTGCCCCTGGGTAGTGGTTAGAAAATGCATGCCAAATTCGTGGAAAGCCAATAAGCCACCCAGAGTTCCTTAGCCTGAATGCCACTCAGGTGTAACCTAGATTTACACTCAATAGTTCTGCAAGCAATGTGTCCAGGTGTTTCCTTCCAGAAAGCCAAGGTTTGTTCATGGAACACATCTCAGAGGACACTATGGATGCAAAAGTTGTAGCCATGCAAAGTAGCTTGGAATGCATTTTGTATACTTTTTCTTTAAATTGTCTCCATAGTAATTTCTGCAAACAAGGAGACATATAAAGGGGGTCAGAAGACAAGCATGTGTGTACTCTCCTGTCCTGTGGCTAAAATTAAGCCTGAAAAACAGAAACAACTGAGCCAAGTTTTTCCCTGTTAGGTCTGCCTCTGGCTTTTATTATTTCAAACAATCATTTTTTTTTTCATTCAGATACCTCTGAAGAGCTTTCACATCTGTGTGATGAAAGACACTTTGTGCAATGCAGGACTTGCATTACAACGAATTAAAGTTTGGGCCTTTGCAGTGAGTGAATCACTTTCTATACACAAATTCATGGCTGTGACCCAGGGGCAGAGCCGAGGTTAATTTTTCTCCCTGCCAGTTGTCTTTGTGTCTCAGAATTGAATTCATCCTACAGGTATACAACCCTAGTACTTTCCTTTCACTGCAGCTCATAATAATAAATAACTACAAAGTACATTGAGCAAAGCCACAGTTGTATGAGGCTAGTGTGCATTTGAAATGTCGGTACAGTCCATCTTATCATGTTCAGCTCTCTGGCCCCTCATTTTGCCTTAGTTTTGAAAAACCTGTTCAAACATTACAAGGCAGAACAAAATGCCCAGAAAAATGGAGGCAAAGATTGCACAGACAACATGTTTACTCAAGGTTCATAAATGAGTAGCCAAAATAGCCAGATCAGTTTTGTGGCTTCATCTTTCTTACAGTAGAAACGACAAGGCAAAGATTGTGGGGACAATGGGAGAAATCAATGCTGGTGACATCCCTCCCTTTTCTCAGTAGTTATACAAAACAGGGCCACTTCATTAGAGAAGAGCAAGCATAGGTGGTCCAGTCATTCCCTCTTCTATACATTGTTGGTGGGGGATAACACAGATGGAAAACAATTTTGTCATTGAATAAAAGCAAACATCAGAGCTCTGTAGGTGTACAGCCTCACAGTGGTACCAGAGACACCATCAAGTTTTTGTGTGAATGTGCTAGAAGGTCAACTGTATTAATATCTTAAAACCAAAGGGCCTTGTTAGTTGAGTCTTATGTTAGTATGTTCATCACTACAACACACCTGAGACAATTTAAAAATTTGCTTTAACTCAAGTTTCAGAGATTTCAGTGCAAGGTTGAAGGATTCATTGCTTTGGCCCTTGTTTGAGGTAGGCAAACAAAGAAGGCATGCAGTTACCTCTCAAAAGCAGGGAAGCAGAGCCAGGAAGGAGCTAGTCAGGACAGGTCCCCAGTGATGTATTTCCTCTTCCTAGGCCCCACCTCCCAATAATGTTTGATGTTATGAATCCATCAAAGGATTAATTCATCACTTAGTCAGGACTCTGGGGATCTAGTCACTGACACCAAAGTCCATTAGCTAGCACCAAATATAACACATGAACTTTTGGGTTTGTTGCTTTTTTTGTTGTTGTTTTTTTGTTTTTTTGTTTTTTTTTTTTTTTTGGTTTTTCGAGACAGGGTTTCTCTGTGGCTTTGGAGGCTGTCCTGGAACTAGCTCTTGTAGACCAGGCTGGTCTTGAACTCACAGAGATCCACCTGCCTCTGCCTCCCAAGTGCTGGGACGAAAGGTGTGTGCCACCACCGCCCGGCAACACATGAACTTTTGAAAGTATGCTTCATATCCAAGTCTTAACAATGCTCTTATTGTATTTATATTCTATTGATTATATTAAGGGGTAAGCCCTTTGAGTTTCTTGCTGTATATTAAAGATCAATACATAGTTTGCTTAAACATGTGACACTTTAATGATTTAAAGTATGTTTTAAAAACCTGATTTATAGAGACTGAGTTTGCTATGATATTGTTTGTACCAGTCTAGACTAACACAAGTAGCTGTTTACTTAGAAATTATCTGCAAATAGGAGTTTTTGTGTTCTTTATGTTCCTTGTTTCCCAATTACCTAACTTATGGTCTTCATTTAAAATGAATATTTGTGAAGAATATGAACAAAGAGTACCTTTTCTTTGGATGACTACATTTATATCATGAAGGTCTGTTTAAATTCCTCCCTCTATTCTTTTGTATTACTGCCTGAGTCTATGAACTATGGAGAGAGATAGTGGGAAATGAGACTCAACTTAGCCAATTTAGTTTGTAAACAGACATGAATATTAATGGCCCTTTCATAAAATGAGTTATATTTAAATAACCAAGAAATAAATGAACACTTATTGAATATTATCTTAAAATTCCTTATGTGTTACTAATGTAGGTGTGTATAGACAATGGATTCATTTTCCATAGGGGAAATTAAACACACATTGGTAATGGGTCATAAAAAACAATCATAACTTACTTAATATCTGCTAAAGTCAGGGCTGACCTCTAGAACACATGACCTGAGATTTCTATACAGAGAACTACTGCCCACTCACTCAGTATCATACAAGGAGTTTCTTTTTCAGCATTTGTTGCTACAAACTTATATCAATACTTCAAAGCTGTAGAACTGGACAAGTTGGAATATAATTTGTTTTCTCCTTTATTCTAAAAGGCAACTTTCTTTATAGTAAGTCAAATAACTCAAATACCTGACTTCATGCAACCTGGAGTGTTTGTGTTTCCTTGAATATGCACCTTGGGAGGTCCAACTGAAGCAGAAAAGGAAAGATTAAGCTTAAAATGATTTTCCTTTGGTTGCTTTCTGAAGGTACACCCTTGTTTTGGAGTTACTTTTCTGCTTGTAGCCCAACCAAAACTTTTCTTTCTGAATTATATAATATAGACTGTCGGAATGTATACTACCACTAGAAATCAGTCCATGAATTGCCTGAGACGATTAGGACCTGACTGTAGGCAGATGTTTCTGTCCCACAAGCCACTTCCAACCAACCACACAGATGCTTAATATCAATTATTAATGCTTAGCCAATAGCTCAGGATT
The DNA here is from genome assembly GCF_003668045.3 of Cricetulus griseus. Taxonomy (NCBI): domain Eukaryota; kingdom Metazoa; phylum Chordata; class Mammalia; order Rodentia; family Cricetidae; genus Cricetulus; species Cricetulus griseus. The sequence goes on along the minus strand of NW_023276806.1, from coordinate 153,340,057 downwards.
GTTACTAGCTAACTCTTACATTTTCACTTAACCCATATTTCTTACCTATGCTTTGTCACATGGCTTGGTACCTTTTCTCAATATGGTATGCCCACCTTGCTTTTCTCTGCATCTGCTCAAGATGCCTCTGACTGCCCTTCTTCCTCCCAGCATTCTGAGTTTGGCTCTCCTGACTAATTTTATCCTGTTCAACTATTGGCCAATACATTTCTTTATTAAACCAATCACAGCAAAATATATTCTCACAGTGTATAAGAATATGCCACACCTGAGTTTGGATCCCTAACACCATGGAAAGGCTGAGGTGGTCCAAACCTCTAACTCTAGGGCTGGGGACAGGGATATAACCAGACCCCTGAAGTTCACTGGCCAGCCAGCCTGGCTGAAGCAATTTAGCACCAAGGCCAGTGACAGATCCAGCTTCAAAACCAAGGTGGAAAAACAAAGTGGTCTTTTCAGTAAATGGTAAGGAAACAGAAAATGTGTTTTAACTCTTATCTTGGTAGAAAATTAAATTTAAAATAGATTGTAGATTTGATTGTAAAGGATAAAACAGAAAAGCTTTTAGAAAAAAACTGCTCTTATGCACACTTAATACTGGCTGGGCAATGGTGACAGAGGCAGGCTGATCTCTGAGTTCAAGGCCTGCCTGGTTTACAAAGTGTGTTTCAAGACATCCAGGGCTGCACAGAGAAACCCTTTCTCTAAACGAATGAATGAATGAATAAATAAATAAATAAATAAATAAATAAATAAATAAAATAAATAAATAAATAACTGAGCAACAACAAAAAAGCCTACTGCTCTTGCAGAAGACCTGAGTCTAGTCCGAACATCCTTGTTGCATGGCTCACAACTGTCTGGAACTCCAGTTCCAGGGGGATCTGTTGCCTCTAGCCTCATGATGCACAGGTACTCATGTATGCAATTCTTGCCCACACCAACATGTTTACACAGAATTAAAAATAACATAGATCTTTCAAAAAGAGAGATCGACTTTGTTAAACTATGCTGACTAAACTATGTTTTATTAAATGTTGTATTAAACATGTTAAGTACAGTTAACATTTATAATACCATTAGTTGTTATTTTTGTCAAAAATTTCAATTGTTCAATTTTACAAATAAAGACTTGGCAGCCAAATGATGGGATGAAAACCTGCTAGCTCAGAAAGCTACCACCCAGCTGACCTTCCTCCTTCACCAACATCCCAGAAAAGGAGATTTCTCCTACACCACTTCAAAACAAAATACCTCAAACTGAATATCCCTCCCTTCTAGTTCCTGTGAGTCTCTCTATCAGTCCACCTGAATCCCTCTTACTCTCTATGGTTACTTCCTGTCAACTGATTGCTTGCTCTTCCTTTTGACCTATGGGATGTTTTTACTTATTCCTGTTTTCAATAAGCAGAAAGATCTTGGATTGCAGGTGTGTGCTAGGGCTGAGCCACACCACAACTAGAAACAGGTTTTTCCAATAAATAATGCAATCTTGGGGTTCATAGTATGATCAAATGTCCTGTAACATATAGTTAAATATATTAAACATAGTTTAGATTAAACTATTATTAAACAGTTAAAAAACAACTAGATGGGAATAAGCATTACTTTCGCATAGATCAAACAAATAACTCATTTGAAACATAGGAAGAACATTCAAAACTCAATAAGGAAAAAACAGGAATAGCATTAGAAAAAAGAGCTTAAAACTCCAACATATTCATTACAAAAGATGATAAACTATATCCAACAAACTTAATACAAGGCACCCAAATTCATTTGTCATCAAAGAAACTCAAATTAACACTACTGTGTACCAACCAGAATGATGAAAAAAGATCAATTATTGATAAGGATACTTGGCAACTAGAACATTAAAAGGCAACAAGACACCAAATTAGAAAAGCTATTTTTGATAAACTATAATATCTGTAATATTCAAATATGAACATTCTTCCCTATCCAGCAGTTTCACTCCTTGGCATATGCCCAACAGAAACTCATGCATATTGTCACCAGAAAACATGTGCTAAGATATATCCTAACACTATTACCCATGATGCTCTGGAATCTCAACAGCAGAATAGATCGCAAACAACTGACTACACTGTAAATCCCACACTGGGTTCCTATACTTACTGGAGATATAAGAGTGTTACTGACTCTCAGAAAGAAAGGTAATCTTGATGAATGAAGCCAGACACACAAATGTAACTTAGATGATTACATTTATATGAAAAGTATGAAAGAGAAATTTATAGTTTTTACTAAAAGACATCACAATGACAGCCCCCCAAAAGAGAGAATGAGGTGTGAAATTGGGGAAAGAGGACTAGGGGAACTGGCAATGGCCTAGTTCCTAATCTATGTCCTTGATTATTCTGATAGATTTAGATTGTGAAAATTCATCAAGTTTCATAATTACCACAAAAGACCTCCCTCTCAAAATAATAGCATACTTTGATGGGCAAAAACACCCAAGTAACCTTTAAAAATAAGCAAGTAAAAATCTGCAATGCCTAGTGGCAGCCTATGCACATATCAGCATCATGGGGGGAGGGGGTTCACAATAGAAGGAGGTAGCTCATTCACACTGCACGATGGAACCTACCCTAATTTCAGATACTATCAAAAAAAAAGTAATTTGGAGAACTGTTTCAACTTAATTAGTAGTCAGAGAAATGCAAATTAAAGTACTATTAATATAGGTGATAGAATGAGAAGAAATATATCAAAATAACAACTGCTTCGTGTATTAACAGGCAGATGTTTGCTCTCTTATTCTTCCACACTTTCTTTTCCTTTTCATAATTTATTTTATATCATGTTCATTGGTATTTTGCCTGCATGCGTGTCTGTGTGAATTCAGAAGCCCTGGAAGGGGAGTTACAGACAGGTGTGAGCTGCCATTGGATGCTCAGAATTGAACCTACGTTCTCTGGAAGAGCAGCCAGTGAGTCATCACATTTTCTATGCTATCTGTGCTAATATCTATAGTTGACTTTCACATTTTCTATTTTTTTTTAAGTATCAGAAATAAGTTACATTCCAAAACGGAGATAAAGTGAGGACAAAACATTTTCCCATAAGGCACTGGTCATTTTTATCTCCTTTTTTTTTTTAAAAAATTTACTTTTCATTTTATATACCAACCCCAGTTCCCCCTCCCATCCCCATGTCTCCCCCTTCTCATCCTCCATCCATTCATCAGAGGGGGTAAAACCTTCCTTAGGAAGTCAACAAAGTCTGGAATACCAAGTTGAGGCAGGACCAAGCCCCTCGCCCCTGTATCAAGGCTGAGCAAGATATCCTACCACTGGAATGAGCCCCAAAAGGCCAGTTCATGCACTTAGGATAGATTCTAGTGACACTGTAGCCCCAGCCCCCCACCAAACAGATCAAGCCACATAACTGTCACCTACATTCAGAGGGCCTAGTTCAGTCCCATGTAGGATCCCCAGCTGTCAGTCCATAGTCTGTGAGCTTCCACTAGCTTAGGTCAGCTGTCTCTGTGTTTTTTTTTCCATTATGTTCTTGACACCCCCCTCCCCCATTGTTCATATGATCCTTCCTTACTCTCTTCAACTGAACTCCAGGAGCTGAGCCCAGTTCTTTGCTGTGGGTCGCTGAATCTGCTTCCATCAGTTACTGGATATAGTTCTATGATGACTATTAGGGCAGTCACTAATCTGATTAAAGGGGAAGGCCCTTTCAGACACCTTTGCAATATTGCTAGGAGTCTTAGCTTGGATCATCCTTCTGGATTCCTGAAAATTTCTCTATCACCAAATTTCTCCTTAATCCTATAATGGTTCCCTCTATCAAGATATCTCTTTCATTACTCTCCCCTTCTTTCTTTCCCCCAACTTGGTTTTCTTGATCCCTCATGTTCCCATCCCCCATCCACTCTCATCTACCCCCTCCCAGTTTACCTAGGAGGTCTTATCTATTTTCCCTTCCTAGGTCCCTCCATGTGTGTACCTCTTGGGGTCCCCTTTTTTACCTAGCTTCTCTGGGGTTGTGAATTATAGACTGGTTATCCTTTGCTTTATATCTAATATCTACGTATGAGTGAGTACATACCATGTTTGTCTTTCTGGATCTGAGTTACCTCACTCAGGATGTTTTTTCTTCTAGTTCCATCCATTTGCCTGCAAATTTCAAGATATCATTGTTTTTCACTGCTGAGTAATATCCCATTGTGTAAATTACCACATTTTCTTTATCCATTCTTTGGTTTATGGGCATCTGATAGAGGGCTAATCTCTAAAAAATATAAAGAACTCAAAAAACTAGACATCAAAATACCAATAATCCAATTAAAAATGTGCTACATATCTAAACAGAGAATTTTCAACAGAAGAAACTCAAATGGTCAAAAGACATTTAAAGAATTGGTCAACATCCTTATCCATCAGGAAAAAGCAAATCAAAATGACTCTGAGATACCATCTTACATCTGTCAGAATGGCTAAGATAAAAAACACTGATAACTATGTATGCTGGAGAGGATGTAGAGTAAGGGGATCACTCCTCTACTGCTGGTGGGAGTACAAACTTGTACAGCCACTTTGGAAATCAGTATCGTGGTTTCTTAGAAAATTGGGTATCAGTCTACCACAAGACCCAGCAATACCACTCTTAGGCATCTACCCAAAGGTTGCACATTCACTCCACAAGGACATTTGCTCAAATATGTTCATAGCAGCATTATTTGTAATAGTCATAAACCTATAAACAACCTAGAGACAGTAATCTTATACCCAGACAAAACTCGATCTGTAGACCTGGCTGGTCTCGAACTCACAGAGATCTGCCTCCCTCTGCCTCCCGAGTGCTGGGACTAAAGGTGTGCACCACCACTGCCCAGACTTCCCTATACCATTCTTACTTGAAAAAAAATGCCTAGTCATGTTTAGCCAGTCAACTGACATCTAAAGTTGAAAACTTCTATGTTTTTCTCTTCACTGCCTAAATTCAAACTCTTCTGTAGTCAATTATAGATATTAGCATAGAACTAGAAATCTGTCTGGAGCTACAAATACTCTAGTCTCTCCTCTTTATTCTCACTGCCACTTCCTTATGTACAGTCCATTTAAAGACCAAGTTTGGAGCCTGTCCCTCTGTATGATTTCTTGGCAGTAGTTCTCCTTCTTCCAGGCCATGGCTGAACAGCACAGAGTGTGGAAAACCACATCTGAGTGAGTGTGTCTAGAGGGTTATGAAGCATTTCCACTTAGTATGAGACCTCAAGCTGTAGGGAACAGCACATTGCTGTTGTTCAGTGTGAAAAGTAAAGGTTTGTCAAAAGTTAGTGGATTGGACCTTCTACTATTGCAGAATGTTTGTTTAACTATGTAAAGATGTGTTGCATTAGTTTAACTACTTAAAGATGTGTTGCATATATTTAATTACGTAAAGATGTGTTGCTGTTTTACCTTGCCTGCCTAATGCATCTGATGGGTCTAATAAAAAACTGAATGGTCAATAGTGAGGGAGAAGGTGTAGAACTTTCAGGAATGGGAAGTAAGTAAGAGGAGGAATTTAGGTTTGAGAGAGAAAAAAAGAGACAACAGAGAGATACCAGGGACCAGACAGACAGACACAGAAGAAGTAGGAAAGAAAGTAGGACATACAGAATGAAAAAGGAAGGTAAAAATCCCTGAGGCAAAACATAGATAAAGAGAAACAGGTTAAATTAAGTTAAAAGAGCTAAGTTAAGGCCAAGCATTTATAATTAATAGTGAGTCTCCATAAATTTTTTGGGAGCTGTTTGATGGCCCAAAGGAAATTCCTACTACATTCTGCCCAATCTTCTGCATGAACTAAAGAGGCACCAGGGCTGCCCAAGTCACTCTACTGGTGAGCCTGGAATATCCGGTTACATACTGAGCAAATGTCATGGAGACCCTGGAGTTGATGTTTCTCCAATTGCAGGTGCTATTTCTCTCATTCAGAGCCGCAGGACACACACACACACACACACACACACACACACACACACACACACTCAAACAAGTTGTCCTCTTTGCAATCTACTTTCTTCATTGATCTTTTGGTTACTATTAATATTTTTATAATCATTCATAATTTATTTTAGGCTAGCAGTTGCTATAATTGTTACATTTAATACTGCCATAATCCTACTTTTCACTATCTGTAATCAAATGTGAGTGCCAGGTTTCAGCACCAAAATGTTAGCACATGTAAGTGTTACAGCTCTGGCGCTGCAAGGCTACCTAGAGCTACAGTAGGACAGCTCAACCCTGGAGAGAAAGGCGTCCTGACTTTTCAGGAAGCCAGGCTACCTGAAGCTGAGTGCAGTAGGGGATGGTATTCCCCCAGGATTTATCAATCCTGATTCTCTCCTAGAGATAGCCATTACAGCTGAGCTCTGCTCTGTTCCCCTAAGTGAATGTCCTAGCAGAGCTAAGCGCTTCTGCTTAGGCCCTTTATCTGATATAGTCTGCTGAAGATGAAGCTCCTGCAGAAATGTAGCAATCTCTTCTGGCTCCAGGGAAAGTTGTTAATTTTTTTTCTGCTCAACCCCCTAAGGGAACATCTCAGCAAGTTTCTTCTGGTGTTCTGATCTGCTCAGCCTTGCTCAGCCCCCCTAAGGGATGCTTCAGCAAGGTTTTTCTGTTCTGTGCCTGCAAATGAAGATCTTCATCTAAGACTCTTTTGAGAAAGAGATTTATTAGGATGGGTGCAGGACAATGGCTGCCTCTGCCAGAGTGGGAAAGGAGAGGCAGAGGAGCCTATATGGGGCTTCTTAAGGGTGGGGTTTTCGCAGGAAGAGGATGTTCTGCTAAGGGGTTGTTTAGTTCAGTTGGTGAGGGGTAGAGTTGGCTCTGGTGTCAGGGCCAAAGTGGGTTTCTTTGGCTGGCCCTTTTACCCTATAGTATCTTTTTGCTCAAAAACTCATGTGTATTCCTTTGAGGCAGACCATGTCTTGTAACCCACCCTTTCCAGATTGATCCAAATGGTTCCATGGCCAGGGCATGCAGCACTCGCAGCCATTTAGAACCATTACTTGTTCACCCTCGCCAAAGCATTCCAATTTCTATAAGCATAAAAGGAGACCAAACAAGTCTGTGAGATTCTAAGTCAGGATGGTAGTCATATTTAGAGGCAATAGTGATGTCAATTGTAGAAGTGTCAACTACTGGAAAATTCAGTGGTCTTTTGTTTCTATGTGCATTTCTTTTCTTAAACACAGTACTCAAGCACAAAGGGAAAAAATAGAAGTAAATAACATGTTTAAACCACATGCATGTTAATTGACATGGAAATTTTAAAAATTCGATGTTAAAGTGGTGTTTTACTTATAAATGATTCTTGTTTTGTTATCATTTATACTAGGAGATATTTGCTTGTTCATGTTTTTTAATTATTGTGTCAGTTTCCAATCTATTGTGCTTCAAAAGGGATATTAAGAAATAAGGAGAAAGTGTTTTCAAGCTTGTAGCAAGGATCAGTCACAAGAAATAACAGCTAGAAGGCTTTTTAAAATTGGCTATTATGTGTTGTGAGCATCACAACACATCTCTAATATTCCCATATCTAGGGAGATGTGACTTATTCTCATTTGCAGAGGGGGTGACTGGGGCCCAGGGATCTGAACTAATCTACCCAAATTGACATGAACCATGTCAGATTTGCTATGTGCCAAACCCCGTCATTTCTTGCACCATCCCTCAGGATCAGGTGCCTAGTTTGCAGGATAATGCCAGCTTTGGCTGAAATGTACCATGAAGACAGTTTCTTTGCTGACTCAAATGTCAGCCATCCAGGGACAGAAAGCCACTTGTTTTCATTTCCATTTCCTAGAGAATCAGCAGGCTGTGGGCCATTTTTTCAAACCTTATCTTCCTAAGTCAATATTCATCCAACTAAGATAGAGTTTGAGCACGATGACAATATGTGGCTCTTCCGATTTCAGCTTTTGCTTTCTAAAAATTGAAGAAGGAAAAAGAAGGCAGTCTGTTTTATTCTACAGCAGATGAGCTTCATTGTGTACAGCAAATCCAGCAATGGGGCAAGTGTGGGGAAGGGGTAATGGGATTTTATCTACCAAGTTGTGAAAAAATCTTGACTCCAATGCCAAACAGATCCTGCATGATCCTAATGTTCCATACTTGCCAAGACTTTCAGACGATATTTTGTTTGTCACTTCAAAGAAGGTGAGTAAGTAAAATTCGTCATGGTAGATCTTTAAAAAATTATTTACTCTCTGAGAATTTCTAACAGTGTCTTTTTATAAAATTCTTTCCATTCCCAGCTCCAGATCTTCCCCACTCCCTACCCACCCAAATTCATGTTCTTTCATTTAAAAAACAAAACAAAAGAAAAAAGTCATTAAAAATTGGATGTGATTCGTGTTGGCAAACTTCTCCCAAAAATAGTCCTTGCCTGAAGTGTGGTTGACATGTACAGGGTCTCTCCATCAAAGAAAACCAATTTTCCCTCTCCCAGCAGCTATATTTATGAATAGCTTCTTGGTTAAGGGTGGAGCTTTATGTTCACTTCATCTCCTCTATTCTGGAATTTTGTCTGGTGTGAATTTGTACAGGTCTTGTACAATCTGCTACAGTCTCTGTGAGTTCATATGTGCATTACCCCCCCTTATAAATGGAAGATATTATTTCCTTGGAGTCAAGCATCACCTTTGGTTCTTGCAATCATTCTGCCCTCTCTTCTGCATAGATCTCTGAGCCCTGAGGTGAGAACTGTGATAAAGACATCCTGTTCATGCAGGAGCACTCCCAGATCTCTTACCTTCTATGCATTGTCCAGTTGTGGGTCTTCTGTGTTAGTTGCCATCTAAGGCAAGAAAAATTTCTCTGACGAGGGCTGGGTGATACATTGATTTGTGGGTATAGAAGTATGTCACTGGGAATAATTTTATTGTTATGTTCACTCAGTAGAATAATAATAGTAAGTTTTCTCCTGGGACACATGACCTATTTAGTCTCAGGACTGTAGGACTCTATTGCTGAAGACACTACAAATTTATGGTATAGACCATGGAGAAACCAAGCCGGTGCTCAACTGGAAACTTCACTCCTGCTGGTCAGCATTCATAGTATTAACATGGGTTTTATATGCACTAGAGAAGATAAAGAAACCATCAGTCTCACCTAGCCATAAGCCCTGAACCATAATAGGCTGGTTGCAAGTTATGCCCACTAGTGCAATAGTTATATAGATGTTAGGGAAGTAGCCTACCACTTTTTAAAAAATGAATTTGATGCCTATCCCATGAGATGGAATCCATACCTGACTGTATTTTTAAGAATAGTTGTATAAAGACCAACGTTATTGATACAATTGGTTTACAAACAAACAACTCTGTGTTTACCTTTTTACCTATTATCTCTTCTCCATCAAAGTCATATACCTCTATCTGAATTCCAGTGGCCTGCCTGTGTTTACAGGAAGTACTGCTTCACCAGTGCTAGGGATCACATGGATTAATTTAATATTTTATCAAACATCTATATTTTACCTGCTCTCTCCCAGAAATGCTATGTATCAGATGATCAGTCCTACAGTGATTAACCAGAAATTTTCCTCTTACCTTCAAGAAGCTTCCAGTAGTCTTACAAATGACTCTGTGGTCTAATACCCTTCAAGCCATCCAAGAGATATCCTTAATGTAACAGCTATTTCTTGGTTTTACTTGTGTCAAGTAAGAATTTTCTTCAAGCTAGAATTTTCTTCAACTCCTGTCACAGCTACCCCCTAATTTAAAAATCACATCCTTTCTTCAACAAACATGGTTATCCATTTAATCTCCACTATCTATTCAAAGTCAACCTTCTGATCATTCATTATGTCCATATATTGTGTTGCTGGTGCCTTCCTATGTTAGTCTGGGATTCTGAATATTTACATTATCTCCTCAACTCTTGGATGGCAACAACTCCCAGTTTTTATTTTGCACATGTTTAAGATACCTTCTCCAGAAGGAGTTTATATAGTCAACTGACTGAATCACCAGTTGTATGACTCTGAGACTACAGTCTTTGTTACAAACCAGGTTGGCTAATTCAAAAGTGTTCCTCTGGAATGAGGCCACTTGAGGTGAAATGATAGGGCATGACTCAACTGGGGTGTTTACCTCATGGTGTTTGATATGTTATCAAGTGCCAAGGGTTTTCCAAGAATGAGAGGTAATAAGCATTGAGCTTTCTTTGTTTGAACAGTGGGAGAAAATGGGGAGAAAGCATTAAATTAAAATTAAACAAACTTTAACTCTTCTCCAAATCTTTCTCAATATTAAATTTCTGAAACTATCAAAAAAGTAGAATAGAATATGTGTTAGAGAAGTGTATAGAATCCCAATTTTCAAAACTGTCCAACACTGTTCCATTCCTAATCTTTCTTGACTAAATAATGAAAGGAAAGCTTAATAGAGTTTATAAATTTTATATATAATTTATAGGATTTCTCTACTTGACATACCAATCTTCCATTATTCTTAATTGCAGTTGACTCCAAACAAAGTAAGAATAAATGGTAGTGGGATTTTAGGTCACCATTTGCAAAAAATTGAACACAGTCCACAAAGAACCCCAAAGGATATTTCAAATTCAAAACTCTCTACATTTGCTCCTAAAATCCCTTGTTGAGGAGCCACTTGGCATCCCCAAACTCTACTAAATTCCACCTTATACCTCCCCAAGTCACTTTCATACCTCAGTGATTTCGATTCCTCTGTGAAAATAAAGTTCAGAGATGCAATGATGCTGTGACCCCAGATGAGCCATGGTATCTGGATGTGTCAACACAGTGCAGAGACTAAAAGTCACATTGCATCATTTTGTTCCCGAACCCTATCTAGGTTTATTTGAATCCTAGATCCACCACTCACTGCACAATCATACTGTGGAATAGGAAGCATTTAACCTCAATTTCCTTGGTGGTAAAATGGTGGCAGCAACCCTCAGTGAGCAACTGTGAAGTCCAAATTCAACCACTTTGGGTAAAACATCATGTGTCCTCTGATGCCCTTGGTTCACTGTTATTTGTCCCATTATCACAGAATTCAGACTTGTGACATATAATGGCTACCATCTTCTTTCAGGATAGGAGAAGGATTGCTGCTTAGATTTTAGTTCTAAAAGTTCCTCTTCAATAACCCCAAATGTTGTGGAAAATTAGGCTTCAAAAGTCTGAATCCAAACTACAAGGATGATCTTAGAACTCCCGTGAAGTTACACATTGAATGGCTGGCTTCAATTTTGCACTATTTAAAAGCAAGTCCTGGGAACTTTATACCATGCTTGAAATTGTGTTTTGCTGAACACTCACTGTGCAGATCTCTCACCAAAAAACAAACAAACAAACAAACAAACAAACAAACAAAAAACATAAAGGAATCAAGAACACTTTGAAGGCACAACCCACCCTCTCTTATTTCGGGAGATTCTCATAGACATTGACATTCTAAAGTCACAAAAAAGATCATTCAGGAAGAAAACACATTTGGCATAGATTTATGCTACTTATTTTAATAACAGACAATTTTTTAGTATCTTAGAACTCATGTTCAGAGGATAGCACTTGAGAAGTGGAAGAACATGTCAGTTTACAAAAATAAATAATGTTACTGGAAATACCCAACATTCTAGTTTGCTAATTTCTCAGAAAATATACCTTTAAAAATTATCCATTAGTTACTATTGATCACAAATTCTTCATTGACAAAATTGAACTTACCTAGTGAACACCCAAAGCTTTGTTAATCCTGGCATGTAAGAGAATCAACACGCACAGAATATCTGCTGGTTTATGAAAAACTTTATGCATCTATTAACCATGTGTAGCTTGTGTTTGACTCTTCAGGATGAAGCTGTCTTCCTTAGGAAGCTGGCCAATGAACCTGTCTATCCACCAGTCTATTTTGCCCTCTCATATTCTCTTCCTGTGGGGATCTATTATCCCACATGTTTCAGAAAAAAAAGAGAAAACTTTTCAGTCCCCAACCCCCTTCTCTTCTGCCTTCCAATGCAGAACAGCTGGTAGGGTTTAGTGCTCTTCCCCAGCATTGGCTGTGTTTTATACATGGAGCAAGATTGATTATCCTCATTCTGAAATGTGAAGATCCGGCATGTGCCTTTGTTCTGTGTCCCCTGAGAGAGAATTGACATCAGCAGCACTCAGTAAAGAGGTGGCACCTATTGATCTATCAGTGATGACAGTGAGAGCATGGGGTTAGCACTCAGGACCACTCTACTACCCATACCCTTGGCATCTTCTACTTTAAGTTCAGTATCCACCGGCACAGGCTACTGCCTTGCCTGCTAACACCAGTAAAGAGTACTCAAGTCCCAAGCTCCCTTAGGCCCTACTTTACAAATCTGACCAGGGATTCTGGGAGAGACTGGAGTCTTAACTAATAGGACCTTGCATTTAAAGACACTTTCAATTACAACCCTAAGAGGACTCAGGTGTCCCACTAAATATGCTTGTGTGTGTGTGTGCACTAGCACCTGAGAATATACGCATCTTCCTAAACAGACAGCTAATGAAAAGCTGTCCCGTGTTTCTCAGATTTCCTCTCAGAATCAGCCTCACTAACTTTCAAGGCAGGTTGTGTAAACCTGGCACATCATGACAGGCTCACCAGGCTTTCATCTTTTGTGTCACCGATTTGGCTGAGATGAAACCATTGAGCCTGCACAATATTGAACCACTGTCGAAGACCCAGCCAAGGTTTGGAACACAAGGCGAGCTGAGGGAACCAGCATGGAGGCTACCCAGAGAAAGCAATTGTTCTTCTGGCAGCAAGGCTGCCCCTCTGCTTAGCATCTGAACAAATTAATTTGAAACATGGCTTTCTGGAAGGAAGCAGAGCTCCTCTCAGCATCCCATAGGTTCATGGGGAGAGATGGCCTTTCAGCAGGTAGCAACAGCAAATTATATTTGAAATCCATTTCTATTAAAGGAGGAACAATCCTATTCCACCCCAGAAGCCATCCTTTTTCGCTTGGGAGCACCGTTTGACATTTGTTGTCTATTAGAGGTCATTTTGCTCACGTAAGTGTCAGACAACAATGGAAAGATTTTTACTAATTGAACAAGGAGCAGCTCTAATTAAGTGCAGCCCTCCACAAAGTTTGCCCCTTTGCCAAATACCGCGCTTACAGGAACTGAGCTCAGCAGCCATCTCAATCAAATTGGCTAAATTGATCCTGCTCCGTGGAAAGGGTGCTTCATCTAGGTCCAATCAATGGCAGATTGAGGTGTGATGTGCAGCGAGACGGAAGAATCAGGCAGCCCACTACTTCTGGGATACAAGTTGAGCTTTGAAGAGCAAAACCACCTCTGCCCCCCAGACTCAGGTATCTGAATACTCAGTCCCCAATTGGTGGCACTGTTTGAGGAGGTGGCACAGCCTTGTCAGAAGAATTACATACCTCAGAGAGTGAAAAGTGTTTATGCTGAAATTCATCTGTCAATTGAGGAAAAAGGATACAAGTACATGTTTAAGACAATAGCAGTTCTTCACAGTCCAAAGGCTATATGAAAACAATAGTAGGCAAAGCTCAGGCTCAGATAATACAGCAAATGGATGGACTATCTTTCCTGTTCTCTTTTAACAAACACCATTGAAAAATTCCACACATTAGTTTTTCAGTCTACTGTGTGCCTAGTCTACAACAGAGGCTAAGGAACAGTAGTGATAAATCTGGGCCCATCCCTGACATCAGGTGTTTATAATCTAGAGAAGCTATAATTCCTATAAATAAACAGCAGCACAGCACTTGAGAGTGTGGACCCTGACATCAACCTTTCTTCATAAAATTATAATCTCCAAAGCCAGACTCCTCTCTTGGCATGAATCCAGGTCTAATCCATGTTGGCACAGCCCAGTTCCAAAAAGCATACATGAAGGCTCAAGCCAATGTCACCAATGCCCTTTCTCAAGCTCATGCAACTCTGGCAGTGTTTTGAGCTCCATCTTCACAGGAAACATGTATATAGTCAGTCATGATACCTAAACATCCCCTTACTCACCCCATCCATATATGCTCAGACGTCAGGGCTCTTGATTGATACATCAGCCATTTCTCTAAGAAGATGCTGTTTTAGACTCTCCTGATCAATTCCTCCCTCTAGAAGCAACCTTACAATGGTGCTCCAGCCATGGCTGGTTCCTGCCTTAACTGGACAGAAGGGACAAGCTGCCTCTCCTTCACTGTTGACTTAATCTCATGTCACAGATGCACAGCAGTGTGTGGAGGCATACTCTAATTGTTTACAAATAGCTCTCTCTCAGTTTAATTACACATAATTTCCTTGTTTTGAATTTTTCTAAATCCATGTGTGCATGCATGTCTTTATTGGGGAATGAGAGGAGAAATGGGAATGGTGGGTGCTTCATGCTCTTGTTCTCCACACTGGGAGTCTTTCTAAAAAGGTGGACAGAGATTAGGAAGATATACATCATGAAATATCATCTAGGAAATATCATTTCCACTTCCAGAAATAGATTAGGGAATCTACAGCAATGAGTCATGCTGAGAAGTCTAGAAAGTATAAAAGGGAATTTTATAATTATGAGGAATTCTAGTGCTGGAGTAAGAAGATAACATGTTATCTGAGCTGAGAATGATGAAGATGTAAATGTGATTTCTGTGTGGTTAAAAACAGTGATAGCATTCTAAAAATGGAAGGACAGAGACTAAAAACAAGGCGTTAGTGGAATAATCTAAGCTGATTCATTTTCTTAATTTTGTTTTGTTTTTGTTTCTGAGGTGGAGTCTCATGTAACCCAGGCTGGCTGACCTCAAACCCTGTGTGTAGTCAAGGATGGCATTGAACTTGTGATATGCCTGATTCCACCCCCTAAATGTTGAAATTACTAACATGTGTCAGTCACCCCACCCAGATTAATCAGTACTTGAGACTGAATCCAGGAATTTGTAGAATCCATTATCCCCACTAAGGGACTTATCGAATGAGGTGCTCTCTGCTGTCTTTCCATGTTTCCTTTTCTAACCCTTTTCTGTCTATCACTGAGTTGGACACCAATTCACTCACTTCAGTTTAGTGTATGTTGCTGCTTTGTGAGTGTGTGTGTGTGTGTGTGTGTGTGTGTGTGTGTGTGTGTGTGTATGTGTGTAGTGTAGTAGTAGCAGTAAATAAGGTAGTGAATATTTTAGAGCCAGAGGATATCTTACAGATATCCTCCTCTTTTCAGTTTAGAGTAGTAAAATGTACACAGACACACAGACAGACATGCATGTAACCTTGCTCTAATATTGCCAACAGTACAGCTGAGGCAGCATAATATTTCACAGATCCACTAGTACAACCCTTTCAAAAGAGTCAAGGGACTTTTTTGAGACTGCTCACCCAGAAAAGGCATCCTTTATCCAACACTGTGTCCACTTGTCTTTTGTGTTCGATATTGCTGCCACATGATTCGTAGACCAGGCTAAGCACCTTCTCTCCTGGAAATCCTATGATAGCTCTTTGCTTTTCTCAATGACTCTCACCCCAGGTGCAAATCTGGATCTTCCCCACTTCATTGAGTCTTGGCACAAATATCATAAATGCAAAAATGGGCGATAAAATGGCAGCCATCTTTGTGTGTGTGTGTGTGTGTGTGTGTGTGTATGTGTGTGTACACGTATGTATGAGTGCATGCATTCATGCATCCATCTCTCTGTGTGTATACACATGCACATGCACTCACTTGCACATTCCACAGAGTTCATGTGAATATCAGAAGACAAGTTGTAGGGATTCATTCTCTACTTTCACTATAGGGGTTCTAAGAAAGGTCATCATGCTTGGGAGAAGCACATCTATTTTTGAGGCATCTCTTCAGACCCCCCAATCTATTTTTTAACCTGCTCTATGTTCTTCCTGTTCCTTATCAATATATGCAATTATATAAACACACAAGAATATGTTTTATTGATTTGTTTATTATCATCTTCCCTAACAAAAAAGAAGTGGTTTTCTGCTCTGTTCACTAAAAAGCTCTTTATAAATACATGTTGGATGAGTTATTGAATGAGCAAATTAACAAATAGATTGTAAGCACAAGAAATAAAATCTAGAGGCATAAGTAAAGAATGATATAGAAGCAAGGATCATTATGAAAGAAATACTTCATAACCCTGGCGATTGGTTGGATACACTAAGAAGTCAAGGTTGAAGGGAAGGAGAAAGGGAAAAACGAAGATTTTGAGTCTCAGAAGCTGGGAGAGTGATATTCTTAAGACACCGGAGGCTTAGAAAATAGAAACAAGTGCTAGAGAAGAAAATTTTAAGTTACTAGAGAAATAATGATATTGAGGCATAGGTTTTGATTTCAGGAAGAAAGAGAGAGATGAGGAAAGGCTAAAAGATTCAGTCTTGGTTCCCCTTCCTGGGGACAGAGAAAACATGAGGAGGTTTCTCCTCCTCTTCTTAGCATGTGATGCTGGGACAGGAGAATGCACCTGACTGAAGAAAGCCACTGAAATCCAGGAGAACACAATGAAGGGAACACAGAAGTTAGAAGTGATGAAGGTAACTCGCTGTCTCTGTGTTGGCCATTACCAGAACATGAAATAAGGAAATAGCTCATTTTAGACCCCCCAGAATTGATTGCATAAAGCACAAACTAGAACAATGGAGAGTTCAAAAACTCAGTCATTCATTTCCCAAATTGTAGGCAGAAGGAGGTTGTTAGGACTCGTGAATCACACATGTCTCCTGATGTATAGATTTCTGATTCTGTGTCAGTGGAAAAATAGGTGATGATAGCATGAATGATAGAAAGATAGAAAGAATTAGGCAACTGAGTGGATAGAATTAGGCTACAAGATCAATAACGGCAATAATAACTACATTAATTTGCAGAACTCTATGTTCCCACTTAGTCCCCCCTAACACATGTATATCCATCTGTGTTAATCTATGTTCATACAGAAAGAGAAAGAAAAGCTGGGTGGTGGTGGTGCAGGCCTTTAATCCAAGTGCTTGAGAGGCAGAGGCAAGTGGATCTATGTGAGTTTGAGGCCAGCCAACAGAACTAGTTGTAGGACAGCCAAGTCTACATACACAGAGAAACTCTGTCACTGATAAAAGGCATGGAGGGTGATAAAGAGAGACTTGGAGAAGCAAAGCATTGCCTTTGATTTGACAAGC
The DNA here is from genome assembly GCF_003668045.3 of Cricetulus griseus. Classification (NCBI taxonomy): domain Eukaryota; kingdom Metazoa; phylum Chordata; class Mammalia; order Rodentia; family Cricetidae; genus Cricetulus; species Cricetulus griseus. The sequence goes on along the minus strand of NW_023276806.1, from coordinate 153,322,903 downwards.
CCTATGCCAACCCACAACTGCAGTGAGAGGTTTCACTGCTGTGTTGTGCAGCAAATCCAGAGTCCTTTGTTAATGACTATTTTCTAACAAACCATTCCAAAGTTTTTGTTTTTCCCTTTCAGGGATTTTCTACAAACTCTTTCCAAGAGCTTTGGATTTTTTTCCTGGAAATTTATTCCAAAAAAACATGGCAGAATTACTCAATTCTGAAGCTAACATTAGCTGCATCTGTGCATAGCATCTGAGTTTCACCAAGTGTGTCTCTTGAACTCATAGCCCACAAGTTAATCATTAAAATTCCCACCACCTGACTCCCATGGGCATGTTGGTTTGTATTGATCAATAATTGAACTTCGTGGGCAGAGTTTTCTTTAAACAGCTGTGAAGCAGTCCTCATCTCTCCAGGAACTCAGTGGCTGTTTGGGGAAGAAATTAGCACCCCAATGGCTGCTACAAATGTTATAAAACCAAGGTAATTGCATTTCATTTTGAAGTGGCATCTATATGATATATTACATAAGATAATGAAATATAATTGATCAAGGACTCTTCAATTTAGTGCCCTAATTTATAAACAAGAGACCAGCAACTTGCAGACTCTAAGGAATAAATTTGAGTTCACAGGGGAGGAGGAAACTGTCCTCTAGCTCTCTCACTCCCTCTTTTGATTTTGCATGGGAGAGTGCTTGACTAAATGTCATTTGCAGGCACCCTAGTTTTAAAGAAAATCTGATTCTCACAAATGCTGGACTCAGAGAGTTATGCCTCTGCCCATGAAGGTCAGGAGTCCTTGCCAAGATTTCTGTGCAAATTCTATGCCTTCTACTATAACAAGATGGCTTTTGCCTTTCTCCTGTATCCTAAGTCATGATAGGAAGGGCAATTGAGAAATCTTTGTAACATTTATCTAACATTCATGCCATTTCTTTTTCTTGTATCAGTGGTTTTCATTAAGCAGATGCTTCCTTTTCTTTCTCTATAATTATTTCTGCTTTGGAGAGGAAGTGTTTAATCTTCTCTCTTTTTAAATCCTTGTCTCACACATTACACAGTGACTGCAGTTTCCCCTCCATCTACTCCTCCCAGCCTCTTTACTCCTCACCTATCTGTCTCTTTGTTACAGTTGTGTCTCCTACACTTTGATCTTTCATTTAATTTCTTCTCATAATCTACCTGATTAGCTCACTGCAGGAATTTGATCATTCCCTTTTATGAGCATGTGGCACACTTCTTCTAGCTATGTGCACACATATTTGGGGCCTGATGATGGGTGTAGTAAAGGGAGGCATTCTGTCTGTCTTCCAGAAAGAAGACGACTCTGAGTCCCTTTACCCTACATCAGATGTGACTCTAGACTAGAGCCCAATTCTGAGATTTGCAGCTTACAGTGAACAGTGCTGCTTCTGCAGGCTAATAAAAGCCACAGCATCACTCATTGAAGTTTAACTCTTTACAGGAGCATATTGGACCCAGGACACTGATTCCTGTTGGGACCACTGAACTTGATAGCCATCTTCCTGTCAGAAACCTATGATCCTGCAGCTTCAACAACCATTCTAGTGCTGTATCATATTTCCCATCCTTTATTCGATGTCACCTTTTGGAGATACTAATCAATTTCATTGCTTACTCCCAGTTGAGTTATATACTCTTGGCAGGGGTGGGGTGGGGATGAGGACTGGAGAATATTGAGAAATATGCAATGCATAACTGGTAAATAAATCTATTTATTTTAAAAGTCAGATAATTTATGGTCATAGTTTAACTGTGATTTACCACTCACATTTATTCCCATTTTACGGTTATAATATGCATGAGAAACTAAAGCACATATGGAATTATTGGGTTGCAGGAACATAGTGTGTGATCAACAATGAAGGAAGCTGTTCACATTTTTAGCCCTGTTATGCAATCTTACATATGGCATTTACTTTCCATTTCTTCTTATGATCCAGCGAGGTTCTTTAGGGTTATTTACAGGGATGTGCGCAAGAGGTTATCTACAGGAATAAGGACATCTTACCAGTGGCTACACCACTGAAGACAACATCTTTCCCTCTTCCAGAAACCCTTAATAAATCTGTAGGGAAGGGGTGCACCCTGGTAAACTCCTATCCTTTCCATAACGATATGTTGCTTGCCCACTCTCATACAGACTTTGTGTAGGTTACCATAGCTGCTGAGAGTTCAAGAGTGCAACAGCCGTGACCATGCCACATCTGGAGGACAACTTTCTACAACACTCCTCTGGCACTTACATTCTCTTTGTCCCCTTTTCTATGAAGCATCTGCAGCTTTGGGGGAAGTGATCATTCAACTCCTACAACAACTTTTTTTGTGGAATCATTATTATCCCTAATTGTTTTAATAAGGAAGCTGAGGCATGAAGATGTATACAACACATCTAACCCCTTAAAGCCAGTAGGGGCAGAAGTTGAGATCTAAAGCCAAAATGTCTGGCTCTGGTATCAGGACTCTTCACTCCAAACAGTTCTATACTGAAACAAAGTGCAACCTGAAAACCCCTGGAAGATCATATGGGATTCTTAGAACTCAGTGCCAGCAAGAAGCTGCTATTGTTTGCATCTGAAAATGATAACCCCACAATTTACCACTGTTTATTCATCATCTGCACCCGAGGTAGAAATGGGTAGTCCTGATTTTCTAAGAGCAACTGAAGTCCAGTAGCAGCTGTGGTAGAAGCTAGCAGTAAAAACATTCTTTATTGTTCTGTTGAGAATTCTCTGTTTAAATCTATAACCCATTTTAACAAATGGATTATTCGGTACTTTGACGTCTAGTTTCTTGTCTTGAGTCCTTTGTATATTTTGGAGATCAGTCCTTTGTCAGATTTGGGAGCTAGGAACCAAAACCTTATCCTCTGCAAGAGCATTACATGTTCTTAACCATTGAGCTATCTCTCCAGCCCCAGACCTCATGAATCAGAATACCTCACCCCATAAAGAAAGGAACCGGATGCTCTCCACATTCTAAAATACATTAAGACAATTAGGCAATGCTTACCCTAAATGTATTTGAACCCAAGGGAAAAAAGCATTTTCTAATTACCCTACCTTTCATGAACCCAGGCTTCAATGGAGCTGAAAGAAAGACAGGGGCTTACAAGAAGCTAAAACTATTTGAAATTTTTTGAAGATAAAGCTCATGACACCAAAAAACAGTTTCAGAAAGCAAAAAGAACCATCAGTTAAAACATAAAGCCGCCTGAGCGAGCCTCTCAAGGACATGCTCAGCAAGGCTGAAGACACGATTCTCTTTTATAAGTAATCAGATAATAAGACTCCATTAAAAAGCACAGAATAGTTAGATTCAGCGGCATAATTTAATTGTACAGGTTATTAAAGAGCAGTTGGCCCCTCCTTCCCTAGCTTTTGTGTATTAAACTCGAGCTAATCAAATTGCGGATTCCAAGAGTACTGTGCTAGTCAGCCCCATCCCTTTTAATTTGTTTAATGGCCGTGTGTGTGTGTGTGTGTGTGTGTGTGTGTGTGTGTGTGTGTGTGTGTGTGTTGATGGGCTGTGTATTGCTTAGCCTCGCGGCGACATGTAAATAAAGAATGAGCAGAGACTTCTGCCGAAGAGAATAAAGCGTGCCTCCTTTCTAGAATTGCATTTGATGATTGAGTAATTCATGGGACGCGGACGGCAAGCAATGGTGCTTATTATTTCCACTGAGCAGTCTGCAGACATAGGAAAAGAGAGGAGGCAAAGAAAGGGAGGAAGGAAGGAAGAAAAGGAGTCTGAATTTACACTCGCTGCTTCAAAAGCCCTTTTGTACTCCGCCAACTTCTCCTGGCTGAAGATGCAGTATTTGCCCAAAAGTCGCCTGCAAGAAAGCGCACAACACAACAAAAGTAGAAAACAGCCCACCAAAGGGCTCCTAGGCTGCCCACCCCAGTCTTCTTTAATAATTTTCTCTTTGCATAAAGGATGCCGTTCTAGAAAGTGGCACACACTTGGAGTCTTACAATGCCCACCTCGTTAGCGAAGCTTCACGTTCAGTGCGGCTGTTTGGGTCAATTGTCTTTTCACCTGGCTCCAGCCATCAAGTCAACATGAATGAAGAAAAGGAGTTACTTAGCATGTAGAGTCCGTCCTAGAGCAGGCCCCTCCGAGCGATGGTCTGAGCAGAGTGAGAATGGCCGTCTTGTTTGGGTTGTTGTTAGCCGCTCTTGCACATTCAGACTGTCTGTCCATTCAGCCGGAGAGGCCACGTGTCCCGAACCTAAAAAGGGGCCCTGCTTCACAGAAACTTGGTTCAACTTGCCCTTTCATATGTAGGATTTTCCATGGATGCTGTGTTTATTCTCTGCAGTTCAGGGAGCTTACTCAAATAAGAATGCTTTTCCAAATATATGGTTCACACAGGTGCTGTAATCACCCAGTGTTTGGTGGATGTGGGAGGAAAGGCAAGCAGGAAAAGGGAGAAATGAACTAAGTGTGATCAGTAATTCCTTCCATCACAGGCTTCACGGACACCTGCTGAAATGCCACGAGCCCACTGGGATGGCTTGTTGAATGTTTGGGTTTCTGTGATGCCAACTGGCTGACTTTTCCAAAGAACTGCCTGACTGTTTGGGCATCTTTCAGGAGCAATTCTGGTTCATCTGGATTATTTAAGAATAATTACCCCATTGGTGGATTATCAAGGCCATGTTTTCTTTATAGCTCCTTCCTGGACACCTGCTTTTTTGTGCATTTTGATACTAATTAGTATCCTCAAACTTGGGAAGAACATCTCAAGTTTAGTGTAGTAAATGGTTTCTTGAACATTTGTCATGTGCCAAAGGCTCCGGTAGCTTCTGGGGATAGATAAAAAGAAGTAATTGCTACCATCCACAATTTGAGGGTTTAATGTGAGACACACAAGGGTTCTGAAAACCCCGTGTAAAGAAGTACAGAGTGTTTGGATACTATGCAGGAGGACAGTTGAGCATAGTTAGTGCTCTCAGGGATGACTCATCAAGATGATGAAGGGAGACTGAGTTTCAAAGAATGCAAATGAATAAACCAGGTAACATGGAGTAAGAAAGAATTTCAGAAAGGAAGAACCAGTGGGTAAAAGGTAAAGTCACACCAAATAGTAAGATTAGCTCGGTGAAGCAGGAGCACAAAGGAAGAGGGGAAAAGGCATGAGATGGACAGACTGAACTGGGCGCTACATTGAGGGAGCTTCATCACCATCTTGAAGTATCTAAACTTCCTCTCATTGACAGCAGGAAACTCCTGATGACTAAAGCAAAGGTGGGAGCTCAGACTTAAATTTAGTCAGGTCTTCATGGAAATGGATTTAAAGAGTGGCCGTGGGAAGATGGCAACAGACAACTGCAACCATTCAAAGAAAGGATGGACTTGACAATGAGGGGTTTGGGGGCAGATTTGCAACACTTTTGAACAAGTTCTGGCAGTAGGCGGCAGTGCTGATGACAAGCAGAGCCTCAGGGAAAGATGAATGGGAGCAGGTTTGGGTCTGGGGCTCACTGGAACTGTGGACATCCCAAGGCTTTGATTTACATGAGGCTTTCCCTGTGTAGGCAACATCTCTGCCAGGAAGGTGAAAATGAATCTTTGGTGATGCCCTGGAGAAAACACTCTAAATACTACATTTCATGTCTCTGCAAAGAAACACATCACATAAATATGTTTATAGTGATAGAGAAATGTCATGATAAAGTAGTGGGGTGGTGAGTAGTCGACACCTTAAAAATTTAAAGTACAAAACAGCTCCTTGGAATGTTGGTAGTGGTCTAAAGTGGAAAAGGAGTAGCTGGAACTATGGGTTTGTTGCTGGATGGTAAAAGTGGATGGAAGCAGACTTCATCAGCTGACGTGGAGCTTGACACATGTTTGGAATCGGGGAAAACATCTCTCAAAATAGTTTAACACGGATCTCTTCTGTTGGAATCAACCAGCTTGTTTATTAAAATGTAGACTCCATCCCTGTCACCTCCTATGATACTGTTTGAGAATTTCACATGAGTAAAACCTGGGTCTGCATTTAAAATAAATTAACTACTTTCTTCCAACACCTTAGTTTTTTGTTTTTTTGTTTTGTTTCTTTTTTTGGTTTTGGTTTTTTGAGACAGGGTTTCTCTGTGGCTTTGGAGACTGTCCTGGAACTAGCTCTTGTAGACCAGGCTGTCGTCAAACTCACAGAGATCCACCTGCCTCTGCCTCCCAAGTGTTGGGATTAAAGGCATGCGCCACCAATGCCCGGCTCCAACACCATAGTTTAACCAATTAAAAAATACTGCTTAGATATCTGAGATGGGATATGGAGACAATATCCAGATAGTGGATATGGAATTAGAAAGGGAAAGGTGTTGTGCTAACACACGGTCTGCTATAAGTGGTGTTTGAACACCTGGTTCCCACTTTTCAAACCTTAGGAAGGGAAATGAATCTACAAAAGGAAGAGGGGCTGGCACATGGGTCTAACCAAAGACTGAAGATGCATGAAAAAGCATGTGGGAATCAACTAGTTAGTAAGCTAATCGCAAAATAAAATTTTTTAAAAGTTCAAATGAAATTACCCTGCGGGGGGACAATATCACTACCAGAGAACATGGGTTATTAAATGGAAATTCCAGTGCAAGACATGGGAAACCTCCCTATGAGTTAATTGTCTCCAGCAACATCGTCTATTACCATTGTCATTATTACCTACCATAACTACATGTTAAGACCCAGTTGCTGAAGACACTTTGGCTGCAGGACACACAGAGATAAGTCTCAATGGGACAAGATGGTTCCATCCTGCTAGCTAGTTCATTGTGCTGGAAGGTGTTGTGCAAGCTTCCTAGAAGGCAAATATCAATCATCTTACCTACTGATAGGTCTTGCATGCTGGAATACTAATCTTCCAGGCAAGATATATGCTTACTGAAGCAATAGAGGCATGACTACTATGGGGTAACTAACCACCTTCTGACTGGATGAGGTCTATTCCAAAGGAGAGAGTTTTATACCTTGTATTATAATCCTAGTCAAATGCCCATGGCAGAGGAGGTCAAAGTCCTATGGTAGAGCCTGCTATTATTATTTTTTTTGCTAAATGTTGTTCCAAATGTTTCTAATTACATGCATAAATCTTCGGTACTCTTGTAGGATAAAAGGGCCAGCAAAAGAAACCAACCAATCCCTGAGCACCCTGCCTCAGAACCCAGAGCCAGTGAAAGAAACACACCCTGGATCTGAAAAGTGGGCTGATGAAAGAAAAACTTTCTCCCTGAACTCAGAACCAAAGAAAAACGCCTTGACTCTGAAACCAGAGCCAAAGAAACACACTTTGACCCTAGAACCAGAGCCAGTGAAAGAAATATGCCCTGACCCCAAAATTAGAGTAAAAAACAAAACCAAAAACAAACAAACAAAACAAAAACAGAAACAGGCCAGTAAAGAAACACAGTTTGACCCTGAAACCAGAGCCAACTGTGCCCCAACTAAACTAACCAATCCCTGAATAGGAAATCTTACTCCGCCCTTAAGCAGCCCCCCTGCCTGCTAAATGGTTGGCTGTGCTTTCCCACCCAGCATAGGTAGCCACTCTCCTGGACTGCTCTTTCCAAATAAATCTCTTTCTCAAAAGAGTTTTGGGTGAAGATTTTCATTTGTCAGTGCAGAATAGAAGAACCTTGCTGAGATGTCACTAAGGGTACTGAGCAGAAAAAAAAATCTTTGCTGAAATGTTCCCTTATGGGGGGCTGAGCAAGGTTAAGCAGAACAGAAGAACCTCCCTGAGATGTTTCCTTAGGGGGTATTGAGCAAGGCTAAGCAGAAAAAAGGAATAACTTGCCCTGGAACCAGTGATTGCTATATTTCTGCTGGGTTTCCCCTTTAGCAGAATGAAGCAAAAGAAGCAACATCTTGGGCCAGAGAGAAGTGTAACTCTGCTGGGAAGCCCCCCTAGGAGGCACCACAGCAAAGCTCAGCTGTCAAACATCTCTCTCTAGGAGGATTGCTATATCCTGCAGGGAGACTATCCTCTACCACGCCTCAGCTTCAGGTATCATCAGACTTCCTGACTAATCAATATACCTCTCCCTGTAGCTCTGAGCTGTCCTATTATAGTTCCAGCATCCAGAGCTATCCTATTGCAGCTCCAGCCTCCAGAGCAATGCTATTGCAGATCTAGGTATAGCCTGGCTTCCCGATAAGTCGGGATACCATTGCCTGTCCAGAGCTGTAACACTGACACCTCACACTTACTTACAATTCTCTACCTGAGTCAAAAACTTCTTCTTCTTCTTCTTCTTCTTCTTCTTCTTCTTCTTCTTCTTCTTCTTCTTCTTCTTCTTCTTCTTTTTTCAGTGAGCAGCAATCTATGGAGAGATGTCAAACTAGTCAAAGGGCTGAAAATGAGAAACTCAGTGCTCAGCCCTAAATGGGACATCTATATCAACCTCCCAACATGAAAATTTAGGGACCATCACTAAACGGTAGGCAAAAAGAATGTAAGAGCCAGAGTATGGGGGCAGGGGATGCCTTGTAGACAGACACCACACAGTTATCACAATCATGATTTCACAGCAGCTGTGAAACTGCATGAGACTGATGCAATATCATGCTAGCCAAAATTGTGAAATAGATGGGTAGATGATCTTCAAGCCCCATCTAATACTAAAGTTATTGGCTGTAAATGGAAGTTTCTGTCCCACCTGGTTCCACAGCTATCTAGTCCCAAATAAACACACAGAGGCTTATATTAATTATAAACAATTTGACCAATGGCTCAGGCTTCTTATTGGCTAGCTCTCTCTTAATTATTAAACCATTTCTATTAATCTGTGTGTCTCCACGTGGTCTTGGTTTACCAGTGATGAGCGGATATCTTGCTTTCTCAGCAGCTACATGCCGTCTCCTTGACTCCACCTACTTATTGACATTTAAAAAGTGGAGTCAGAGATAGGTTGATAAACACTAGTTTAATGGGGGAAAGTACTCACGCAAGGGAGCCAGTGACCAGGTTTGCGCCTGAGCAGGAGGGACGCACAAAATGCTTCCTAGTCAGCTCAGCCAGTTGAAAAAGAGAGCCACACGTTTGCCTCCATCTTTCTTAAACCCTTGTTACATAACTCTGACATATCCTCTTGGCACCAACATAATTGTGCAGATAGTTACACACACATGCACATGCTATGGTTAGCTAGTGGAGAACTCCATTCTATGATCTTTAAACAGGCTTTATTTGTACAAGCAAGATATTACCACACATGCACATGTGTACACACACACACACACACACACACACACACGCACACACACACACACACACACACACACACACACACACACCCCACACACAATTTAAAATAAAATATCTTTTGAATCTAAAGTTGGGAGAGGACATGTTAGATAAATCTGAGAATTCTGAAAAGGGAATGGAGGTATATAAAAATGAAACTTTTTAAAAATAATATTCAATGAATAAGATTGCTAGCAAACATTGTATCATCTAGGTTTTATTGTTCTCTTTACAAAGTAGAAATCAAGTAGAGTTTATATAATTATTTTTTGATGAGGTGAGGAGTTCAAGTTCAAGTTTTTCTGTGAAGCTCTGGATGTCCTGGAACTTGCTGTGTAGACCAGGCTATCCTTGAACTCAGAGATCCACCTGCCTCTGCTTCCCAAGTGCTGCATTAAAGGCATGCAGCACCAATGTCAGGCAGTGTTCATACAATTCTTAAAGGCCCCAAGCTTTGCAGAATGCTAGATGAGCACTGGATCCCATTCAGTCATCAACTCCAAGTGTGTCTACCTCTTCTTCCAAGCTTTGAAGGCAGGCATTGAATCCTCTTTAGTCATGAAAGTCTTAGACATCGTTAACTGAATCCAAGGTGGTTGTATTTGGCCATTTGGCCTTTTGTCTAGTGTAGCCACTTTTTCAGATAGCTTTTCCTAGACCGCTAGGATAACCCCATTGCAGCTTCCGCACAAGCACTTGATGTAGCTAATAGGCTATTGGGAACTCTGTGGTGGTTTGGTTTTCTATCCATGCAAAAAGACACTGCCCAGATGAGAACAAAGTCCATTTTGCTTTTGTATTATTCATGTGATCACCAGATGAGCATTTTCCATTTTCAAGAACTTCTATTATATAGCGACAGATTTGCTGTTTGTGGCAAGAGGCTCAGTTGTAGCTTTTGATTTAACGTGAGATGGACAGGGTTGGAAAGATGGCTCAGCTGTTAAGACAGAGTGCTGCTCTTACAGAAGACCTTAGTTCAGTTCCCAGGACCCACACTGGGAGGCTCACAACTGCCTATAATTCCAGTTCCAGGGGAACTCATGCCTATGGCATCTGTGGGAACCTGCTAGCCTCCATAGCCACCTACATGTGCGCACCTGTGCATGCGTGCCTGCGTGCCTGCGAGGGTGAGCACGCATGCGTGCACTCTCTCTCTCTCTCTCTCTCTCTCTCTCTCTCTCTCTCTCTCTCTCTCTCTCTCTCTCTCTCTCACACACACACACACACACACACACACACACATGCAAACAAAATTAAAAGAAATCTTAAAAGCAAAACAAATAACATTCTTCTTTTCACTTGAACTAATCGTAATAAATTTACCCAGTGTCAGTATCATCATGTCTCAGGGAATAAGGAAACCTGTGGGGAGAAAGATGTGGGAATGCTTGGTCAGTGGTATACTGGAAGCAGACACTACACATGTGTGCAGGGCAGCATGTCCCCCAGTGGTGATGATAGTAACATCACAGACCACAGAGCTGAGCTATGGCTCAGTATTAGGATGTGTCTAAAAGACTCTGAGTTCAATCTCTAGTACCTCAAAAACATCATTGATCACAGACCACCATAAGAAACACGATGAAAATGCTTGCAACATTGATAGATTCACCAAAACGTCTCACAACTTAATTCACACTATGGGAAAAAATTATACGAAGAGACTTGGTAAATGTAGGATTGTCATTAACATCCAGTACATACAAAAGACAGTATATAGGAGGAGTTGGAGGAGAGTATACTGTGATCATATTTATGAAATTGTTTTAATAAAAATTAAAATCTTTACAGAAACAAAAATACTGTGTCTGCAAAAGGCAAACATGTATTCTAAATGACTTATGATACTTAGTACAATTACTGTGTAAATAATTACTATATTCTAGCAGTTAAAAACATATTCAATAAAAATTTTTCCTGTTGTTAATGTGCAGTTGGTTGCATTTTCAGATGTAGAACCCATGGATACTGGTAGCCTAACATACTTCTTTCTTGCAATCACTTGTGATAGAGGAGATTAAAATAGGAGCTGGAGAAACTGGGCTTAGAGGCCACTGAGTATGGCCTCAGGGTTTAGGACTCTGGTGCCTGTGGCATGAAGTCTGTGGTTTTGGAATGTGTTTGGCCACCATAAATTCACAGAGGGTGGCACTATTAGGAGGTGTGGCCTTGTTGGATAGAATTTAGAACACTGGCACCATTCACCATTTCTCTCACTCAATTATTTGTTTTGATTACAATTTGTTCCTAAAAAAATCACTGTATCTCATAAAACATACCTTCCTTATATATGATACAATAAAATCCTAGAGATTTTTTTATCCTCTTGGCCTTGTTTAGTACATGCCCTTATTGCTGGATTAGTCTTCTCCAAGGAGAAAAGCTCAAATTGGCCAAGAATGACTTATTGTGTTAACGTGATAGGGTATGAATATTTACATAATACTTACCAAGAACCGTGAGTATTGTTAAGTGTGCTTTACAGATTAGTTTTAGACCTTAAACATTGAATCATCATAAAAATCCCACAGTATTGGTACAGTGATAAACTTTGCAGATAAGTGAACTGGGGCACAGTGAAGGCATGGCTTTTACTCTCCTCAATAGCCACAACAATGAATGCATCGGGATTCAAACCCAAGCAACACAGCCCTGGGAACTAAGTCTCATTACCAGCCTATGCCACATTTTTAACAGGGCAGATGGCATGACCACTGAGGCCATTTTATAGACTCCATCCTTAACAAAGAACACATGATCACAGAGAGTAAATACCTCTTTGTCTCTCTAAGACATATGCTTTTGTTCTATACAGCCTTTTGATATCTGTGCGGATGAGCTCATGAATAATTGATACGTAAGAATCTGTGTTCCCTATGCTAGGGAGTGTCCTGGAGTAGCAATGACTGCTATCATCACTCTCTGAGAAACAACTGCATCCATGCTTGCTCTGGAATGAAGTTCTAGGTAGAGCCATACATTTCCTCTCTTACTTATCCCTTGCCTTATAATGAGCTCTAGGCATTATCTTCCTATTTACAGTAAGAGGAATAACCAGCATCATACACTCAAACTCATTCCTAGATATTGTTTTACATGATACTTAGGATTTACTAGCCATTTTTCACTATGTTTTATCTATGGGAGTTGTCTTTGCCATTACAGCAGCATTCATTCACTGATTTCCTTATTCTCAGGCTACACTCTTGATGATACATGAGCCAAAGCTTACTTTGCTTGTGAAATGAACAAGAGGGAAAAAGGCTAAAAATAAATGGTAAAAGTTTCCAGGACTTATAAGAAACTAACAACCAAACTAATATATACACATTCCAAGATTCTCAGAATAAAACAAAAAGGGCCAACAAAAATATTACTCAAAGAAATGATGGCTGGAGCTTTTCAAATATGAATATGTATCTAAAGATGTTGATATTAAAATAAAACATCATCAAACTGTTGAAAGACAAAGAGAAAAGTTCAAAGAAAGAAAAATAACATCACATTAAGAGAACATTGATAAGACACTCAGTAGGTTTCTAAACAGAAACCTTATGTGGAAGACAAGGATGTTTTGACATAGCCAAAGTCATGAGGAAAAGAAAACTACCAACCAAAATTACTATCCAGCAAAAATGGCCTTTACAATGGAGAGTGGGGGGATGGGTATCAGCACAAGACACCTAAGAAGGACAAGGAATGGGGAATAAGAGACAAGACAGGGGATACAGGACAAGGGAGAAAGTGGGGGGAGGGATATTGTCTGGATAGAAAGGAGACATAGGCCCATAGGAAAATGGTGGTTATAAAGGTCCAAGGGGAAACCTATGTTAGGATGTTTAATTTTGATTGGGCATGTTAATTAGAAAAGTCAAAGGGGGCTTTTGATTGCTGGACTTCAAAACTTTGATAGCTGGACCTTGGTAGTCAGCCACAGGAGGAGGAAGTGGCCGTATAAGGGAATATACCTTGGTGGCCAGCTTTAAGAATATAATCTAATGGTTTTTAGCAAGGCAGATAGAATGGGAGAGAAGGACAAGGCATGGCAGACTATGTTTGACATTTTCTCAGGAAAAAAAAAAATGAAATAAGAAAGTTTGTCACTGCAAACCTGGAAGTGTCAAGAAAGGTTCTTCAAGTCAAAGCAGAAGATATTAGCCAGCCACACAGATATCTGTGAAAGTGAATGGTTCACAAGCTTTCATGAACTGAGAAGAACTATAACTACAAAAAGATCACTTGCAAAGATCAGCTGCCAAGAACATCCTTAGCTGAGGACTCACTGGAAATGAGTCAAGGCCACCAGGAATGCTTCATCCTAGGCCACATCCTCCTGAGGCTTAGCCTGTGACTAGCTACTATCTACTGAAGGGTTCAAGAGGGAGCATAGCATCCCAGATTCAGTTGCCTCAATTTAAAGCAAAGCCAAAGAGCTAGCCCATTGTTGAGGCCTGCATGGGATTGGCTACCTTTGAAGCTCATGTGTCTCCCCTGTTTCCCAACAGGTGAATCTCCAAAGTATATCCCTCACCACTCGGCTGCTTGAGGCACTCCACCTTGGGGGTCCATTGCAGGAAACTATAAGACATCCTCACATTTTATCTTTGGGGGAAAGGAGAGGTGTATTTGGGAAGGGAAATATTAGAGCTTCTAGGGTGGTGCAAGAGTCCTGTTGCTCTGCAGCATGTAGCTGTACTCATGCTTTTTCTATAAGACATAACCTCTTCAGATCCTGCAAGAGTTATATTCCAGAGACAAAAGGGGAGTTATAAAATCACTTACATTCTTCAAGAGGGGAGCAAATTCATTTTAGTTTTAAAAAGTCATAGCAACATTTGAAAATGGTTCCTCCTAGCCTTTTCGTATCCCACTGCACACCCCCCCGCCCCGTGCCCACACAAATATTATTCTACCATAATACAGATACCTTTCAGCCACCCATCCTCGCTGAGGTGTCACACTCTTGAGTTTATGCCATGAGGGTTCTCAGGCTGTTTGTACTGAAGCCTCTCTGGTAAGTCTCTACCCACAAGAATTTCTGTCACATTGTGTCACAAAGGGCATCAGTCATGCCCATCTCCCTCATAGGGTGGACTGAGAGCAGCAAGCTACTCTATCACTAGGTGTTCTGACAGGACTGCTTCCTTCACGTAGAATTACTTTCTCTCAACACAGCGATGAAAGCTCTGCTTTGCCACATGCTAAGGCCAAAGAATTGTGAGTGGAAACAGCAGTTTGAAGAGTTTGTGCATGACTCAGCATTGTCCTTCCTTCCTGTGTGATGAGAGGGGCTCTGGCAACACCCAGGTCCCAGAGGATTGGGGAAAATGGCCCTGGGCTCAGATGACCATGGATGGACACAGAGCCTGGTCAACAATGAGCTTCAGTTGCTGTGAGCTACTGAAGACCTCAGTCATTTGTTATCAAGACATAGCTGAGAGCACATCCTGAAACTCCAGGGGACAAAGAATGGCCTCTGAGCAACTGCACTGAGCCTTGTGCAAAACACTTGTCAGATGCCATGCTACTTTATTTGTGTTGACATGCACAGCACAAACATAGGGGGAGAGAGAGGTGGGGGGGAGACAGAGAGGGAGGGGAGAGAGGAGGGAGGCAAGGAGAGAGAGGAAGGGAGTGCACCCACACCAGGGAGGAAGGGAGAGGAGGAGGGGAGGTAGGGAAGAGAGAGAGAGAGAGAGGGAGAGGGAGAGAGAGAGAGAGAGGGGGGGGAAGAGAGCATACACCCAGAGAAAGACAGAGAGAAGGAGGGGAACAGAGAGAGGGAGGGAGGAGAGAGACAGACAGACAGACAGTCAGACAGACAGACAGACACCAGTAACAAACACTTCCTAGTACAGCTTTTCTGGATAAATGAAATAAAACTAAAAATAAAATCCAAGAAGAGAAAGCAACACGTAAAGCAATAGTGTGGATTGAATCTTGCTTTATAGTGACTCCACTCTGAAGAAACTCTTTAGAGCCTTCTGCGAACAAGCTGTGAAATTTTGATTAAACCCCACCTCTTGCTCTCACATCTGAAAGTTGTTTGTGCCTGCAATACAAAGCCAGGCCCTGCATTTTCATCTGGACTGGACAACTGAAACAGCTTCCAGGCTCATCTGATGGTCCTTCTTGAATATCCACTGTTTGTCTCCCTCACTAGTCACCACATAATAAATAAGTAAATAAGTAAATAAATAAATAATCAATAAAGGCAATAAAAGAGAGGTTTTGTCATTGGAACTGATGAGCAAGCTTAGCAGAGATGGAGACGAATGCTCACAGCTTCATTTTTAACTCGCATAAACGCCCTGTGACAGCTGGCAAAAGCCACTTGATCAAATCAAATCTCCAGATGCCACGTGAGGCCTGGATGGGACAGCTCTCCTCTCAGCTGCAGCTAGGCCTCATCACACCATCCTGTCACTCACACTTCTGTGGTCCACCCATAAATCCTCCAGGATTTACTGCAGATGTACCAAGCTTGCTGGAAATAATGGTCCAAGCGAAGAGGCTAGTCAGCAATCGACTCCAAGCTCTAGGTGATGACCAGTGGGAAATGATTAACACAAAAGGTGCGCTGAGGTGATAAATGAGAAATGGGCTGGTCCATCGAAGATGCCAAGACTCAGACAAAGCTAACACACTAATACCACACAGCTCGTTTTATCTGATTACCTCTGGGGAGGATGGCTTCCTACTCAGTCCCCTTTGGGTCTCCTCACCCACCCACATTCCCTGTAAAAGACACAGGTTCGGTTGCTTGTTTTAGTGTGCAGTCTACCATGAAATGGTATCTAGAAAATGACTACATTTCTATTAACTACAAAGTGTTTGCGCACCGTACAATAAACAAATTTCAGATCAGCAACACATTTGTGTTTATTGTTGACTGAAGAAAAGCTGAACAGAAAATTGTTAAATTAGGGCGACAGGGAAAAAAAAGATTGACCTTTTTTTTTAACCCAGAAAAAAAGCACATTTTGCATTTAGACACGATTTTATTTACTGTAGTTAGACTCAATATAGGAAAACATTCAGAACAATGATAGCAATTTCATTCATCACCCACCTTCTTGCAGAAGAAAATGAGTTTTTATTTTCCACTCTAATCTTTCCCTTTATTTTCTTCCACTGCATTTGCTCAGTTTGCCTGCCCCTCTAAGCAGGTGGCAATGCTGAGTTCTGCGTGATGTAAAATGAGCTCAGAGATCTGGAGGCCAAGGCATCCGCTCTAGAACTGAAGAAGAATTATCTTCATGAACAGTTTCCCAGTTTGTCTAATCTCCTCATTTTCATAGAAACAAAGTGAAATTCTTTTTATCAGAGGCCGCACCAACTGCTAACAGTTTAAACCGGATTTAGTCAAGATGAGCTGTTCCTTTCTCAACGTGGGTAAAAAAGAGAAACGAAGCGATGCACAATCCAGTTTATGCATGGTAAATGAAATGCTGTGATTTGGTTTGGGAGTGCGAAGCTCCTTGTAGAATGTGAAATGACCATTAAGAAACAACAAAGACAGCTTTCTTCTGCATATACTCTTGACATCTCAACTTTACATAATGTTGTGATTTAAATACTGTGCATTGAGGTTTCTTTGAATTTTCTTAAAACATCAGTAATTTCTGGTATATTCTTTCCATTATGTGAGAAACAAATGTCTCTTTGTTGCATCAGGGTCTAGGAAGAATGTCAGAACACAAAAGACTGCTTCTGTAACCAGGGTGTGGTGTGCACACCTATAATCTCAGCACTTCGGAAGCTAAGGCAGGGGGATCCTGAGTTCAAGGCCAGTCTGATGTATATAGTTAAACCTTGTCACACTAGCAAACAACGAACAAGATGCCCTTCTTTGATCTTTAAACCCTTTGCCAGCAGTTGGAAAATGAACACATCTAGGCCCTTTTCTTACTCTCTTTCTCTGGCATTAGTTTGCTGGCTTATGCCATGCAATCCTTAGGAAGACAAGGTTAACAAAAGATGGCTTTGAAAGCTTCGGATATAGGCCATGTATAAAATGGCTGAGTCTGACTTACACTCATGAAGCCCAGTGGCATGGAGTTGAGGTTTTCCAAGAAAAGCTCCCAGAGAAACTTTCATCCCCAAAGTTACTTCACACAGGGTTCTACAGTGTTTGCTAACTTCCCAGTCCTCACATGCTGATCCGTCCTCATTTCCCATGTCACTTATGGACGTCAAGCCTTCAGACCTGCCTTGAACTTTCAACTATAACCAACTTCTATTCATGGGTAAAAAGAATGACTTTCCCACTTTGTTTCTCAGTTCTTACCCTCCAAAGAGTATCTTTTCTAATGGAATTGTATTGTATTCTTATGCAAGTCCCACATACACATGATAAGATGAAAATGGAACCAATGCATTTAGACAAAACTGTGGCAGTTCCCTGCTGGGATGTTTTCAGCTGGTTATTTAAAGACAGTTGTTGGATCTGCACAGTGAGTTTTTGTGGCTGCATCTCTCAGTTGTGGTTCCTCATATCCTGTATGTTTGGTTGAGTGGTTCACCTGAATCAGATTCAGTATCCAGCAATAGGATGGTGTGAACACCCAATACAAGGATCCTTGATGTCCAATTGTTTCTTCTAATGGGAAGTCATGCCAGCATCCATTGTCTCTATCCACTGAGTCATTAAGGCAGGGAGTTAATTCTGTAATCCCATCCCCATTTATTAACTGAAATACATCTGTAAAGTAAATGTTTGCCCTTAACACCTACTTACCTATTTTGAAGCAAGGCATATAATTGATTTCTTCAGAACTCCCCCTGAACTTAACAGCAAACATTTGACCCCACATGTGATTCTGCATCTTTGATAATTTAGTGTTCTACCTGTTAGATGTATCATATCTGTGAATATATGTACAATCTCTGCATATAGGAAATACTCATATATGCACGTATATATCCTGGTACATAAACATGTATGTATCTATATTAACTTCATCAATAATTATAAGTGATAATATGATTAAAGTTACACAACAGTGAAAAAAATTCTATGAAAACTTAGAATGCTTTCACCAAAGCCCAGGTTAGTATCTCAGTGTTGCCACTATCAAAGTACTAAAATGGACATTAAGGCATGCTGACTAGTCTTTTGGGGATTAATTCTATTTTGCTGATATGGAGACCATTTGGTTTGCTGTGTCAACAAAATGTGTACATACATACATACATACATACATACATACATACATACATACATACATGCTTTAGACACCCAAGCTTCCTTTGAACCTATGAATGCCTGTTCCATAGCAATTCAAGACTTACTAGATGCCTGCTAGTCAATCTATGGCAAGTTGCTGCTTAAACTTTCTCTAATAAGAAACTTGAAAAATAGGTCTCTGAGTGATTCTAAATAAGGATAATCTTGAATGGGTTTGGGTATACCATCCCCTGGGGTCCAATCCTGGTCATGCCAGAGTTGTTTATTTGAGTGGAGGCCACTAATTGTGCCTTGGTATCTTCTTCTGTGAAGCAGGAATGATAGTGTCCCTGTGTAGTGATGGGGGGGGTTGTCCTTCTGTATATATGTTTCTCTTATTGGTTGATGAATAAAATATTGATTGGCCAGGCAGGAAATATTGGCAGGGCTACAAGAGGAAGGAGGAGAGAAAAAGAGGGAAGCCATGGGAGACGCCATGTAGTGGAGGAAGGAGTAACAGGTCTGGACTCTTCTCTGGTAAGATAGACCGAGTGGAAATATTTAGATTAATAGAAATGGTTAATAATAAGGACAGAGCTATACAATAAGAAGCCCTAGCCATCAGCTAACAGATTTATAATTAATATAGCATCTGTGTGTTTATTTGGGGCGGAAGGGCAACGGCACCAGGTGAGACAGAAACCTCCATCTTCCAGTGTACTGTTTAAGGAAAACAATAGAATAGCATACTGAACAGAGTAAGCACAAAACCAGCTACTCTACATCTTTAACACCCTAAAATGACTCTTTGTTACCTTAAAGTGTTGACCTGAGTGAGAAGATGGCTGATATATGAACACATCAACATCACTGTGTACGAGAGTAGTTCCTCCGGGCCACTTACCTTAGAATGAGCTGTCCCCACTGCTGCTTGATGCACAAGTCAACGGTTGTGGTAGAAGAAGACCACAAAAACCACAGTGATCAACTGCTAGCCCCTTTGCATAATTAATTTTCATTCCAGGCCCAGAACCCGAACCTGGTATTCCCCCTTTACTATTCTCTCTATCAGACCCAACCTGCTGAGAAAACAGTCTCTCTTCTGCACAAGGCTACCCCTTATCTTCCCAGAATTTACCTACCAGTCAGCATTTTCCTTAACCAAAATGCTTCCTAAAAGACCAACAGCTCCACAGCACCATTTCTGCAATTCATCTAGATGAGTCTTAATATGCATTTATGGCATGGAACAAATACTACTAATTTCCCCCAAATGAAAGGCAAAATTTCAGTCAAGTGAAATAAATATTTCTTGGGCCCTGATTATGTCAAAACACTGCTGTAGCTTTTTTTCTCTCCATACTAACACAAATATTGATACAACCAGCACTAGAATTGACATTTATACAATAATACAGATACCAAGACTATTGCAGATACTAATATCAGAGCTAATTTATAGTATTCCCACTGGAAAACATATATACTGAGGTTGTAACTGATGCCAATATTTTTTCAGAACTGACTCCTTGTGGAGAGCCTGCTGATCAGCTATCACTCTTACTCTCTTACCCATCCTCATGTATTCCATGGAGACTGCACTCTTTTCCTTGGAAGAGGAATATGGAACTTAATAGTGGAAAGGCAACCGCTACTGATCACTTAAAGTGTTATTTTACTTAAATACAGCTCTCCAGGTATATTTCTCTGCTCAGTCACCATGCACAAAAGGCAGTGGTCCTGATT
The DNA here is from genome assembly GCF_003668045.3 of Cricetulus griseus. Taxonomy (NCBI): domain Eukaryota; kingdom Metazoa; phylum Chordata; class Mammalia; order Rodentia; family Cricetidae; genus Cricetulus; species Cricetulus griseus. Next base: position 153,302,720 of record NW_023276806.1, on the reverse strand, counting down.
AAATATGTCTGTTCTGCAGCAGGTACCATGAAGCTCTGGATGTGAGGGTTGGTAATACAGACAGCAGCCAGCCCATGTACTAACAAGCTAATATACTTCAAGCAGTCTTTCTGCTACGTGATACAAATGGTGCTACAATGTTCCCTCTTGGGCAGGGTGAAAACTCCCAACTTCTGGAACACAGAATAGCAAGAGGAAATAGGAGTTTTTGGAGAGTACTTATCTGAAAGAAGGCTTACTACACATTTCTACATTTTGTAAGAAGGCAGCAGTGTTTAAATGGTTTCTGCTTTAAAAGGAGACAACAGGGCTCATTTCCCCAAGCCACCTCTCCCACACCAAAAAGAAAAACACTGGTGAATTGGCTTCTCAATGGAGAGCTCTCCTACTTCTATTTAAGTCCACAGATGGGCTCTGTGTGATAAGCATGGAGTGACTCACTGGATGCTGGCAAAACAACAGCAATGACAGCAGAGAGAGAAAGTCTCCATCCCTCTGATTGGAGTCTTTGCTCTGGCTACACTGACATTAGTAGATTCTGAAAACATGAAAATAGTTCTCTATTTGATCCTGGCAAGTTCCCCAAAGACCAAACAATCCTTCTTTCACCCTCAACCCAGACCTTTTCTAAGTTAACAAAATTTTAAACCTCTCAACCCAGAGACATACCAAAAGTAATCAGTATTTGGTAAACTGGATGTAAATGTCTTTCTGCTATCAGTGCCCATTAGAATATACCACACATCACTAGGCATCGTTTCATATGTAAACATGACCCCCCTTCATTAGCTGTTGTTCATTGCCTGTGAAACAGAAACCAGAACTAAGTACACTGGGAAATTTTTCTCCTGGAGGGCATACTGGAGGCTCTCTCTCTCTCTCTCCCTCTCTCTCTCCCTCTCTCTCTTTTTGTGTGTGTGTGTGTGTGTGTGTGTGTGTGTGTGTGTGTGTGTGTGTGTTTGGTGTGTTTCTGTGTGTATGTGTCTCTCTTCTCCCTGTCTGTGTCTGTCTGTCTCTATCTCTCTCCTCTTTTTGTCTGAGTGTCTGTCTGTCTCTCCTATCTCTCTCATCTTTCTCCTCTCTGTCTGTCTTGTCTCTCTGTCTCTGTCTCACTGTATTTCTCTCTTCTCTTTCTCCTCTCTCTGTCTCTATGTCTTCCCTCTCTCCTCTCTCTTTTCTTTCTCCTCCCTGTCTCTCTGTCTCTGTCTTTCTCTTTCTCTGTGTGTCTATATGTCTCTGTCTGTGTGTCTCTCCATGTCTCTCTGTCTCTTTTTCTCTCCATTCTTTCATCACAGTCTACTTTTTCCACAGACAGGCTTTTTCTTGTCCTGGGTAAGGAGTTCATAGTTCATATTTTCTATTATGAAAACTCCAATAGTCTCCCCTGAAATTCTGGTACACGTATCTACCACACCATTCAACATGTTTAATTACATTTAAAATTTTAAAATCTTTATTCTCACCCTAGAACATACTGTTTCTGAGGCCAGGGGAAATTCTGAAAACCAGTGGCCACACAATGCTGGGCACTCAAAGAACTGTCTGATGCTCCTTGCTGGCTTCTATGAATTTGCATCAGGAGTGTTCTTTGGTCGCCTAACACAGAGCACAGGGATTGGGATTGGAAGCCACAAAACAATTAAATTCCAAGGCTTCTGTATTTTAAGAACTGCACTCCTGAGTCTGTCTTAACTATTCTGCTGCTACCCAGCAACAGAAGGCAGAGGTGCCTGCTTTTCATTGGATCAGACTCAGGCTGAGGATTATGACAGGTGGTTCAGGTATTTGGCTCAAAGCAGAAAAGACTCAACTACTTCTGCTATATGTGCAAATGAAGAAGAAGAGTGGAAGCAGAAAATGAACAAAAGCTATTTTTAACTTCTGGTCATTTCCATAGTAGTCTGAGGGCTCCAATGTACAGAATGAGAATGTACACACACACACACACACACACACACATACACACACACACACACACACACACACACTGGAATGTTTGCTTCGGTGCTGTGTTGTAGTCTCAGGACTCTGGACAGAGGCAGCTCCTTTTGATATTTGGAAGTGTTAGTGAGCACAAGTCAGTTCCTGTTAAGCCATCAACAAAGACATGGGCAACCATCATCAATGCTATGAAAGGTACCTGCCTTGCCAAAGTGATATGATTGCCTCCTTCAGAAGTCTCATTATTTAATAACTCTAGGAGGTGAACTATTATCATCAGTAACTTTTAGGTGAAAAAGTTGAGGATGACATCAATTAATATTAAGTGACTTACTGTGTACAAACTGTTTGAAAGGGCTTCTGACCCAGCTACTGAGTATAGTCCAGTACCATCTGCATCAGTATATTTTCTACACCTAGTAGATGACTTGCATGTGACAACACAGTAGAAAGTGACAGAGCAGGTACTTTAACATCAGATCTCTGATTCCAGGTTAAAAAAATTTAACACAGATACATAAAACTATGTGCTTTTGTTTTCATTGTCCTTGAGTATTTAAAAATAATGCTATTTTTCATGCTTAGGTTGACTTCTCAATAATAATGTATCATTCTAAATTTTTTGAACTTCCAAGCTTGGCTCTTAAACTAATAGAATTTTCTTACCCATTTTAGCTTCCCCAGAGTTTGCTAAGGTGACATATCATTTCCTCTGTTGCTTAATTTGGTATTGAAGGAACATGTCTGTTATTAATATTCTACAATTAAAGAATTCAGTATGAAACCCTATTAACCAGCCAATGATGCTATCACAGAATGGATTTTCCTGATGAGATATAAATGGAAACAAATTCCATATTTTGTCAGCACCTATTTATACTTACATTGAGGATACTATCTTTCAGCACCCAGTTTTCTTAGATTAAATGTTACTTCCCCAAGGATGCCTGCTCCAATCCTCAACAGAGGGTTGGGTATTCCAGTTAAATATTCTCATGAGATCATATGTTTTCCTAACAGGCCATAAGATAACAGGAATTAAGTCCCTACTAAATGTGAATGCATTTTAATGTTTCTGCTTCCTTCTTGCTAGACCATAAACTACATAACAACATGGATTTCATGTGACCCTTCTTGTATCTCAAGGACCTTACCCAGCTTCCAGAATACACATGACCTCAACACATTTTCTTTAAATGCATAAATAAATGTATTTTTTCAAGATTAAATATATGTGCAGAATTTCCTCATGGACTCAACTCTACTCAAGGCTAATAAAAGCCTGGCCAGAGCAGAGCTGTTGAGAATGTGAAAGACAAGCTGAAGGATTTTTAAGAATTTCCAGATTAGGTTGCTTCTAGGTTCTGGCTACTACAAATAATGCTTCTATGAACATAGTTGAACATATGTCCTTATTGTATGGATGTGCATTTTTTGGGTATATGCCCAAGAGAGGAATTGCTGGATCTTGACATAGACTGATTCCCATTTTCCTGAGAAACCTCCATACTGATTTCCAAAGTTGTTGTACAAGTTTGCACTCCCACCACCAATGGAGGAGTATTCCTCTTTCTCCACATCCTCTCCAGCATAAACTGTCATTGGTGTTATTGATTTTAGCCATTCTGATAGGAGTAAGATGGTACCTCAGAGTGGTTTTGAGCTGCATTTCCCTGATGGCTAAGAATGTTGAGCACTTTCTCAAGTGTCTTTCAGACAGTTTAGACTCCTCTGTTGAGAATTCTCTATTTAGTTCTGCACTCCATTTTTAATTGCATTGTTTGGTGTTTTGGTAGCTAGGTTCTTGAGTTCATTGTATATTTTAGTGATCAGCCCTTTGTCAGATGTGGGGTTGGTGAATTTCTTTTCCAAGTCCGTTGGCTGGTGTTTTTCTTGCTGATTGTGTCCTTTGCCTTCCAGAAGCTTCTCAGATTCAGGAGGTCCCATTTATTAATTGTCGATCTCAATGTTTGTGCTACTGGTATTATGTTCAGAAAGCGGTCTCCTGTACCAATTTGTCCGAGGGTATTACCTACCTTCTCTTCTAGGAGGTTCAGTGTAGCTGAATTTATGTGAGGTCTTTGATACATTAGGACTTAGGTTTTGTGCAAGGTGATAGATATGGATCAATCTGCAATCTTCTACATGCCAGAATCCAGTGATGCCAACACTGGATGCCAAATGATGCCATTTGTTGTAGATGCTCTCCTTTTTTCCATTGTATAACTTTATCTTCTTTGTCAAAAATCAGGTGTTCATAGGTGTGTGGGTTAATATAGGGGTTTTCAATTTGGTTCCATTGGTCTACCTGTCTATTTTTGTGCCAATACCAAGCTGTTTTCAGGACTATGGCTCTATAACAGAGCTTGAAATCTGGGATGGTGATGCCTCCAGAAGTTCCTTTATTGTACAGTGTGGAGTGATCAGTCCGCAGTCAACAGGGCCAAGGTTTCTTTATTCAGATACACCAGCCAAGCACAGGCCAAAGTGTGCCAGGGCAGCCAGGCCAGAGCGAGGAGGAGGGAGCAGGGAGAAGGGCAAGGAGAAGGGAAGGTCCATATGTCCAAGGTCCCTTAAGAAGCTTCCTATATCACCTTAGACTTCCCCTCACCACGCCCTCATGGGTGTGTTCTGGCACACCTGTCCGGGCTACTAGGAGGCGGATCTACAGTGTCTCCCTACAGTACAGGGTTGTTTTGACTATCCTGGTTTTTTTTATTTTTCCAACTGAAGTTGAGTACTGTTCTTTCAAGGTCTGTGAAGAATTGTGTTGGGATTTTGATGGGAATTGCATTGAATGTGTAGATTGCTTTTGGCAAGATTGCCATTTTTACTATGTTGACCCTACCTATCCAAGAGTATGGGAGATCTTTCCATTTTGTGGTATTTTCTTTAATTTCTTTCTTTAAAGACTCAAAGTTCTTACTATACATATCTTTCAGTTGAGATGCCCCTCAATTGAAGAATGGATGGAGAAAATATGGTACATTTACACAATGGAGTACTACTCAGCAGAAAAACCAATGAAATCTTGAAATTCGAAGGCAAATGGATGGAACTAGAAGAAACGATCCTGAGTGAGGTAATCCAGTCACAAAAAGATAAACATGGTATGTACTCACTCATATATGATTTTTAGACACAGAACAAAAGATTACTAGTCTATAATCCACACTGCCAGGGGAGCTAGGAAACAAGAGAAGATTGCATAGTCCTTCGAAGAAGGGGAGGGGGACAAGAACCCCTGAACAGAGTGGGAGAATGGGGTGGTGCAGAGGAAGGAAGTGTGAAGGGAAGAAGGGGAGGGGGAGGAGAACAAGAGGACTGAGGCAGGGGAGGAATAGAGGAGAGCAAGAAAGGAGATGCTTTGATAGAGGGAGACAGAACAGGTATGGAGAGTGGTCTGGCACAGGGGAAATATTAAGGGATCCACAGGGATGACCCCAAATAAGAATCCAAGCAGTGGTGGTGAAGATGCCATTGGTGCCCTTCCCCTATAATGAGATTGATGTCTACCTTGTCTTCATCCAGTAGCTGTTCAAAGCAGAAACAGGCACCCACAGCTAAGCAATGAACCATACTCCTGGAATCCAGTTGTGGAGAGGGAGGAGGGATGAGCAAAGGAGCCAAGTTAGGGCTGCAGAAACCTGCAGAAACAGTTGACCTGACCTAGTGAGAGCATAAAGCTGGGGAAACAGCATTGGACTGAACCAAGCCCTCTGAATGTGGATGCCAGCTAGGAGGCCAAGGCAGTTTATGGAACCTCTAACAGTGGAGCCAGTCTTTAACTCTAGAGCACAAATGGACTTTGGGAGCCCATTCCCTATGGAGGGATACTATTGTAGCCCAGATACAGCAAGGTGCCTAAGCCCTCCCCCAAGTGGTATGACATACTTTGAATGTCCCTGGTGGAGGGCTTTACTGTCCCTGGGGAGGAGTTGGGGGATGGATTGGGGGTGTTGGTGGGGAACTTGGGAGGAAGAGAGGGTGAGGGGATGGGGGTGATAGATATATAAATATAAGTAATAATTAAAGAATTTAAATAAAAAAGAATCTTCATGTAGAGTGCAGGATGCCCAGATGAACAATAAATAAACATGTACAGCACATATATACCAGATACTACATAATCACTACTCATTCTTTTATTGCATAGTTCCTGGGCATTCTATATTTTTATTTATTAATCCTGGAACAAAACTTTCAGAGCATTTCACTAAGAGGAAATAAAAAAGGACAACATGAAACTTGTATGCCTGTAAGCCTTAAATAATTCAGTTCACAAAGATAGTAGTTACATCTTTGCGTTTCATACCTACATTATTTATTCTTTATCTCAGAAACTAAACAGCCTTCTGTACTCTGTTGATTTTATTGGTAGTTTTGAGCAGATCTTTCTGCATAAAACTAATTGAAAAACCTATTGTGTTTGGAAACGAAACTGGGGTTAACATATGCAGGTGAAATAAACAAAACTTCAGAAGAAATAAGACAACAGAAGTAAAAGACTGAATTCTCCAACAATAAGAATCAAGAAGCTCCCTGGGTGTTGGTGGCACACACCTTTAATCCCAGCACTCAGGAGGCAGAGAAAGGGGGATCTTTGTGAGTTTGAAGCCAGCCTGGTCTACGGAGCAAGTTTCAGTACAGGCTCCAAAGCAATACAGAGAAACCCTGTCTCAAAAAACCCAAAGAAATAAAAAAATTAAAAAAAATAAAAAAAACAAGAAGCTCAGGTTCCCATCTCCTCCACCCATTGTCCAACATCCCACCTCAATGGCACCAAGCACAAGCCTTCTGGCAAGGCACAAACAAGATACTTGTGAAGCAAACTGTACTTTAAAGTTCCAATAAGTGTCATCATCCACAAAGGTAATAAATACTCTACTAAAGAGAACAGTGTGAAAACAACTCAATGGTTAACTTCATGATCCTAGAATCTGAGGAAGATGGTGCCTATTTTTTGTTATGTTTGCCAGAGGGAAAATATATACTCTAGGGCATGCTGTGATTATTGCAAGACCCCACAGCTAAGAATGGGTTTTCTGGGCTAGAATTAGGGCATAACAAACCCTAGGCCTAGGTTTGTTACATATTCCTAGCAATTTTTTTTGATCCAGAAAATTCTATACTTTTCTTCTCTGCTAGCTATCTCAGCCTTGAAACCATCTAACAGCACCTATCTTCTATTAGTACTCTTTAAAGAGATTCAAATAAGAGATTCTCCTTTCTTTGAGCTAATAAAGATCACTCTTAGATGGATCTGACAAAACAGCAAATCAAAAATGAGTATAATTGATCAAAATATTTTAAGCCTTTTGAATGTAACCATCTTTCATTTGTAGACATTTCAGATTATAGCAAAGATGTCTATTTTTACATTTCTAAAAGGATGGTAGCTTTGGCTCAATAGTGTTAGTGAAACAATCCCTTAAGCTGGGTCAAAATGCCACTTTTCCAAGATGCCACCCAGATTTGAATAATTTGCAGAGAGACAAAACACAGGCAGAAAGACTGAATCATCTTTTCACTCCAGAGGCTTTTGAGGTGGATGCTTCCCCTGACCCGTACCTCCTTCCTGAAGCATCTTCCTCTCTGTGGCAGTGACAAGTGCCAATCAAGCCTTTGGTGGTACAGGGAGGGGGAGGATGGACAGTGGAGAAGCCAGGGTTGGGGAGGGGGGCACATGAAACACTCTGGAACAATTGCTTGAGGGAGATTCCCTACCAGTGTGTGGTCTCGGGGAGAGGAGTCTTCTCCTTCTCTCATCTTCTAATCCCTAACTGACTATTTACTTCTTTTTATAAACTCCAATCTCTCTGTTGCACCAAAGGCTGCAAAACAAATTGCCAGCCAGCTGGGATTAAGCCGCTTTGTTGGCAACGATTAGCAGGTTTGCTTGTATTTTAACATCTTCAGCAACAGCTGAATGTCAAACAACTCAGAGAAATACTAGTCCTTCTTCGACTAGAGCAGAATGAATGCTGAGATAACTCAGGAGGAAGATAGCCCACAAGGGAGATTATAGAACATTGCAGAAAGGCAGAGTTAAGCAGGACAAGTGACTCTGTCAAAATATTTACACTCCATTGTATTTTATGTTGTTATTGTAAGTCGTGCACTATCCCAGACAACTACCACCCCCAAAATACTCTGCAAATTGTCCATTTTAAGTCCCAAACTCTAGGACATGTTTATGCCAATTGCTCTAAAAATTTAGGGTCTGAAAAAACCTCCTACTGGTCAAATTTTGCTGACCCTGGAGTGGGGATTATGCTAGAATGAAACATCCCAGGCCCAGTTTTCAGTAGTTTTCTATTTTATTCTCTTGTTATTCCAATTTAAGTGTTTAATCATAAAGATTAACATGATATCATCGCCTGGGAATTCTCTTACTCTCTTTTAAGAACCTGATGGGAAGGAACCTGGCTTCATCCTCTACCATCCCTGGGACAGTTCACATTGATCTCCCATGACAGACCAATTAGAGAAAGGCATTATTTCACAGCCAGGAGCTTTGTCCAGATCTACTCATTTTATGGTAAAAATTATGTTGACTGAGATGCATTCTTTCTCAAGTAGGGTTCATAGCTTCATATCTTTGATTTTTCTGTTTAACCTGAAGCACATGTAGAAGCCTGGAAATAGAAATGGGCTACTGGAGATGGATGCCTTTAAGGGGGCAAGAATAGTAAGATAAAGATAAAATGACAACTAAGTGTGTGTGTGTGTGTGTGTGTGTGTGTGTGTGTGTGTGTGTGTGTGTGTGTGCACCCTCTGAACAGAATTACCCTGCATGGTAAGATACAGGATATTAAATGAGTATCTTGGTGCCAGACATGAGATATACTTTACAAATCGCTATCCATGGAGGCCCTAAACTATTGCCATTTCTCTTGGTTGTTCTTGATTGATAACTAGAAGGTAAAACTCTGTGGCGGAAGACAGGATTCACTTTGGATGAAGGACATAGAGAAACCAAACTTAAACTGACCATAAAAGTCTCTCCTTGCAGGCTAGCTTCCACGGTGCCAAAAGGTGCCATTGCAGGCTGCTGTAAGGGAGAGACATGGATGGTCTCACTCAGAACGAGATCATGTATACTATAATACTGACCTGCTGGCAAGATGAACCCTCTGTGCAATAATGCCATAAAGTTTATGGGGAATGACATATCTATTTCTCATTGAATATGAGACCTACTTCCATGGGAATTCATGCAGTACTATGTACCTAGCCAACAGCTCATGACTGGGGAGGCTGTAGTCCCTCCGGGGGGTTGGGGACTTCTCATGTTGCATTGCTATATGATCATATTGCCAAAATAACTTCTAAATGTTATACTTATTTGTGGTGCTCTCGGCATTTGTCAGGGGTGTTTCATTTTACAGTTGGTAGTAGTTAATACAAATACTAGTAACTGGTCAAAGGGCCAGGAGTAAGAAAGAGTGGGTGTATAAATATGAATAGGTCATTTGCATCAACCTCCTACCATTGCAGTTTAGGAAACTTCATGGAAGAGGGGCTGGAAAGAATGTAAGACCCAGTAAATGGGGAGGAGAGCTGTAAAATGCTAACTTCTGGACGTGGCATAACCATCGCACACCTGAACCCACAGGAGAGTTTGCTACACGCACATCAGAAGATCAAGCCAGTTACATGCCACATGGATGTGGAAGGTATTCCAAGCCCCCAGTCCTGTCAAAGGTAATGGAGCTGAAGGAGAGAAAAATCACTTTCCTGTGAAAGCTACTGGAAGGTTGCTTGTGACTGACCCCACGCTATGTGCATATAGGCAACACCAATTGGATTCAGGGGTTGCTAATAACAAAAAAGTTTTTGAAGGGGGATATATCAATACACATTGTAAAAATAAATGTAGCATTCAAAGAATAAAACAAAAAGTTTAAAGTACTTAAGATGGAAATTTGCTATTTCTTAAATATTTCTGGGAGCCTGTAGGAATCATCTGGACATGGTGCTATCTTTGTGGAAAGTTTTTAATCTACAGACTCAACTTCTGTGTTAACATAGATTATTCCAATGCCATACTTATTTTTAGTCTGCTTGATTATCTGTGTATTTCTAGAAGTTTGTTTTGTGTTCTGGTAAGATCCATTATCTTGAAGTCCCTGGTGTACTAACAGATATGTCTTTTTTTTGTTCTGATGTTGGTATTTTTTCTGCTCTGCTTTTCTCCACATATGCCATCAGAACCACAAGTGATGCACTTCTAATGGAATTCATTTTAACTTCATGATTATTTCAGTCATGTGCTTGCTTTTCCTTTCATCTATTTTTGCTTCTAGCACTAAATATGCTTTCTTCTTATTTCTTTAGACTTACACTATTATCTTTATGACTATATTATCATTTAGTTCCTGAAAAGCTGATGTGACTTTTGTCAGGTACAAGCATTCATGGCTACACATACCTCTACATCCATTGCATCCTCCTGTTCTTATAAGTAGCGTGTTTCATTGTTCATGCAATGTTCATACCATTTCGTTGTTCATATAATGTTCATAGTTGACACTCTTGTCTCTTCTATAATTCACAAAATATTTTGACGTGTTTTAAATTAGAAACTGCATAGGATTTTTAAGTTATAACCATTTTTGTTACCAATCCTTAATTTCATTATGGTCTGTTACATACTATCTTTTATGGTTTTACATTTCAAAGACATTTACATTTGACTTCAAAGCTGAGCAGAGAAGACAGAGATTTCACCATATGCCCTCTACCCTGAAACATGTATAATAATTTTACCCAATGTCAGTGCAGCATGCAGAATAGTGCATTCATTAAAACTGGTGAATCTTCACTGATACATCATTATCACCAAAAGCCAAGTTCATAAGTGTATTCACTTTTGATGTTGTACATTCTGTGAGTTTGTACAAATTTATTATACTTGTATCCACAGTGTCGTAAGAGTGATCCACAGATTCATCTCTGCCTCCCTCTAACACAAATAACATATTTTTACTGACTCCAGAAATTTTCTGTTCCAAGAATGTGACATCAGCAATCTGTAGCTGCCTCCTTTACAGTAGAGCCGTGGTGTTCCATCTATGCCCATTGGACCAATCCTATCAATGCAGGTCTTCTACTCTGCTACATTGTATCACTATCAGGTGTGACACTGTTCTAGAGAGCTTCCCCATGCTAATGGTTTGTTGTTTGTGAGCCCAGGAATCGAGATGACTGTCAAAAGGATTCAAATGGTTAACAAAGCCAAATCGCCCAGCACACCCCACCTTCTTCTTTGTAGACCAAAGAATCACAGATCACATGTCTCAGTACAGTTTACACTTAGTTTAATTTCCAAGCACTGCTAGGCATTTCTCATGCCTTAGACTTGCTTTGTTCTCCTGGCCTTGGAGTCTCTTTGTTCTCATTAAGCCCTTCTCTCAGACCTATTTCCACATCCCATATAGGAAATCCCTGCTCTCCTTTTTTGAGGCCCTCCTCTGAACACTGATAGTGCCTATTTTATTTCTCAGTTGAAAATGATCATATTTTACATTTCATGTGATTTCTTTTGTAAACACATATGTCCTAATGAATTATTAAGTACCTTGAAGTTCAGAAGTTAATCTCAGTCATTCTGCAGTGCTACCATAGGAAGGACTCTATATATAAATGCGAAGAGAATACTTAAACTTCTATGTTCAAATGCAAGATCATTCAGGCTTTAACTTCACTAATTAAGAATCACTTTGAACATACCTATCTGTGTGAATATAATGGATATTCCAGGTTACAGCAAACTGACTGTGGAGCAAGAATGGATTTCCATACTCTGACATCACTACACTAATTGTTATATAACTGAAGACCGAAATGTTGCAGGATTGTTATACTAAAGCCAACTAAATCAACTTGATGAGTCAGTTCACTACCATAGCAGGCTTTGAAATAAGTCAACTCTCATTTCCCACATTGCTAGTTTTGTTCCCATTGTCACCAATATGGTAATCTAAATTAGTTAAAAGTAAAGGCATCAAGAGTCGGGATGACAAGTTACTGATCATCATGCCAGCTCTAATGCTGCCTTACACTAACAAAAGAGTTTAGAAATGCCCCTCCATAAGTTGGATAAAGAACCATATCTTTCCCCTGCCAGCATGACTTCCCACTATCAATCACTAAAATGCTCCACTATTAGGAAGTCCTGTTTTTCAAGTACTTTATCATTTTTCTTTGCCTATAAACAAACTCATTTACGTGTTCTAATTAGCTGTCAAATTTTAGAATCTGTTATGTTGATGGAAGATCTTATACATATTCTAAGTACACATCTGGTTTTGACTCTGCATGTCAAAATATTATTTTAATATTGAGGTTCTAAGCCTACATTGAGATAATAAACTCCTGGCTCAGCTTTTTCCAGGTGAATAAATTCTTTCAACGGGAAATCTTATTCTTCCAGTAGCTTAAAAGAAACCAGACACACCTCTGAATACATTCACCCCAAATCCAATGCATTGTTGACTTGCCCCCCAGTGGTTCTGCTCCATTTTTTCACCTGCAAATGTCTTCTTTAATGACTGAAATGTAGATTTGCAGTTGGATGGAATTTGTGATTATCTCAGTCCACTAAACTACAAACCTAATCATTCTCCAAGTTAGAACAGCAGTGAGTGCCTGCTTCTCAGCAAGAATCCCAAAGGGTTTGAATGACCAAGCTTTCATTTCTTTCGCAGAATAGTTTATATGATTCAGTAATCAGTGAAATGGGTTACTCTACAAAGGACCTCTGTCATTAGTGAAAATTGGTAAAGTTCAATTGTTTTTTTTTTCTAAAAGAATAAAGTGGTCTATTACTCTGAACGAACCTGCCCTTTTTCTTCTTCTTTTCTCTCCTTTTCTTCTTTGTGTGTGAAGACTTAATTTGAAGAGAGCTTTCCTGCTGGTTTTGTATTGTGAATTAAGTCACCATCCCATGAACTTTGTCCTTGCTCAGGAAGGAAGAAAATCAACCCTTCACTAAATCTGTAAGACCAAAACATATGCTTAGAAAAAAGACTGCAGTCCTGCTAGACCCATGCCCTGGGTTGGGAGTCCAGTGAGAAGCACTGTAGCCCTCTCTATTGCCTTCGTGCTACAGAGATTATGCTGGCATCGCCTTCAAGGAGGTACCAGACACTTAAAGTTCTAAGCCAGCAGACAGACATCGCTGCTCCTTAAGGAGATCCTCAGCTTGTGAATGACTGTACTGGAGGCTAAACTGTGCATTCTTTAAAATGTAACCCATGTCATCTCACCCAGAGAAACACTCCTGTAAGATTGGTCTTCACAAAACTCTCTCAGCTGCAGTATTAGTTGTTTTTCTAATCTAGAACTATGGAGAACTGCAACTGTCAAATGTGCTGTGAAGGTGTGTGTATATTTGAAGGTGTGTGTGTGTGTGTGTGTGTGTGTGTGTGTGTGTGTGTGTGTGTGTGTGGTTGAGAACAGGAAAATAAAGGAGAATCAAACTAGAGTGACAATGTCAGAACAGTGGTACGAGCCCAACACGTGAAGTGAGTTAGCATTCCAGCAGTCACCTACTTCCTGTGCTGCTCTATGGAAGTTTCCTAGCTGTATCTTAGCTACTGGTCTGTAAACTAGACACAATATAGAATCTCTGGGTCAGTGAAGAGGATTCTTCATAGTGTTTCTTGATATTAACTGACAGTAGGTATATCAGTTAGCTTTTACTACTTAATAAACGAACTTAAATTCTATAGCACAAAATAAAAATTGTTGCATTTTTCTCATGATCCTGATGTTTGGCAGTTGAAGATGGGGTCCAGCTTGGCAATTCTGGTCTTGGATGGACTTTTCTATGCATCTGCCAACTGCTCCTCCTACAGTTCAGGGATGTCTTGACTCCCTTCATTTCACTTCCTCATCCTTCATTGATAAATTCAGGCTTGTTCCTCTGGAGGAGACATCTAAGAGAGCAGATGGGAGGAAGGCCTCTTGAAGGCTGGGCCTCATACCTGGCACAATATTACTTCTGCTGTGTTATAGTAGCCAAATAAATTTAGAAAAAAAGTGTATAGACTGAAGCAAAGCAAAAATAGATGCCACAAATCTAAAGAGAAAATATGCAAACTCACATGCAAAGAATGTAAACATAGGAAAATCATTCATTAAGTCTCTCAATACAATCAATATACTGCAGGAGGCATGTGGCCCTAGATGTAGACAGAGTAGACCAAGACATGAGCCAAACATGACCACTGCTTGTTTTCATAAATAAAATTCTATGGGAACATTCTTGTATCCATGTGTTTTTGTATATCTGCTCACTTTCACACCACAACAGCACAGGTTGGTGGTTGAACCTTGGATGAAATGACCTACAAAGCTTAAAATGTCATCTGGTTATTTAGATGCAAAGATCTATCTGCCTTTGAGTTTTGCTGCTTCCCATGCTGTCTTTGACATCACCTGCAAGCTTCCTAGAAATGTAGAAACTAAGAACCATGATAGCCAGATCTCCATGGCAACAAAAGTCCCACAGGGTAGCTCATGGAGTTTGAGTAATGCTAGACTAGATAGTAGTTAGAAGGCTGTACATAATCTGGAAAGTGTGGGAGCTCAATGATAAATATTAATGAACTAGATCCCAGTAAGTATTGTTTTAACAGTCATGGGTGCTAGGCTGTTTCAGGTGCTCTGTCCATCCCAGCAAATCATATGCCCTGACTCCTGGGCTACAGCATGATTGAAGAACCCTAATTTCAGATTGGTCAGGATGAGGCTAAAAGACACATAATTACCAGAAACATGGTCTTAATTAAGGTTGTAGGAGTAAGTTCCAAAAGCTCACTGGGATCCAAAAAGACAAGATCCCTACTCAGGGCCACTCCTAATAGAACAGATGTAGGCTTGTCCTTGTGTCTGAGAATGTGGTTGAGTTAGTCCCTATCCTCATTGTCTTCCTGGGAATTTAGTTTTTTCCTCAAGTATTTTGGGTGGAAATGGGTGCAAATGGTAGAGGATAGACTCTTTGAATCTATGTACAGGCTCTCCACACAACTGAAGGCAAACCATCCTTGTGGATTTCTTATGAGAATTGATTGAATTAAGTCATGATGGAGTCTCTAGGGGCCCCCTGGGTTGATGTCAGAGAGGGTAGAGTGCCATGTTTGCCTGCCCATCCTGCAGCCTCCCTGGAACCCAGAGACAATCAGACACAACAGGGAGTAGAGCAAAGCAGGATCTCATTTATTGTTTAATAGCAAAGCCCTTTAAAGTAAAAAAAACTGCAGGGTGGAAAAAGTATTACCCAATAATTTAAAAGTATTCGTATTATGTATCTAGTTCCTTATCCCCTCTTAGGCATGGTCTGCCAGTGTGATGACCTCATCTGGTATGAGTTTGGGCAGCCAATTGTTTTTCTTAGTAAACACTTGAAGCCTCTCCTCCATAGCTTCCTCCCAGCACCATCTTGTAATGGTGCTGGTCATCAGCTTTGGCCACTTCCTCTTCTGGCGGGACATTATCTGTGCTCCTCCACAAAGTAATAAAAGAATTACAGTAGTATCTAGAACATATAGCACTATAACAAAATATTAGCCATTGTTACAATCATTGTTGCTAGCATAAACATCTTTGGGAATTTTTGTCATTGTCATTACAGATAGAACCTAAAGTTCTCAGGATCTCAGGTGCATCTTGGAATTAACCAGGACTTTTCTTCTGCTTCTTCTCTATACATGTTCCAATAGCTTGCATTTTGTTTTCCTGATGCTCTTGGCTTTCCTTTCTAAAAGACACCCCTCAGCTTCTGATCTGCCATTAACTGACAAATTCACTTCATGGTTCTAACTATGTGAGAATCTGTTGTCTATACTTACTCTTCTTTCTTCTTCTTCTCCTTCTCCTTCTCCTTCTCCCCCTCCTCCTCCTTCTTCTCCATCACCACATTATTATTATTATTATTATTATTATTATTATTATTATTTTATTGGTTGGTTGGTTTTTGATGTTGTTTTGTTTGAAACAGGATTTCTCTGTGTAGCCCTGGATGTCCTGGAACTAGCTCTGTAGACCAGGCTGGTCCTGTGCTCACAGACATCTGCCCACCTATGCCTCCCAAGTGCTTTGATTAAAGGAGTGTGCCACCACTGCCTGGCCATACTTATCCCTTTATACCAGGCTTAGCTATGCATTGTAAGATTGTCTCCTATCTACTTTTAGTTCAACTAGCTGTGAATAGGCAAGACTAGATACTCTCCTTGGAAAAGCATACACAAGTAGCACATAATAAACACAGTCTTCATCTTCTAAACCATGTTGGCCTAAGGACAAGGAAGGAAGCACAGATAACTGAGATGTGCTTTATAATCAGGGTGGAGAAAGGAACTGGAGACAGAGCTCCCAAACTTCCAACTGGAGACTAGATGAAGTCTCTACTTGGAAGAACTGTGAAAAGAATCAGGAAAAAGTAAGAAGGAGGCTATATTTCCAGTCACTACAACTCTATTAAGACAAATCATTGTGGAATTTCCACCATGTGAAAACTACACTTATGGAAATTCTTCCACAGTTATCTAATACCACTGTGTAATATGATACTTACAATAACAGTACTGATTTTTTTTGTTGTTGTTGCTACAAAAAATCAACATTTCCTGAGTGTTTGATGTGCTCAGCATAAACTCCTTAATATGCAGACCTTCCTTAGAACTGGCAGCAACTTGGTGAGTTGGGCAGAAGATCTTTAAAATGTTCCTTGCTCAAGCACAAAGCAGTCTGAGCACACACCATCCAGAAATGATTGAGAAAACCAGGCTGGGTGTATGAACTCAATAGAAGCTCTAAATAAAGCTCATAATGCCACCATTGATATACAAAGAAACCAAGACAGGAGGGGGAGAGATGTGCTACCAAGTCAGGGTGATGGGAATTAGCATTCAGGCTGTTCAGTTTTAGACTTTGCACACCTTTACCTACAAGCTTCACAGAGTAGAATAGCTACAGTTACTCTAAAGTGACCAGTACCAGAGCAGTGATGCACCCACAAGGCACAAAAGTAGTTGGGTTAGGTCTACAGAGGTGTTTTTATTTAATACCATGATCATTGTTTCCCTATCTCAGGTAAGCAAGAACACTAATTAGCTCCTACTCCAGGATTCACTGCAGTTACACCTGTGCAACATTTACCAAAATATTCTTAACCTGTACCATTAGCAAGCCATTGTTGCATGTCCTTTGATGCAAGAAATGATTTAAACAAAATGGGATTTTTTTATATCCCCTCCCAAGACTATGAGATTTAGGGCTCTACATTCTAAATTATTAATATTTAAAACATTGTAGATGCCACACACACATTGTTGAGTGAGTTTAAGAAGGAATGAATGGCTGATGTAATAAAGATCTCCTGGCAAGTTACAATCTCTCATATCCTTTGATTGTTGTGAAAAGACATTCAGACAAACTATCAGTAAAAAATGTAAATATCTAATATATTTTCTGCTAACCTACACCCTCAAAACATACTTACTGATATTATAAAAGTACTTTATCTTAAGAGTCACAATGGCGTTAGGGTACCTCGAGACAGTAACTGTTGTTTCAAAAAACATCTCACTGGTCACTCTTCAGAGTCTTCCCTGACTCATTCCTGGCTTTCTCTTCCCCAGATCCATGACAGCACACAGCATTAAGATACCACTTCATTTATTTAGATTCTACTTTAGTGGGCTAGGCAGTCACCTAATGGAGCTGCCCCTCTTGTACAGAAAGCAAACAGATTGAAAGGTAAATACAACTGAACTGATCCAGCATCCATGTCTGGTGGCTGCACCTGCCATCAGGACCACTCTCCACGGGTAATTTGAAAAATATCTGGCAGGTTTCTCTATTTACATTCTGGAGGTAGAATGGAAAGAGCTCTGTAACACGCGTGAGAAAATCTGGGTTAGAGCCAAGGCTTTGATCTTGAGGCTAGAGTGACCATTGGCTGGTGATTTTCATCTTTGAGGATCTATTTTTTTTCCCTGACTTTAAAATCATCAGGTAAGACAAAATTACCACTAAGGGCCTTCTTGGACTTAAAATTATATACTGATTTATTTAATGAGTGTTTGGCAAAGACTCCATCTGAGGCATGGGGCTGCAGGAGTTGTTCTCCTGCCACCACAGGATTCAAGATTAACGGAGCCAACTCAGAATTTAAAATGTTGGTACTGAACTCTCTCATTTTAAGATCATTTAGCTTTCCTTTTAAGTCCTTTTCAGAAAATGTCCCCATCATTGTGTGTACTGATTCAGTGCATGCACATTTACTTAACCGAATCCTAAGTAATGAATTTGGAAAGCTCTTCCAAGGACAACTGAAAATGAAAGTCCTAAGAGGGATACTTTTTACACACTAGGTGCGCCTCTTTTTCTCTTACAGTTTCTACACTTGGCTTCAGCTGGTTCGTAGAGCCCATGAATCACAGACTTTCCAACCTCCACTTCAAGCAGCCAACAAAGGACCCAATTGTTGACCCTCTCATGAATGCTAAAATTCAGCACCAGAACCCAGCTCTGAGATCCACCTGCTCCAAGCTTGGAGAGGGTGAGCACACTCTAGATTGCATTTGTGCTTGACCTAAATCTCTTTCCTTTCAGATGTGATATAAAACACTATTCCTGACTCCAAGGAAGTCTTAACTTTTAAAACAGGAACTCTTAGAATCATAGCCCAGCTGTGGTCTCCACATTGCTAAAACCATACAACATCTGTTAAAAAAAATAGTAGTAAAGTACTTAAAAAAATTTGATTAGTCTGTGAAACACTGGTTTTCATAGATTTGATGTTTCATGCTCTCTAAAAGTGTTATTTATTACAGTTTCAAAATTATATCTTTCTATTTATTGAAATGATGTTTAAGGTTATTAAATACTAAAAGTCTAGTCCTTGAGAAGTTATTTTATCCTACTAAACGTCTGGAAAAAAAACCAGTCATCCGCTGTGTGTTCACAAGACACTGCCACCCTAACATTCCCCATAGAAACAGAGCTCTGTCAACTTGGGCTGGATGATTAAATATATGTTAAAAGAAACAAAAATATATTATAGTGCATACTATGGTAAAATGTGTATCCAAATTTATATAAATAATATATGTATTGTAATTTATATTACTAAATGACTTATAATGGTACTGCCTCCACTAGGTTATCCTAATATAATGAAAGGAAGTTTATTAATAAAAATTCTATTTAACACAGTTTAGGTGACACTTGTTTAATATGGAAATCACTCTGGTTGTCTATTACAAAAATCTTAAACTCTCTAGGTTTCTATGAGGGAATCTTTGAATATTAAGCTAAATCCTAGTAGTCAGTATATTTGAAGTTAAGTAAAAATTAGCAAATAAAGAATCAAAGAGATAAGCCATTAACAAATGTCTCCATGTTGTACATACCCCAATATGCTCACAAAACAGTCACAATATTCCCATTGTAATCACCAATATAATTTATATTAGATATAAGTACATGTGGGAAGTAAGACCCCAGTTTTGCTCAGTGCCTTATGATTTTAATTGTTTAAGTCTTCTCTAAAACATTAAACTGGTTTAATATTTGTTACATTATGTTTAATATTACATTAATAAAAATATTTCACAAGTATAAAATACATCTTTTGTTAGCAAAATTTATAATGAGCTTAACAACATACAAGTAGTTATTCTTAGACACTAGATTTAATTTTATTATTTTGTTTTTCGAGACAGGGTTTCTCTGTGTAGCTTTGAAGCCTATCCTGGCACTCGCTCTGGAGACCAAGGTGGCCTCGAACTCACAGAGATCTGCCTGCCTCTGCCTCCTGAGTGCTGGGATTAAAGGTGTGTGTCACCAACGCCTGGCTAAATTTAATTTTATAAAATGCTCTTGTCCTTTCCTTCCAACTATAGAGGGCAAAGTGGGTCCGCCGTGCTTTGTTAGAAAAGTGGCTATTACTCATTGTCTGAAATTGTGGAAAAGAAAATTAATGTGTGTTATATCAGGAAGAAAGACATACTTTAGGGCAGTGGCTTTTATCATCAGCTGCCCATTAGAATTTCTTGGGGGAGATTCTAAAACTCCCACCTCACAGGTGATACCCATTTTCCATTAAATTAGACTCTCCTGAGATATGGCCAGACACTACTCAAAGCTCCCAGGATCAATTTTAATGTGTGAACAAGGATAATATCTAGGAAAATAGGACAACCAGGGCAAAAATAGAAATCATAACTCCTGTCTTTGTATCTTATATCTCCAGTGGGTCATATCACCAAGGGAAGCATTCAGCCACCAGGACCTTTTGGACTTGAATGTTCTAATCCCATAACAGGTACAACTCCCAATTCCTGGCCTGCTAGAGGAGTTAGCTAAGTTAAATTAATCAAAAAGGATTCCTCCACTGAGGACATGATGCTCATGATGCTCTGAAAAGATGGAAATTATCCACTCCAGGCATCCCTGAGGTTATCTGCTCAGTACACTTCCAATCCCTGTGTCTGTGGTTTTACCAATGGATGCTCAGACAGAAGTAGGGATGGTTCTCACTCCACGGACTCCTAGAAACTTCAGCATAGTCCATCTCAGCCTGTAAAGACAGATATTACCTAGGAATGCCCAGAATTATTTGAATAGAGAAAATCAAGGCAAAAACCCTCTACTTTGTGTTAAGGCAAGATTATGATCAGCAATGATACTACCTAGGTTTAGAACAAAACATTCTGTCTTTGGTCCAAACCCTTAAATATAATGTATCTTTCACTTGGATACAATGTATTTTTAACCTTCTCAGTTTCACTTCCCACTCCTTCCTTGTCATTAATGTTTTCTCCATTTCCTTCTAGAAATCTACCTAGTATACCATAAATGTAACGTCTTTAAACAGGTATTTCTGCCCAAAGATGATTCCAAATTATATAAAATCCATCATAGCTCTTTACTTGAGGGACTGTCAGAAGCAAACATGACACTTCATTTCTTGGAAAAACATATAGTATGGGATAAAGAGAACAAAAATTAAGAGATGACTATATTTTTCTGTTTTTACAAAGTACTGGGGACAAATGTGATCAATAGATGCATCAAATAAGCAGACTGTTTGGGTAATCCCAGAGCATAGATTGTAACCCAAGCTCCAAACCAAAAGTATAAAAGTCTTTATGTTACTGTGGCTTTGAGATAAGGCTAATTAATTGGAAACAGGATTTAAAAGTCTCACCTAGAAAAGAAGTATAAACCTAGGCTTTGTTGGTATTTTGTTTTGGTTTGTTTGGTTTAAATCATGAGGCTTTAGGGAAAACTGTTAAGCTCTCAAGTTTTTTTACATGTTCCATGTCTTATTTCTTTTATTATTATTATTATTATTATTATTATTATTATTATTAGTTTTAGTTTTAAAACAATCTTATTTATATACCAATTCCAGTTCCTTATCTCTCCTATCTTTCCACTCCCCCCATCATCTCCCCACCCCACCCCCATCCACTCCTCAGAGAGAGTGAGTCCTCCCATGGGGAATCATCAAAGTCTATCACATTATTTGGGGCAGGACTCAAAGCCATCCCCCTGTATCTAGGTTGAGCAAGATATCCTTCCATAGGGAATAGGTTCCAAAAAGTCAGTTCCTGCACTAGGGATAAATACAGGTTCCACTGCCAGTGGCCCCATAAACTGCCCAAGTCCCACAATTGTCATCCACATTCAGGGGACCTAGTTCTGTCTTATGCAGGTTCTCCAGCTGTCAGTCTGGAGTCAGTGAGCTTCCACTTGCTCAGGTCAGCTGTTTCTGTGGGTTTCCCCAACATGGTCTTGACACATTTGCTCATATTATTGCTCCTCTCTCTGTACAACTGGATTCCAAGAGTTCAGTCCAATGATTAGCTGTGGATCTCTGCATCTGCTTCCATCAGTTACTGGATGAAGGTTCTATGATAACAATTAAGGTAGTCAACAATCTGATTATAGGAGAAGGGCATTTAAGTTAGGTAGCCTCTCCACTATTGCTTAGATCCTTAGTTGGGGTGATTCTTGTGGATTATTGAGAATTTCCCTAGTGCCAGGGTGATGGGGAATGTCCTTATTGTTTATCTTATTGGTTGTTGAATAAAGTACTCTGGGCCAATAAAGAAGCAAGTTGTGGGGGACTAGGGGTCAAGGAGGATTCTGGGAAATCTAGTAAAGAAGTGTTGTGATCCAGGCAGGAAATGACATAGCAGGCAGACTCAGAATATAAGCAGGGACAAGAAGGAAATCATCCTCTTGCTCTTCCTCTTCCTCCTGTTCTCTTCTCTACAGAGCTGCCATGTGATCCTGGGAAGAAGATGCCAGCAGAAGGTGTCCTTGATAAGATAAGTCTTATAAAATATATAGATTTATGATAATTAAGACTGAGCTAGCATATAAGAAATCCTAGTCAATTGGCCAGCAGCATTGTAAACTAATATAAGACTCTTTGTGTTATTCTGGGTGCCCACATGGCGGCAGGGCTTGGGTGGTTGGAGTAAAGACTTATCGTTACACCAGGTTTCTTGTTAACCCATAATGGCTCCCTCTATCAAGGTATCTCTTTCTTGCTCTCCTTCTCTGTTCTTCCCCCCCCCACTTGACCTTCCTGATACCTCATGTTCTCCTCCCCTGTCTCCATCTCCCATCCCTATTATCCTACTACTCTCCCTGTTCATCTAATGCTCCCAATTTACTCAGGAGATCTTGTCTATTTCCCATTCTCAGGGGGTCCATGTATGTCTCTCTTACAGTCCTCTGAGGTAACCCAGACACAGAAAGAAAAACACAGTATGTACTCACTCATAAGTGGATATTAGACATAAAGCAAAAAATAACCAGCCTATAGTCCAGAACCCATTGTCATATTTCTTGAAGGGTATTTTTGTTTCATAGAAACACAAACTATGGACCCAGAAAGATATATTGAGTTCTACTAGCTCTGCAATCATAGGCAAGTTATTTCATTGACCTGAGAATCCCATTTTTGTGTGAAAAGGAGTGAACATCATACCCAACCTAAAGAGTTAGCTTTAAAAATTAATGAGATAATAAATAAAATGCCTACTAATTAACCAACAGATATAAACTAATCATTTTATCGTTGATACTCATTACTTCCCATAAAATTGAGAGGTAACCATTGTAGGAGCCAAATACTGAACTCCTAAATTATAAATTTGTTCCTAAAATATATATTTGGCTTAGATGAATAGAAACCACTGAAGAAAAATAGTAAATTCTGTACATGTTACTTTTTACTAAGTCAGCTTATCTAGATGAAATATGTAACACATATGAAAATATCTATTGAACTATAAAGAACTATTGAACTAATACAGAAAGCATTAATGACTAAATGGTTTATCCCTGCCTGAAGTGAGAAAATGAGACCCATCGGAGTTTCCACTAGAGCAGTGCAGAGGGTAGAGAAAAGAGACTCACTGAACAGAACTTTGCCAGAGGACTAAAGTATGGATGGAAGACATTCAGCAGCATAGACATAAATTAACCAATGCCCAAAGTAGTGGACGAGGTTCACCTAATTGGTCTGTGTCTTTGGCTAAAGTAAAGGTAATCCTGCAATTCCAACTTGGCCCCAGATCACAGATTCAGTTAAAACCAACCAAAATAAACTAATATACTAAAATCCAAAAGTTGTGAACAATTAATAGAGGAATAGCAAGGTACAAGTGATTTGAAGGGGAAATAGGAAAATGGGCTGGCTTTAATTAGAGAGGGGAGGGGAGGGGAGGAAGGTCAGTACAGGAGAGGGAAGGAGAAAGGTAAAACAATAGTAAGGATATCTGGAAAAGTCACAAGGAATCATATTATTATTGATATTTACTTAAAATTACACATAAATCTGGATATATGACATAATATATAGTTTAAGTGAAAATTTCTCACCTAGGCTGGCATTTCTTCTCAGGGGACCCATAGATAATAAAAGAAAAATCCAGATACCAGGCATAGGAATCCCCCTTCTGAGTTGCTGGTCAGGGTTACTCGAGAGACTCCCAAAGCATTTTAGGCTGTCATCATTGCCCTTGGTTGCTTCCTAGAGGTGGAAAATGAGTCCCTATAGCTGAAGACTCCATGCCCTTTGTATACAGATCCCAGGGCATCTGGTGTGAAAACCTCCTCTCTAGATACTAGCTTTCATGGTACCAGAAAGTGCCATACAATCTTCCAAGAGAAGGAAGAAACCAACAGTACTGCCCATCTACAAAGCCTATGAACTACAATAATTGCTATGGCATAATTACCCTAAGAGTATGATAGTGGCATGCATATCTTGGAGGTAACCAACAACAAACATTGGACTTAATGTTTTTTCCACAAAAGGGAAATCAGGCTTGGTACTGAAACCTAGCCAATTACCTGGGACTATAAAAGGTCATGAGTCTTGAAGGAGAACATATAGCTGCCACATTACTAAGTCATCACAATTCCTAACTTTATTCTAAATATTTATTCTAATACCCACAGATAAGTGTGGCTCTCACCCCTCACCAAAGAAACTTCTCTTTACAACAGAAAGAGACAATTAGAGAAAACCACAACTGATCAAAAATGCAGATATCACATGTTTATGTAGTGACCAACCCCAAATGATACCTCTACAATACACTCCAGCACAAGTTTAGGGAACATTGTAGAAGAGACAGAAAAAAAATGGTAAGACCCAGATAAATAGGAAGTTTTCATGAGATTGTTGTATCTCTTAGAAATGTTAGAAAAGCTATACCCATGAAGTCTCAAAAACATGTCTACTTAAACAGGAACTAGACAAGAAACAGACCAATTAGACATGCTAACATGGAAGGGAGAAGTCTCCCAGGGCCCCGTCCCTAGACAAAGAATTGAGGAGTGCTAAGGACTCTCCAATATGTGCTTGGCCCTGAAATCCTACATACATACAAGTAACATTATAATTATACAGACTGAACAGGTTGTATTTACAATATATATATATATATATATATATATATATATATATATATATATATATATCAAAAGAAAAGAGACCATGAATTTGAGAGCAAGCAAAGGGCATATATGTGAGGCTTAGAGGGAGGAAAGGGAAGAGTAAATGATGGAAATATATTTTAATTAAACAAATAAACACTTAAGTGTAAAAATAAACAATAACAAGAAAACAAGATGAAGAAAAGAGATGCCATGTGGCTGATTATAGCAATCAGGCCTCCCAGCATCAATTAAATTTACTGCTCCATTTCTTTTAAGATGGACATTTTTACATACTGGAAACCAAGGACTAACTTTATAAGAATGAACTTAATAATATTACCACATTCTGCTTCTCCCTGTTCTCAATTTACTCTTGTTCTCTTAATATTTCATCTTTGTGAATGTATGCTTTATTTAAATAGCTTTATGCTTTTGAAAAAACAACTATAGCATAAATATTTGATAAGATTTTCAAGCACCAAATGAATATTAGATTCTCAGTGGGGACCAGACACTGTGCCTTACCCTTTAAATGGATTATCACTCCCTCTTCCCAACTATCCTATCACCTGCCATTATTACTGAAGCTGGGAAAGGATTGGTAATGGAAGCAAGGGCATGCAGGAAGGAATTGGCAGAGGAGGAAACAAGTCTGCCTCAGGTCCTCCAGTCTTTCTTCCATTTCCTTCACCACATGGTGCACTCCCCTAGCACATATCTGTGCTTCAGACCTAAAATTCTGATGAGATGTAAATTATCAATCTATAAGGACTTTGTGCCAGCAAGATGGCTCAGATGGTAAATGCACTTGCCTCCAAGCCTGATGACATGAGTTAGAACCTAGTTATCCCATGGTGGAGGAAGAGAATAGACTCCCACAAAATGTGCTCTGAATTCTACATGTGCGCATGACATGTATGTACACACATATGCAGACATGCACGAGCATGCACACACACACACACACACACATACACACACACACACACACACACACACACACACACTATAAGTAAATTCAAAAAAATTTCTCTAAAAAGAAAGGATTTGTAGGGAAATATTTTCTCCCTTCAAATCAATGAATCATATTTTCTCCTCAGTTGTCTAACTATCAAGCAAATAAATTGTTAGCATGTGTCAGCACATCCATTTACAACAATTTCCATACAACTTTTGACACTCCTGCCCCAACTGATGCTGCCACATACATGGTTCATTTCCTTGGGAGATAGAGACTAAAGACAAATTCAGCCTCCAACTGAGTCACAGTTGAGTGGATAAGAACAATCAGAAAAGCAAGAAACAATAACTAACATGGTGGCATCAAGATGAGCATCAAGTGGAAGGAGGAGTGAGTGGGCTAGAGTCGAGACCTCAAGGAGGCAACAGAGGACAAAGGTTAGAGTGGACCTCAGGGGTGCAGAGGACTAGAGTATGGATGCCAGGAATAAGGGGTAAAGAGGCCTGTGGATATATATATATATATATATATATATATATATATATATATATATATCAGTAGCACATTGGGTTCTTTTAAAATATACATTTGCAATACCAGGAATCAAATTCCAATCCACGAGCATGTTAGGCAGGGCTCTACCATGGAGTTCTATTTTCTTACACTTTCTCAGCTACCTCTAATAACCCCAAAAGCAAAGTACAGAAAACATTCCTACTTTTCCAATCGTGGACCAGCAGGGGATGAGACTGGTTGTCAGTGTTGTATAAGTATACATATCAAAAGGAAGGGATGGTAATATAGTAATACCGCCATTGAAGAAGACGGTGATTGACTAAGCCCCTGTCTTTGCACACACAAAGGTAGTCTTGTAAGCAGTAGAAAGCAGGGAACCACTCATTTTAACTGGGGAAGTCTTCTGTTCTTTCACTCCCCCCCATCTGTTTCCCCTGGTCCAGTTCAATCCAGGAGAGAAGCAGACATTTACAAGAGGCCACTGAGCAAACAGGGACTACCCAGTTTCAGTACAGACCATATTAAATGAGAGAACAAATTCAAACACACAGGGCCGACAATACCGAGGGATGCAAATCAGCCTGCTTTATGTTATCATGCTGAAAGACTAATATGACCCATTCATTAGGAAACAAAGGCTAGGGTTAGTGAGCAAACCAGGAACCCTTAGATATTCTAACCTTCCAGGAAAGAGTTACATATGTCAACATTGACTCAAGACAGCCGATTGCTACTCAAAGAAAGAGTCACTTTACTCTCACTAAAGTAGAACATCTGTTTCTGTATGCTTGGAATCATGATCTTGCTTGATATAAATGAAAATTTTTGCTACTTTTGAGAAATAAAGCATATCTACACACAGGTACACTTATAAAATAAATACAGCATATTCACTTTTTGGCATGCCAGATAAGACTCTAGATTGAGATGAAAATGCAAAGGTTTGTTAGCTTGTATAAGTGAGACAGGGCTGGATCTAGCAGTGACCTAACTGGAAGCTCAAACTGGGTTACCAGACCATGCTGTTCTCTTTGCCAGATCTCTCTTCCACCCCTTTTGTCATTCAAAATGACTTTGACAGGACCGGTGAGATGGTCCAGTCAGTGAAGTATTTGCCTGCAAGCATGAGAATCTGGGTCTAGTCATATTAGTGAACTTCAGATTCAGTAAATGAATCTGGTCTGGTGTTTTGTTTTTGGTGTGTGTGTGTGTGTGTGTGTGTGTGTGTGTGTGTGTGTGTGTGTAGAAGTGATGAGTGGTTAAGAAGGACACACCTTGTCAGCCTGTAGCCTGAAAACACATGTAAACAAACCTCCATGCACACCCACAGCCACCTCCATTCCCCCATGAACACAAAAGGTGACTTTAGCCTCTTCCACACTTACATCTCTACCCTTATATGTAATGAAGGGGGAGAGCTTTTCTCCAACAGCACAAACTTGAAGTCCCACCATGCAGTTCGAGTGATACATCTTTGAACTTTGCCTCCTTGTAGAAGCCAGAGACAGACAGATACAAGGTGTTGTCAGCTCAGGGAAGGGAGAGGCAAATGAAGAGTGCCCAGCATTCTTGACCATAAACTATTGTTCACAAGTTCTCCAAACAGCAAAAGAAAGTCAAGATGGTCTTGAAGTGATATTAGACAAGAGAGACACTGATTTATGGCAATTCCCTGACTTTAACAGAAAGTTGTTTTAAAATACCATTGTTTTAGTTGGCTCAAATCTCACCTATACTTAATTTACTTCTTCTTGTTATATGCTTTAAGAATCTGTTGTGGCTTGGATATGAAATGACCCCAAATGCTCGTAGTTGGAGGCTTGGTTTCCAGTGTGATGCTGGGGAGGAGGGGGCTGTCAGAAGTAACTGGATTATGAGAGCTCAAATCTGATCAATGGATTAATTAATGGAGTCATGATTTGGTGGCATTATTAGGAGATGTTGGGAACTAAAAGGTGAGGCCTAGGTAGAGGAAGTATCTCACTGAGGCTGTGTCTTTGTCCCTGACCTATCCCACTAGTTTTACTTCTGTCCACCTTGAAGAAAGCAGACTTCCCTGGCACACACTCCTTCTGCCATGGAAGGCTCCACCTTCTAGCTAACCATGCACTGAAACCTAGGAGCCAGAATAAATATTACGCACATTTGAAAAGATACATAGACTTAAGCTGGACATGGTGGCACACACCTTTAATCCTGGCACTCCAGAGACAGAGACGGGGATTTCTGTGAGTTTGAGGCCATCCTGGTCTATAAAGCAAGTTCCAGGACAGCTAGGGATACATAGAGAAACTCTTTCTCAAAAAAGAAAAAAATATATAGACTTAAAAAGTGCATATTGTTCACCAGTGGAAACACATTATTTCCAAGCATTTACCTTATACCTATAGCCTTTTGAAATCACTGTTGATTTGAATAGCTTGCAACATTTGTTGGCCCCTCATGTCTTGAACTGTCATTGGTATATTTGAATACATATGGAACACTAGTATAATGTTGATGTGATGATGAAGACTCTTTGACTTATGATTTTCAACAGAATAGCCATGCACACACATCGACATAGCTTACTTCAGATTTGTGATATATGACATACCCCTTCCAGTTCTGACTGCATTTAAAATCTCAGCTTGCCATATCAATGTGCTCAGAGCCATACTCTGTTACATACTATTATCCCACCCTACCCATCCTTCCACTGATTTAGTCTTAATCCCTTATTCACTTTGCTTTTCCAGAATTTATTCTCACCAGGAGGGGCTCATTGTAACAGTATTACACAAGTCCTTGATATGGATATTGTTTCAGATGTTCTTGCAATCTGCAAAGTCAATTTTAGTGAATATGAAAACCTTAGCTCGGTCAGTCTTCTAAATATCTTAATGATGCTGTTCAATTTCATTCTGGAATAGCATGTTGCTATTGGAGGTTTTGAAGGAATATGATTTTAATTTCCATATGAACCAGATTATTACTTTTAGATGCCCAAAGTGTATTTTAAAGTGCTATCAAGGTGTAAAAGGAAGAATATAAGCAATGTGTGTAATTCATTGAATGGTTTAGAAAATAAGGGACTTGAGAGTGTTCTTCTCCAAATGAGACATTTCTGTCACACACACCTCTTTCCAAGCTTAATGGGTTACCCCAGGAGATGGGGGTGGAGAGATTCTAAGAGCCAGAGGAATGGAACACTACAGCAAACCCATGGTAGACAACATAAAACAAGAAGGTCGCAGCACATATGAACTCCCAGAGGCTATAAAAGCATGCACAAGATGTGTACAGAATCAAGCCAGACAAAATCCAAGCATGAAAATGGGATGTGGACTTGACATATTACCACAAGATGAGTTGCTGTTGGTAACTGATGGCTGTGTGGAAAAGGAGAGTCTTTTTCTTCAGAGATATGTCCCCAAGAGGCTACCCACGTTGCAGTAGATGGCCTTATACACAAGCACATACTGACAGGACGAAGTGGACTTAGTGGATTTAAGGAAAAAAAACACATGAAATTAGTAGAGAATAAAAGTGGGGTGATATGAGAGGAGTAGGTGGGGAGTATGGGTGGCCCTGGTCAAAACATTGCATGTATACATAAAATCTTAAATATTCAACATTTGAAAATACAGAGATTAAAGAACCAAGAAATGTTTTAAATAGTGAAAACAGAGAAAGGAGATTTATTCAATGTGTCTATATTGGTAAGAGGGACACAGATAGAGTGATAACCCCCAAATCTATTCTTTGGATCCTGACATGAGAGTAAGATTTCAATAGAAACTAAGACATACATGCACCTAATAAGTCCATACAAGGTGTGATCCCAGCTCACCATGGTCTGAGCTCCAAGACTCTTCTGCAAGGTCATTGACCATTTGTAAACCTTTCTCCACAAGACAAGGTCTTCATTTACCTATAGAGTCCTCCTCTGCCTGTAGATTCCTCCTCTGCCTCTAAATTTCTGCTCTGGTTGTAGATTCCTCCTCTGGTTGTAGAGGTTTATTTTCTGGCTGTAGTTCCTCCTCTAGCCATACTGTCTTCCTCTGGCTAGACTGTCCTTCTCTGGCTAGACTGCCCTCCTCTGGCTGCCCTCAAGCTTTTCCCAACCAAAGATTCCCAAGGAAATTATAATTTCTTGGGTTCCATTATTTTCATGAATTGATAGCCAATGAAAAAGGAACAAGGTTCTCTAGATTGTACCCATTCCTGCCAAGCAGGCCAGTTACCCTTAACTCTCGGTTTTAGGGTGTAATACGCCTATATCTGAAACAAATGGAATAAACAGAAAACAAGTAGGCTTCCAGTTAGAACACATTCAGCTGGTGTCAGGTTACCAAGCTGAGGAACCTTATCTCCATAATCTCTTGGCTTAGAATTACTTTAGGAAGGGCTAGCACAAGCAACTCCGTCCTTTTAGTCTGAAGCAGCCTCAGAATCCTAGGCTGACCACACTTAGTTCTACTCAACAAATCTATAAGTTCTACATAATTTCTGTTCAAATCCCTCTGATAAGCTGATTCTGAAACTTCCAAAAGAGATCAACAGACCAAGAAATTTTATTTTTAGCTAGGTGGCATCCTTACCATACAAAACCCATTAGAAAGCTGTAGTAACTAAGAATGTGGCCTTGGTACAGGAACAGATGAATAAATCAACTGACTAATACACAGAACCCAGAAACAGTATCACATACCTGAAGGTTTGAACTCTAAATTGTAATTATTTCCTGGAACTTTGTTTTACAGTCTGAAATCAATAGTTCTTCAGGGCTCTGCTTTCACTGTTCTCAGAACTGAGCTGGGATTGTAACATCTGTTACCGAGTTAGTTTGTGGTCTTGCCTTCATAGATATAAAAATAACATAAAATTGGGGGTCCAATTTTTATATAGGCTCTTCTTTAATTATATATTATAATAGAGTGGGTAAAAATGACAAAGCAGATAGGAAATGTCAACTGTAGAGCTATCTTTTGTCAACAACTCATTGTGAGAGATGTCTCTACGGACAGTTAAGTACAAAATACGACAATGGGAACAAAAGCGCTGCAAAATTCACATATTTCCTGCCTCTTTAAAATAGATTAATAATAATAGCTGCTGGATCCTGCCCTGTGATTCAGAATAATATCATTTATAGTAGCCTAATATAAATACAGTAACATAGGCAGGTGCAATTACTATCCTTATATTATGGTCAGGCAGTTACGTTTAGAGAAGATGAAGATGAGCTGGATGGTAAGATGGAGCCCAAGCATGCATCTATGTCTCTATGTCTATCAAACAGCAAGACCTGTGATGGGTTACTTACCACTTTCGCTAGCACTCTGTGAAATGTTTCTATTGTCCTGAAGTGACACCTTGTCAGCCTTCAGAGTAAAGAGAAGATAATGAATTCATGAAAAGCAACCAGACATTTTTTTTTTACAACGTTTTGGATGAAACCAGCTTTACTTTTAGGGACAGAAATTAATTTATTAGCAAGAAATGTGAAGGTGAGGAGTAGGCACTTTCAGAAAACAAACCAATTTTCAAAGTGTGCAAACATGGAGACTGTTGTCTCCTGAAACAGGAGTAACTGCACCCTGTGCATGGACTTGGCCCTGCACTGTTGACACACGAAGAAGCTCTTTTTAATTAACTGGCTAGGAACTTAATATCTTCACATATGCAAGGCAAGTCGACTAGCCCAGGCAACCAGATACAGCAAGCTTTGTCTATTAGTTCTGCTGCCGTGGCTTACCAGGCAGCCTCGTAAGTCAAGGGTTTTAAGGCTAGATCTTAAGTAATGGTTTTGTACTCAAGTGTTCCTTGGGAAAATTAGGATATGCTGAGCACTGGCAAAAAGTACAAAGTGACCTAACAAATTAAAAATTGACAATAAGAAGAATAAACCAAAGGAAGTCAGATTAAAATATTCAAAAGATTAATTTGCAGAACAGCATGTGACCCTCACTGAATGAGAGATCTTTGGAGCTTTGGCAAAGTTTGAAACTGGAATTAAGCATACCATCTGTAAACACTATCTGCTTTTGTATAGCTTGTTCCTAAGCCATGTCTAATAATCAAAAACATGTGTTTTGTTACCTTGGGGCATATTTTCCATCTTAAGGTTGTATTTGTGTACCTCTTAATGGTTCCCTGAACAGTCACCTTAACAAAAATAAGAAAAATTATCCTGAAAATACAGCATTATTTCAGGAAATTTAGCATTTGTACTACTTAATTCATAAACTTTACTGTGGGAGATTTCTAGAAACAGTAAGAGATATATATGAAGATCTGTGAATGAGACTGTTTCTTGAAGGTATGTAATCAAAATATTCAATACAGCTACAAGGTAGGAGACCAGGCCCTTTCAAAATACACATGGCATGATATTAAGAATTCCAATTGATGCAATCCAATTCAACTTTTGCAAAATGAAATTGCAGTAGTGTAATAACATGATCTTAGGAAAACAAAAATAAAAAACAAATAACTCATTATTTCTGAATAATGCAATTACTAGGGATTTTGTGTTTTTATATTTTTATACTTTTTGCTACCCAGTCATAAGATAAGCATGAATGAATATGTAGTAGAAGAATGCTGCCTTGAAACTGTGCCTTTTGTTCAAAGTACATCTAGCCTAGCAAATAGCCAAGCTAATTAACTACCCAATGGGTTTAATAAGGCTGATTCTATGAGCACAGGTAGGTGTTTGCTAGAGCCTGGACTACTTACCGGTGGCTATACCCCACCCTCTGCCACAGTCTAACACACAGTCATTCCTCTGTAAATATTCATTAGATAATTGACTAGTGATTTTTATTAATAACTTTAATTCTATTATTCAACCATATTGTGACTGCAAAGGCAGCAGAATTTAACATGGTTTCCTTTGACAATTTCATTCATATATATATATATGTAATATATATATATATTACATATATTATAATACATTGTATATGATATATTATAATATATACATATGTAAAATGTATTATGATCATGGCCACCCACCATTACCCTACCTTATTCCTCTTTCACTCCTGATGACCCCTTTCTACTTTCTAGCTAGTTCCCTTCCTACTTTCTTGTCTTTTGTTGTTTCTGACCCACTGAATTTAATTAAGATTGTTTGTGTGACATGGTAGGTTATTACTAGAGCATGGACAATTTGCCAGGGGCTAGACTACTGAAGAATATAACACCTCCCTCCACTGGCAACAATTAAGTGCCAATAGTGCCTCAGGAAGGATAGAGCCTCTGAGCTCTTTCTGACCTATGATGGAATACTTAAGGAACCAATCTTGCACATGTATCCACAGCTTCTAAGTGTTCATGATTGCAGCAGCCATGTTAAATCCAGAAGACATTGTAGTAGCATTTCTCTGCCATTCTCTTCCATGATATTTCTTGGGTCTTGGGGTTGGAGGAGCATTGATGTAGATTTTCTATTTAGGCCCAAACACTTAACAGTCATTTAGTCTCAGCACTTTGACCAGTTATGAATCTCTTTATTAACCATTGCCCATTGTAGAAAGATGTGTCTCTGCCTAAGACCAGGAGAAGCACTGGTCTGTGGGTATGAACATGAATATTTATAAGTAGTTTGACTATGTCTGTCTAATGAATTTTAAATGTTATTTTAATTAATTAATTGAGAATTTCATAAAGGGTGTTTTGATCATATGCACTCTTCCATTCCCTAACTCCCTTCCAGATCTACCCCTACTTCCCCTACCTACCTAACTTCAAGTTCTATTTTTCCTTGTGTTAATCAACAACCTTTAAGTATAAAAGTATAAAGTATAAAGTATAAAGTATACCTTAAGTATAAAGCCTTGCCTAGCCTGGAGTGCAGTCAACCTACCAGGGCCCACACTCAAAGAGAGAACTGTCTCTCCCTCTCCCAGCAGCTAACAAACACCAATAGCTCCCTAGCTAAGGGTGGGATTTCATGACTACCTCCTCACCTCCACACTAGGATTTTGTCAGGTCTTTTGCATGTTGTCCAACTGGAGGTTCATATGTGCAAGTGCTTTGCTGTGTCCAAAAAACAGTTTCCTTAAAGTCACCCATCACACCTGGCTCTTACAGTTTTTCGGCCCCCTTTCCCACAAAGACCCCTAAACTTGGGAGAAAATGTTTTGGTACAGAAGGTCCCATTTAAGGATGCACACTCCCTGGTCTTTCATTCCCTGAACATTCACAAGTCATGGGACTCTGTGTTAATTGCAGTCTTCTCTGATGAGGGTTGAGCAGTGCACTGATCTATGGGCATAGCAACAAATCATTAGGAATTTTAAACTCATGTTACATATTCAAATTAGCTTTGATAATAAATTCATTCAGCTCATATTTCCTCAGCAACAATCCTCAACTTTCTGTTCTTTTACATTGAGTGCTTAGATAAAAGACCCAAATTTGTAGGCAAGGTTAATTTTGTGTGTTGGCACTACTGGGTTAAGTAGTAGCTAGATAGCTGGCAAAGTATTATTTCTCAGTATACTCATGAAAGTACTTCCAAAGAAGGTGAAGTCAGTGGACTGGATGGAAACAGTGGCTCTCAACATGAGTGGGCATCATCCAGTGGCTAGAACCCCAGAGAGGATCAAAAGTGACCGAAGGGCAAATCTGGGTCTCTAATGGAGCTATGACAGATCTATTTTTCTCTTGCCCTCAGAGACAGGAAGAGGACTCTGAGCTCTCTGACCTTTTGATTCTAAAGTTTACATAAGTGTGCCCCTTTTCCAGGATTCATGGGCCTTTAGCCTTGGACTGAGAATCACACCTTTGGCCTCCAAGGTTCTGAGGCCTTAAGACTTGGGCAGGCTTCATGTAGGCTTCCCTGGTTCATTAACTTGCAGGTTGTCTATTGTGGTGCTTCCAGGGGCCAGCTTCCACAATAATCACACCTTCCTGTATCTACCTCTCTATCATCTACCTATCTATCTGCCTATAATCTATTTATTTATAAATATTGGTTCTGCAACTATATCACATATTATCTCTCTTCTTAACCACTCATTGACATCTAGTTTATTCAGAAATTTGGCATCTTAAGAGAAATGCCACTATGAAGTCTATTGTGATAACACTTTAATTCTCAATCATTATGTTAATTCCCATATATATTTTATTTGCCAGTATGTTTTCAATGTTTTAACCATTTTATGGGATGGAACATTTGTAGTTTTAGTTACTGATTATTGTACTTGATTTTAATCCAAAGCTTAGAAGTGATTTTGCTGTTAACCATAAAGATTAACTTTGAAAAAAATAAATATTGGTTCTGTCTTTCTGGAGGCGTAGCTTCTAAACTAAAGTCTAAACCTAAATCGTATACCATTCACATGACACTTGTATTTAGGTGGACAATCTTTTCATCCTTTCTGATTTGCCTTTATTGTCTATGATCTTTAGTTATCTATGCTCTTAGCTGTATATGGTCTTCAGCAACATTGTCACTCACTCTATCTTAGTTGATAATACTATATAGTAAAGCACTGTAGACTGATAGCTTATAAGTAATTGAAATTTTGTTCTTATACTTCTGGGAGCGGGGAGGTCCAAGATTATGGGAAGAGTGCATTCACAACTTGTTGAGAGCTCCCTCTGAGTGACAGACCACCACATTCTCACTGTGTCCTCATATGGTGGGAAAATATCAAAGGAGTGTTTGGGGTCTTATGCACTTATCTCACCAATGGGGGCCAATCTCTCATGACCAAATTACATCCCAAATTCCCACCTCTTAATGTTTTATTACAAGTTAAGTGCTTATTTTTTTAACACATCTCAACCTTATAAATTCTTTAAAAAGTTTGGCTTCTTTCCTTGAGTTTCCCTGTACGTGTTCAGACACTATGCTAAGTGACAGAAACACATTACTAATTTTACTAATCCTATCCCTTAGCTGATAACTTTCTACTGAACTGGTGACGTGGCAACTTTATGTGTTTCAATTACATTTCATTGTAACAGGAAAAGGATTGTATAATAATATAAAATAATTTAATAGTGACTTAAAATTTAAAATCATTTCATAACAAATATCTTATCTGATGTTCCAAAAACACTCATGGGGTAAGAAGGGGAGTTAGCACTGATGTCATTATAAAATGACAAAGCCAAGATGAAAACCCCATAACATTATCAGATTTGTTCCAAGAATACATAGAAGCTGAGACTTGCCAGGGAGTGGACCAGGGAAATGTCAAGGAGAGAGGAAAGCAGGCACAAGCATCTGATTCGGGAAAATTGGTCTATACCCAATGCCCAAATCCTTCAGTTTGTTTTGTTTTTTTAGGCCTATACAGACTACAGAAAGTTACAGCAACTCTGCCTGGATATTTTCCCTTACCATTCTGCCAGTAAAGATCACCTTTCACATTCATCTTCAAAACACACCTTTTCACTGGCCTGTTATGGGAAGACCATCCTCACACTATAACCAATCAGGGAGACTGGGCAACCTTCAAAAGCAAAAACTGTGACTGCTCAGACAGGCTTCTGATGTCATCTGATACTCTCCTCAGAACAGGCAGCATGTCTTCTTTTTGTTAGCCATGGCAAATGCTTCCAAAAGCATTAAATAAGTATGTACTTATGATCTCTTTAGTATCAAATCTTGATAACTTATCAGAAAAAAATACATCTTTATTTGTAAATTCCATCAACAGTCTGAAAGTTGGTTAACTAAAATGGAAGAGAAGGTCACATAAAGCAAACTCCACAAAATTGGTTGTATCCATGTGTATCTTTATACAAGCGGCCAGTGTGGACTGTCTAGCTAGTGGCTATCACTGTGGAAATGCGTGCTGAGCACTGTTACCAGAGACACCAAGACTGGGGACCCCATCTATGGGGTTACCTGATCTGAACAGCACATTCTCATGGTCTTTCTTTTGATGGATAAAGTAGCATTCTCTGTATCCCCTGAGGCTTTCAAATTCTTAAGATACAGGGGCAGGGTAGCAAAGAAAAGTAGTGCTGATTTGGTCTTGTATAAAAAGTAAGAACTTCCCATCCATGTCCATCCAAGAGTTGTTCAAAAGCTAAAAACCAGGCAGATGGTGACCAGGCTAACCTTGGATGTTTCTTGCTTAATTTGACTATTTAAACTTTTTAATTGGGTTCTTTTCTGTTCTACACCTTTAAAAAATGTAGATTATTTTTAGACAAAATAAATAACATATTTTATGAGCAGGTGGAGAGCTAAAAAATTCCAGTCACCAGGTGTCATACTATCAAACAACACACCAGGTGTATAAAGTAGAAAAATAGCCTTGGAGAGTATCTGGGGAGAATTCCAAGAAAGGTCAGACAGTCATTATCCTAACCCTGGCAACTACTTTGCTTCACAACTTAACTGCAAAGAAATCACAAGTGCTAGAGAGGTGTGTGCTAATTATGAACACCTCCAAATCCAGAAGAAACACTCAGCAGTGGGAGCAGGAGAGTCACCTGCTCAGGGACGCTTTTCTCCTCAGAGCTAGTTCAGGCTTCACCCACCTGTGGACATCCTGCCTACTCTCTAGTCTCGTATGTGAAGCCATCAATCCCAGGAAGCTGTCTCTTGCTCAAGCAAAATAGACAAACGTTTTTCAATTGCTAATGTTGTGCAGGGTTCTGAGGTACCAGAGCTGTGAAAGTGGACAGTGAACTTATGATGGTTAATAAAAAGAAAGACTGTAACATTCAAAAAGTGTGGATGGAGCCAGTCATGGTGATACAAGTGTTTAATCCCTAGAACTCAGGAAACAGAGGCAGGTGGAGCTTTGAGAGTTTGAGGCCAGCCTGATCAACAAAGTGAAACCTTGACTAAAAAGAAAAAAAGGTATGGATTGAATTGATGAAGTACTTAGTGAAGGCCAGACACCCTTCTATGGACACAAACTATTGTGGATGGATGTCATAGCAAAATACTGAGAAAAAAAAATCAGAGGTACATACACACAAATGCATTTGTGTGCATACATACATAACTACACATATACACATACACATACATATAGTCTTCCCCCAGTATTATCAGAAAACAGGTTCCAGGACCCCAAAGGAAATACTAAAACCCCCAAATTCTCAGGGCTTTTTTATGAAATAATGCAATACTTGCATAGGACCTATGGGAAATTTGCCACATGCTTTACCTCATGTCTAATTTTTTCTGAGGTGAGTAAAAGCTCATTTTTCTGTTGTCTTCACAACAAAACCAGCTTCAATGGAATTACTTGGCCCTTTCTCTTCCTGTCACCTCCAGTTCAAAATGCTCACATCTCATAGCAGTCAGTATTCCCTGGGGCTGCAGTTGGGCTCAGCACACTCAATCCTCAGCAGAAAGGAATAAAGCCCCTCTTGGACTCACACGCCTTCCCATTCTCACTACAAAACAAACATTAATACTGACCATAGAGGCCAAGGCACAACTCTGTTTCTAATAGGCCTCTGATAAGCTATTTTTTCATGTCTCTTCTCTAATACTTTTCTTTCCTTCCTTCTTTCTCTGTCTCTGTTGACTTAGACTGAAATCAGCCTGTGTCTATAATTGTTAGATCATGCTGTCAGCATGTGTTCTTCCATTATTAGATGGTTACCATCCTGAAGGCAGGACCCTGTCTCGACCACCCTGCATCTCCATACACAAGTGTTAGGCCTGGCTATTAGGTAAGTAATGCCTGTGTTGTGGACACAGAATGGATATCCATCCTGCAAGTGCTCCCACAACTTGTAGGGATTTAATCCGAAGTAGTGTCAGTGAACCCTGCTTTGTTCTGCCTTGCTTTCTTTGGCAGTCTTCTTTTTTATTTAGAATCAAGATGGGGGAAAAGAGAAAGAATAAATTTTTCTTGAAAACTTCCAGATTAAGTTCACAATCTCTTCAAGCATGGCTCCTTGAATTACAAGTTCCCCTAAACTTGTAAGCAATGCTTGGTTGCATTCTACCTCAAGAAAAATGAGCACTAGGTATTGATTTTTTTTCCCTCTGATTCAAAGAGAGTGCAGGTGTTTAAGCATTTATGAAATTGATTGACTTCCCTCCAGCAGCAATTGATAATAAGTTTAAGCTGTGGAGTGAGGCTATAAAGGTTTGATTATATTAACAATACCAATAGTTATGGGTTCATAAATCTTAAGAGAAAGGATGCATATGTCACACAGAAAGCATGAAAACGTTGTTCTTTTAGCATGGATAACTCTCTATTGTGTGGAGACCCGGTTGATCAGCTATTCCATTATTTGAATAAGTATCTGATGTCTTGTTTTCTTTCAAGGAGGCAGGTGCAGGATGAAATAGGAAGCCTGCCAGGAAAGATGATAAATTACCACTTGGTGCTGGCAACCAGGGGTGTGGAAATGCAGGGCTGCTGGGGATAAAGAAGAGGGGAATAACCAGAAATAAGGAGGGAAGACTCACAACTACAACTTCAGAGGTATTTACTTTGGTTCTGCATTGTCCCTGTGGCACTTTAAGGGTCCATGTTCATTTTTGTTACCTGCAAACAAATCACTGTTGAAAACAACCATTCACTAGCTACAGATTATATTACAGCTGCTGAGATCAGAAGAAAATTCAGAGTTGAAGGAGAGCCTGACAGACAAATCAAAATGACCTCAGTGGACAAATGACGTAAGGCAAAGTGAACTGCGCAGCTCCAGTCATGATGAGCACCTGGGTCACATCCGCAGGAGGCACTCAGCCCGCAGCAACTGCACTGAACAGGAGAGTGCCTACACATACTGTGTTTTCTAAAGCTTTGAAGAATAAGATGTACTAACAATAACCACATTGACAGTGATCACAAGTCAGTTTGAGAATCAGTCTTTCCTGTTAATAACTCCTGTGTACAGGCCACATTTTGCATTACCTTATTACAAGATTAGAAGTTTATGCTTCATGATCATGCAATGACTATGGTAGAATCACTGTTGGCAACGGCTACTCTTCACTTATTAAATTCAACAAGAATTTGTTGAGCACCTAAACTGTACTTCACCCTCAGCTGGATACTGAGGACAAACCATAGACTCGAGTTCATGGGAGAATGAGGGAGAAGCAAGGTAGTATACCAACCCATGACAAAGATGCATCCATGGCATGAAGAGTGTGGAAGATGCCAGCAGCCCAGGTCCCTGGGAGTGGCCACATCTGAGCTCGAAAAGGACAGAGGTGACACATTCAAGGAACTCAGAGAGAGACAGCTAGCAATGTGGATATGAATAGAGGCTCTTCCTAACACCAGACTGTGTTTCTGGTACTCAGGATGGATGGGTGAGTGGGAGAATATGACACTACAAAAGCTCTTGGGGTTTACAACACAAAAGATACTGGACTCAGACTAAAGAGTTTGCAGGTTATTCTCTTGTTAATAAGAAATCCCTGAAGTATTTTGAGCATGGAAGTCATGAAGGAAATTTGCATTTAGCAGTAAGTATTTATAATACAACGTCGTTGGCACTCGAGGAATACAACACTGGCTTTGAGAACATTACAAAGGAAAGGCTGTTTATGCTTCCAGAAAAGGTCACTCTGAGGTGGGTTCTCGAGGGTTATTAGGAGTTCATCAGTCACAAAGGAATAGAAAATATTTTTTAATGGAAGAAATAGGGAAAGGGTTGGGAATAAAGAAAAGGAAGAAAGTGGGGAGATAAAGAAAAGGGTGGAAAGGGAAAAGACAGAATGGGAGGAACAAGATGAGACAGGACGACAAAGTTCACAAGGAATGTGGAGCTAAGGAAAATCTTAATTACATTTTAATACTCCTTTTATTTGTTTTCTGACCATTTAGAAATATCTAGGCATTTAAAATGAGGGGAGAAATAAAAAATGTGTCAGAATGATAAACAAGGAGATGTAATCAGTTCAAGAAAAGGGCATGTTTCCTAGCTTTGGTTACAGCATCAGGGTTGCATGATTTGGGCTATTTCTCCAAGCAAGGTTGGGAAGAATACTGAAACACAGGACACAGAGAAGAATCCAGAAACTAAACTTGGTTATTTGCTTTCTCAGCAACAATGCAGTAATTCTGCAAAGGTTCACTAGGTGTTTTCACAGCTCCAAAATGGGGAGATAGCATCTTGGTGCTCTGAGATGCTGTGTGACTTCTGTGAGCCAGAGAGGCCCTATTAAAAGTGGTACCCTAAGAGGATCATCCCCACTGAAGCTGATGCTCTAAGTGAGTGACAAGTTTCGGTACTTGCCATGGACAATAACAATCAAATAACACAGTGACACTGGACTAGTTGTCTCTGGGAAGATGCAGCTGTTAGATGCAATTTCCATGCTTATTAAGCTTGCTCTATACATATTTGTTTATCTTCACCACAAGCAGGTACATGGACAGCAGCTCTGACACAAGTGAGAGAGTCATCAGGTACACGATCATGAAGCTGGACCCTGTAGGAACTCCAGCAGGAATCTCTCCCAACCTTAGTTTATTCAGCTGTAAAATGAGGACAATGGCACTCATCTCACAGGGAGCACCGGGCACTGTGGCCAAAGCTTAAGAAGTGCTAAAATAAACAAAAGTTCTAGAACAATGACAAGTCTGGAATACTTGAAGAATAAGACTAAGTGCACACAGACATGGGCACACACACACTCACACACTCACACACCTACATACAACACAAAAATAGAAGGGAAACCAATTAGGAAGAGAGGATCCGAATGACTGAAAATGGAGACAAAAGAATTCTTTGTCGGGTGAATGCGAACAAAATTACATTCTGTACAATGAATGAAAATATCATAATGAAATCCACTATTGTGTCTGTCTGTCTGTCTGTCTGTCTGTCTGTCTGTCTCTCTCTCTCTCTCTCTCTCTCTCTCTCTGTGTGTGTGTGTGTGTGTGTGTGTGTGTGTGTGTGTGTGTGTGTGTGTATGTGTGGGTGTGTGTGTGCAGGTGCTAACAAAGTTAATAATACCAAGGGCATCTACTATTGCAATGTTTAGTTATTATGGGGCCTGCTAATGACTGTGACTCAACTGCTGTGGCTGGTGATTATTTTCAATAGTTGGTTTTATTTCCCATACCCTTAATAATAATCTCAAAAGTTATTATGCTATTAAGCAGTGGCAATGCTCAACTATAATGAAAATGTATACCCTTAGTTGCTAGAGGACACATTCAGGTCATGTACTTGCAATTCTTCCCTTAAATCTGCCACTTTAGGCACTTTAATTCTTTGTCATATTTTCTCACCTATGATATGAAAGATTTATAGTCATTAATTTCATGGTTAGACTTCTGCCAAGTGTATTAATATTTAAGATCCTATATATAAAGATCTAAGGTATGGGAATATGGAGGTGGGATGGAAATAGAATGACTAAATTATGTTTTTAAAGTACTACTTGAGCTATGGTGGCTCAGCAGTTAAGAGAGCACTGATGTTCTTCCAGAGGACCTGGGCTTGTTTCCTGGTACCCACATGGCAGCTCACAGCTGTCTGAATTCCAGTTTTAGGGGATCTAATGCTCTCTTCCAGCCTCTGTGGGCACTGCGCATATGTGGCGCAAAGACTCATGTGAGCAGAACATCCATACACATAAACTAAAAATAAATGTGAAAATAGTTTTAAAGTATGCTTGAAGGAATATTATTGAATAAATGTATGGTGGAAAAGAAACACAGTATCCCAGGCAGCACATTAGACATGGTAATGCCATTTCTAGGTCTTTAGCATTCAAAGAGTGTGTCACTAAAGGAAATTTACACAGTCACTTTGTGTAGGGGATAATGCTTAAATAATGACATATGGTGGCACTATTAGGAGGTGTGGCCTTGCTAAAGGAGGTGTGGCCTTGTAGGAGGTAGTGTGTCACTGAGGGTGGGTGGGCTTTGAGGTCTCAGATCCTCAAGCCTGGCCAGTGTGTCATTCTCTTCCTGCTGCCTTTGGATCTCGAGAGCACTCTCAACAATCTCTGCCTATATATCATCATGCTTCCCACTATGATGACAACGGACTAAATCTCTGCACTGTAAGCCAGCCCCAATGAAATGTTTTGCTTTATAAGAGTTTCCATGGTCATGGTGTTTCTTCACAGCAATAGAATCCTAACTAAGATAATATACTGGCCAGCTTTCTGCGACTCTGACAAACATCAGCTCTAAACAGTATATAAAGAAAAAAGGTTTCTTTTGTCTTGTGACTTCAAGGGTTTTGGCCCATGGACAGTTA
Organism: Cricetulus griseus; assembly: GCF_003668045.3. Classification (NCBI taxonomy): domain Eukaryota; kingdom Metazoa; phylum Chordata; class Mammalia; order Rodentia; family Cricetidae; genus Cricetulus; species Cricetulus griseus. Next base: position 153,259,147 of record NW_023276806.1, on the reverse strand, counting down.
TCTCATTTGCCTCTGTGCTTATGGTAAGGCAGCACACTCTGTGGAGGGGCACATGAGGAGGGAAGTCCTTCACTTCAGAACAGGGAACCAAGAGAGTTAGGTGGGGGGTGGGGGACAGAGGACAATAGTAGGGCTCCACAATACCTTTTGAAGACACACCCCTCCAAAACACCCTAAAGCTTATGCTTCTTAAATGTCCTAGCCCCTCCCGCAAACCACACAAGCTAGAGAGGAAGATGTCAATGCAAAGTCTTTAAAAGGCATACGGGATCCAGTGACAGCACTGAGTTCTTATTACATCCAGGCACTTGCTAAATCTTCCAACTTTCACCATAGTTCTACTGAGGAAACCATCCCAAAGAAATTTCACAAATTTCACACCCAATAAAGATCATTTGGCCCACTCATTAAATAACAGTTATCCATACCCAGAATCCAAGACTATGACAACTACAGGGTCATTACCATGATGAGAAGCAGTTCTGGAGACTTATCTTCTGTTAATACACTGAAAGTGACAATGAGTCTGGTTTCTGATGTACCACCACAAAGAATTATGGTGGCTTTCGGCTTATCATAAAATATGAGGTCATAGAAAATAGTACAAGATCAAGACCAGGAAGGATGTTAGTTTTGAATCTACAGAAAACTTAGGAAAGCAGGAAGCTCAACAACTCTCCCCAACCTAGTAGAAAACTCAGTCCTAGGAAGGGCAAGTGACCTAAGCCCATGGGACACACAGCTATTTAAATATCAAGGTTATCTGAGATACTCAGGACTCCTGACTAGCATGGGACCTGCATCTGTCTCAACTTGTCACCCAAGTGTGTGTTCTCAGTATTTGGCCAGGCTCTCTACTTCCCATAAATCACAAGCTCCTTCTGCTCACGCACAAAGTCAAGCTTCCTCACTTGTCCTGGTTTATTTTTATAGCAGCTGTTTGTTCCCTTCAGACACAGGTAGAACATTTCACAAGGTTGTTTTCCTCCCACTTCTTCACCATGATATGTACCTGTTAGGATATTAGTCATTCCTTCTATGCTGAGGTGACTCAGTGTGGGACCATCTGGGACAGCCTAGATCCTCCAGTGACCCATAGGGAAATGACTGGGAGCCAGGCCAAGACCATTTGATAAAGGAAAGAGGGAACACTCTCTTTCACTTGGGGACACCACATATGTGTGTTTTTTTAAGTCAGTATAACCATAGAGTAATATAAATAGCAAAAATTACATACAGCATTGAATATTGGGTATAGTCTATCTACTATAATGGAAAGTATATTTCCTGACTGCTGGAGGACATGGTCTAAGTAACTCCACCACCAGCTGTCATCCTGAGACATCACTTCAGTCCCTCAGCCTGTTTGTTCATCTATGAAAGGAAAGTTCTGGCTTCTTGAACTTCCAATTTTGTGGTTTAAGGTTGTCAAGTTGAATATATAATTGGTCACTTGTTACTGGTTATTTCAGCTATAAAAATACAAAGCTAAGAAGGGGAAAGCAGAAAGAACATTTTAATAGTCTCAAGTTCAAGGTCAAAAAATAACCTCCTAAAAGTGGCCTTCCAGGCTTCCAGTGATGGGACTGGGACATCAACCCAGCCACAAAATCTTCAATCTACAATTTGTCCTGCCTGCAAGATGTGTTGAGGCAATGGTTGTGCAGAACTTGTGGGAGTGGCCAACAAATGACTGGTCTAATTTGAGGCCCACACCTCAGAGAAGGAGTCCATGCCTACATAATGGGGAACCAGAGGCTGAATAGCCCGGAGACCTATGGTAGAACCAAACATGACTGACCCAAAATAAATGTGTGAGTAAACAAACAAATAAATGACTTCTAATGATGTTTGGCTATATTCATAGATCATTGCTTAGTCTATCTACACATCATCAGAAAGGCCATCTCAGGCAACTGATGGAGCAGATGCAGAGATCCACAGCCAAACATTAGGCAGACCTCCATTGGAGGTCTCCCCAGGAAGAGGCAGAGCAGGAATTGTGGGAGCCAGAGGAGTCAAAGACACAGGAAGTGCATGGGCCCAGAGAATCAACAAAGAAGGGTTCATGGGGCACACAGAAACTGAGGCAGTAATCACAGAGTCTACCTGGGTCTTCACTAGATTCTCTCTCTTATGGTTGTTGGCTTGGTGTTTTGTAGGGACTCCTGACAGTGGGAGTGGGGTTGTCTCTGACCCTTTTGTTTGCTCTTGGGACCCTTTTCCTCCTACTGGGTTCCTTCATCCAGCCTTGATATGAGAGTTTGTGCCTGGTGTTATTGTACCTTGTTCTGGGTTCATTTGATGTCCCAGTGGGGTCTGATCTTTTCTTGGGAGAGATGGGGTAGGGGGATGTGGACCTGGGGGAGAGGGAGCAACTGGGAGAAATGGAGGGAGGGGAAGCTGGTTGGGATGTATTGTATGAGAAAAGAATGAATATTTTAAAAAATAAAAAATAAATAATGGTTCTCAACCTGTGGGTTAAGATATGTCAAATATCCTTCATATAAGACATTTATATTAATATTCATAAAGGGTCACAGCATCAGGAAGGTTGAGAAACTCTGGTCTACAGGATCTGTCTACTTCTTAAAATGGTGGTAGGAGGTTAAGGAGGGATTATTGGGCTTGAAACCACATGAAGTGTTTTATTGTATATCCACTTATTTAATCCTCACAAGAGGCCAAAAGTAGACACTCTTAGTAACATTATTTTTCAGATAGGGATTTGGAGGAGCTAAATACCCAAGGCCACATAGCACCAAGTTGGCAGAGTGAAATCCAAACTCAAATATTTCTGCAGCCTATGCTCTTGAACAAATACCCAGCACTCCTGCCCTTCCCAGATGAGATGTGGACCTCTGGTCATTTTAAAAGAAATCTATCTTCCTGGGTTGTAATGAGGATTTGTTCTGAAGGCTTAGTCATCTTTTCTCTATCACTTAGAAGTCTGGTCTAGGCTGACATCCCTAGGCCTCTTCTCATGGATAATTTGCTCTTCATTTGTGACCCATTCTCACTGCAGCTCATTTGGGAAGCTGGTTTAGAAGTTTTTGGTATGTCTGGGAACAGAAGGTGTTTTGTTTCTCTGGTGGATAGAGTAACTCTGTGCATGTGTACTGTGTGTGTGTGTGTGTGTGTGTGTGTGTGTGTGTGTGTGTGTGTGTGTGTGCATGTGAGCTCGTACATACACATGCAATGCAAATCTTTGTTTTAACCTCATTTTCATAGCTATAGAGTAACTAAATGCTTCTTAAAACTTAGCATTTGTTGCCCTATGGAGGAAAGGAAACTTGGTGTGTCAAATTTGATGGGCAAACATTTTCACCTGTTACTCTTGTAATCTGGTTAGGCCCTCATGCTCAGCTTGAAACTGATTTCCTTTAGTTTCTCATCTCCTACATGAAAGGCCAGGAGCAAATTCTTTGCCCTCCTGATGTTCCACTCTATTCAAGCCACATTTGGCACACCTTTGTTTTCTTTTATGAGCAAAGAAACTGTCATGTAGGGGGAAACAGAACACAGCTTTCTTTCCTCACCTGTACTCCATTTAAAAATCTTTATACTAAATGTGCTGTCCAATTTCAGTTGTATTTGCCCCTTAAATACTATCTTCTTTGCTTGCTTGCTTCTTGGTTTGTATCTTTGCCGTGTGTGTGTGTGTGTGTGTGTGTGTGTGTGTGTGTGTGTGTGTTTGTCCTTTAACCATTCCTTGCAGGCTATGACTTGATTGAAAGGTCTGTCCAAAACAGAAAAAAACAAGTTAATAATGTCAGGTAAAAACAAAAGACATAACAATATGACCTTCATCAGTAACAGTATTTTAAATCTGTAAGTGCTTACTGTTAAGAACTGTACACCATAATTTTGAAACCTACATTAAACACATTACATCTTAGAGGAAAAATGGAAACAGCCAATCTTGACACAAAAGAGACTGGAAGTTGAAATGCACCAACTGACACTAAATTAAAAACCTAATACTGAATTTGCAAGATCCTTCCCTTATACCCTTAAAAATAAGCCATAGATCCAGATAACCTTGGGGCAAACCTCAGAAGACACAATAATTCTGACCTTAGAGGAATTGCTCTAGAATCTAGTAAAATAAAGCACCTGGTCCACATTATAAGACTATCAATTTATACCCAAATGAGGTAAAGACATACAAAAGGAAAGTGTAATTCAGTCTCATCTAATTAAAGAGAAACAAAAATCTCAAAATATTAGCTTGCTGAATATTTAAATATTTAAACAAGACAGACTGCTTTTAACAATCCATTTAATTCATGGCAGTGGACTAAAAAAAAGTTACAAGTTACCTAAGCACTGGTTCATCTATGCTGCACATCCAGCAGGAATTCCTTCTTTTAAAAGGCTGGATCAGATTCCATTATTGAGATACAAAATTCCAGTTAGGTGAGATGATTAGGCTCTAGACATCTTCTAAACGTGATCCTCACAGATAACAATATTGCACTATCATTAAATCTTTACCGAGAGGGGATGTGAAGTGCTCTGCACACACAGACACACAAACAAGAGAAAACTTTTAGAGGTGATAGATAAAGATCAATATGTCCATGGTTGCTCAGAGTTCCCACCTGAAGTCCTAAATATAAAAACCCTGAGATGTTGGCATGAGAACAAGTGTTTAGCTGAAGGTGGGGTTACTCTTTCAGAGATGTCAGCTTTAAGGTTTCTGGGAGAAGGAGTGTCAGTTCCTTTATGAGTCCAGAGGACACAAACTGAGCAAGTAAGGAAGCAGGGTGGTGGATCTGGGAGGAGTTTGGGGTGGGGAATGTACATGATCAAACATATCCATTGAAATTCTCAAAGAACAAAATATTTTGATTACTAAGCTTTGTGTGTGTGCAGACGTGAGGATAAGCAAGTATAGGGAACATCAATATGCCAAAGAAAAGGTAAACCGGCAGAGAAGCATGCTCACTCATCCCATCATCAGGAAGCTGTTACTGATGCTAAGACGCATAAGGTAAATGGCAGGCATCTCTAGCTCTACCACAGGCAGAGTTCTGTTGATACAGGTTGGGAGCTGTTGCTATCCACAGGTAGAGTTCTATTAATGTCTGTAACGACAACTCCTTCTGCCAGCTGCCTGAGTTCTGCTGACACATCAGGGCCTCCAAATAACAAACAGAGATTAATGTTAGCCACAATGCTGCTGGCCAATGACCAGGACCTCCCACTCGCTAGCTCTGTCCTAAGTAGCACCCATAAACACTAATCTATACATCTTATAAAGACTTATCAAGGATGCCAGTGGCATGTGTCCTTTCTTTGCAGGATCACATGGCAACTCTCTCTTTACCACATTTCCCAGAATCCTCCCCAACTCCTAGCCCCACCCATCCTGTTTCCCTACTGGCCAACAGTGCTCCATCTATCAACCAATAAGACGAACACATACACAGAAGGACTTCCCCATCAGATGTCCCACAGGTAGAGTTCTGTTGATATCCATAGGTAGAGTTCTGTTGTTATCCACAGGTAGAGTTCTGTTGATATCCACAGTTAGAGTTCTGTTGATACCACCGGCAGAGTTTTGTTAATATCCATAGGTAGATTTCTGTTGATATCCTACAGGTTGAAAGCTGCTGATATCCCTTTAATGCAGATTAATGACACTTCTCTACCTACAATGAAATATATTGTATTTTTTAGACCCATACATTGCTACTCCAAATAAAACAGAGTCTCTGTCATCACAGAGGACAACAAATATCAGAAAGACACTCACAAACGCAGTCATCGTGAGATGCTAAACCTCAAAACCTGGTGAAATGTTGGAAATTCTAAACTTCTCTCTCTTCCCTCCCCCCATACCACAGGATTGGGGGAAATGATCCAACCTGTCACTCAACTGAGAGCCTTTGTTAGGTGGCTTCTTTTGAGAACCCCGCCCCAGGTAGGAAGCCTGAGCCTCAGCCTAGCTCCTTAATCACCACTTGCCCCTCTCTACTTTCTTAATGCAGCAAATGACCATCGAGCCTTCTGTTCCCTGATGACCAAATACCAAAAATATTTTTCTTTGAGAAGACTGATCAACCTAATTTGTGAGTAAAATTTCCCTAAGGGCAGCAGTGAAAGGCCCAAGATAATGAGATGTCTTCAAACTCAGGGGAGCTAGTGGGATCTGCTCTCCAACTTACCATACACCATTAATCAGTTGTTACTGGGCAGACTCATGAAGCCCAGATAGAAGTCATCCGATCACATGACCCACAGTGTCTCCACCGAAGTGTCTCCCAGCTTGTACCACAGTACATGAGTCTTCATAACTTAGGAGAAGTCATAATCTACATTATTGTTTTCCTTCTAATCAGGGATTCCTTAAGCTTGTGGAGACTTTCTGAAGAAAACATAGTGGGAGCCTGAACACAGAGTACCAGAGGTGTGGGAAGGGTGTGGAGGCTGTTACCAAGGAAACAGGACATGCTGAGGATGTGTCTCTCAAAACTGGACACAGACAGGAACTATTTCCTTATCTAGTTCAATGTGTCTTCATTTGAAAACTGGATCTTTTTACCAGTAGTTTTCAGTAAACATTCAAATTTCATCTTCTTTTTCAGTGCAAGCCACAGATAGTTCATTGTTTCCCACTTCACACAATCTGTCTTTTCAGATTTCCTACAAACCAGAGCTTTGTATGTCAAACTCATAATAGGTCCTGCCCCGCCTTAACTTCTCTTATCTTTAACACTCAGTGTGAGGAGTGGAGTTACAAAGCTCTCAAAGGCAGATAACTAGATATATCAACATCTCCTCATGCTATTTTTTCCACACTTCTCAAATCCAAAATTCCCTGGTAATTCATAGCTAATTATTTTGCAGACTCTAGAATTTTCATAGTACTAAGGAAAAGCAGAAAATACAGCCAAAAAGAGGAGCACTATCACCTGAGGAAAGAGGAACGGTGTTTCCTGTGGGAAGAGGAACAGCATCACCTAAGGGAAGACCAGAGCTGTTTTACTTATTCTACTGTATTTATTCTGACTATTCCTTTTGATTGTTCTTGGAACAACATTTTGGTCAATAACCACATTTAGTAGAAATATGCAAACTACCAACCAGAAAAATTAATTAAACAGTGTTTAAACTTTACTGCTGTGTCATCTCAGACAAAGAACAGTAGAACATTTATCCTTAGGTACCTGGGAGGCCCCAGTTCTAGTTCCTTAAGAGCAGTCCTCTAGTTTGGAATCTTGCCCACATTTATACTAGTGCAGAAAAACTCTGTGTAGATAAATTCATTTAAATCAAAATGAAGACAGTTTAATTTAGAATATCTGTATAGAATCGTAGGTTGAACTAAATCTTTTCTAAGTAACATTGACATTTCTTAATTTCTACAAACCAGAAAGCACATTAGATAAAATGCTTAGAAATTAACCTGGACCAGAACAAAAGTTTCCAAATGTATTTTAGTCAGAAAATCCCATAATTAGGAATTTGCATTGTAAGTGTGAAGAATACAAAACAAAGATATGTAAAATGTATTTAATACAGTATATTATGATGGAGGAAAAAAGAATTCATAGAACAAGATGTATAGTATGAATTCATTTTTATAAAAATAACTCTGTATGTGGCTATGCCAAGGAAAATATTGGAAAGGATATGCTCCAAAACACAAATGATGGTTGCGGCCAATAATTGACTGGGCAATATACAATTTTTGCCTTTTTCATAACTTCATGTAATTTCTCTTTCTTTTATTCCATCTTATAAAGGATAATGAAGAAACCATGAAAGGAATGATTTACATTTTTTAAAAAGGAAATGGGCAGGGAGGTGGGCGGGGGGAGTAATGCCCTGCACTAATGCTGGCTTTGCCATCTGGGTTAGTGACAAGAGAATGCAAAGGGCCTAAAGAGAGAGGTGGAGAAAAGGCAAGAAGGAAGGCTTCACCACACTAAATGAAAAGCAAACAATACGCATATCAGCATTCTAAGATGTACTATTCTTCTGAGAAAAGCCAATACAAAAGAATTATTGGACACAACAGTTCAAAGCATATTGCACCTGTCAAAACGTCTGTCATCTTCTATAGAAACGCTCCATTCTGAGAGAGAAAGGGGAAACTTTAGAAAAGTCACTCAGGAACAACAGCTTACTTTGTTTCCTTCCTCTTGCCAAACCCCCCCCCCCATCTGAGAGCCATTGAGATCCATGCTAAAGATTGCCTGGAAGGATCAGACAATAGGAAGGTCTCTTTCATTGTCAAGGACAGTTACACTTTGAAGATGAGGCTCAAAAGAGGTTAAAATGGGTCAACAAGCAATTGTTGAGACTATGCATAGACATGTGAAGAGAACATTGTTAAAGTCACACACACACAAATTCTTGGTCTCAAAGAATTCAACTTTAACCTAGAGGTGTGAGAAGGAGGCAACTAGCATGGAAAGCTGATTTCAGATTTCACCCTGAAGAAGAGTTAAGGGACAGAGAATCAGTTAATTGACAGCCAAGGGATAGCTTTTGCCATTCCAAACACACAGACACACTCTGTATTAAGAGTTAAGTACAATTTAGGGCAAAATGAGAAAATGTAGGTTTTTTAAAAAATTATGTAAGAAATGGTTGCTTTGTGTGAGCATTTATATTATCAAGATTTATATTTTCTGGCCAGACACAGTGGTAATTTCAGCACTTGGGAGGTTGATACAGAGGGATGGCCACAAATTCAAGGTCAATAAGGGCTACAGTGAGTTTCAGGCTAGCCTGTGCTGTGCTACAGTGAGACCTTATCTCTAAAAACTATATTTTCTGGATGTGCTTTAGGAGATTGTATAATATTTAATCAAATGATTTGTAGGCAGCTGGAGGAGAGTGCACTTGAACAAGTAGCTATTATTTCTATGCAATTTCTAGAAAATGTAGAGGCCTGAGGACAACTGACACAGAAGAAGTATCATGTGTGGCCCGGCTCTGCCTTGTACCTCACAAGTGACTTTAGACAAGTAACCCAACTTCACTATTTTCAGTTACTTTCAGTGTAAAAAGGGAGGGAGGAGGTGGTAATCCTGGCCCTAAAAATGAACCTCTCAAACTAAAACCAAAATGATTGGATTTTCAAATTGGTGAAATAGTTAATAATGCTTATGTGCTTCTGAACTTTACATTCTCATATGACCACCTGCCTTCAGAAGTTTCTTTTCAGCCATGAAAATAAGTGAGAAGGGGCTGGAAAGTTGACTCAGCAGTGAACAACATTGCCTGCCCCTTCCAGAAAACCTGGTTTCCATTCCCAGCACCCACTTGGCAGCTCCAGTTCCAGGAGATCTGGGGTTTGGTCCTGCCTCAACTGGGTCCTGCCAGGCTTTGTTGACTCCCCATTCAGGGCCTTACTCTTTCTGATGGGAAGGTGGGCTGGGGTGAAGTTGGGGGAGCTAGAGGAGGGGAGGAAGGGGAAACTGTGGTTGGTATGTAAAATCAATAAAAAATTAAAACAAAAAGAATATTTAAAAATAATGCCATCATAGTCTGACTGAAATTGGTACTTAAACAGCAATGTATTCACCTTAATATTTCTAAATTCAAGTCATCCCCTAAAATCTAAAGAGAGTCTACCCCTAAGTAATCCAGTCAAAGTTCACAATGAAATGCAATTTTTCCTCTTCATTGAAGATTTTTCCACTAATCACTTATGACTTTAAATTTTAAGCTTTAGCAATTTATTGTAGAAACATGAGACAACTAGGCCATTCCTCCCAAAGGACAATCACAGTTGGACCCGTTCTTATTTTGTTTTCGGTGATATGGGTTAAACCCACAGCTAGATTCATTCTATACAGATATATTTGGACTATTTACCAAAGACTACCCATACTATGCCTATACTTACTCTTAAAGACAGCTTGCTTTAGACATCAATTTCCAGTTACAAACCATAAAACACATAAGCACCTCCCATAGGTCCCCAGCTCCTCCCTTATTTTCCTCTCCAATGTTCCAACATGTTTCTTTATAGATATTTTGGTACATTTCATTTCTTTACAAAATTTATCCATGCCTTGTTCTTGCTAGGAATGGATTTACAAAGCACTCAATGAGATCTAAGCTCAGGGCCCTGTCTTTGCAAATGTTCTTCATACTTCTCTTTAATTTAAATTAGAAACAAGCTTCTTTTACATGTCAATCCAAATTACCTTTCCTCCTCCCCTGCCCCCCACCAAACCCCTATCCCATCCCTTTCTGCTCCCCAGGTAGTGTGAGGCCTTCCATGGGGGATCCTCAAAGTCTGTCATATCATTTGGAGCAGGGCCTAGGGCCTCCCCAGTGTGTCTAGGCTGAGAGAGTATCCCTCAATGTGGAATGAGATCCCAAAGTCTATTCCTGTACTAGGGATAAATACTGATTCACTACCAGAGGCCCCATAGATTGTCCAGGCCTCCTAACTGACACCCATGTTCAGCAGGTCTGGATCAATCATATGCTGGTTTCCCAAGTATCAGTCTGGGGTCCATGAGCTCCCCCTTGTTCAGGTCAGCTGTTTCTGTGGGTTTCTCCAGCCTGGTCTTGACCCCTTTGCTCATCACTCCTCCCTCTCTGTAACTGGACTCCAGGAGTTCGGCTCAGTGTTTAGCTATGAGTGTCTGCCTCCACTTCCATCAGCCACTGAATGAAGGCTCCAGGATGGCATAAAGGTAGTCATCAATCTCTTTATTGGGGAAGGGCATTCAAGATAGTCTCTCCACTATTGCTTAGGGTGTTCTTTGGAGTCATCCTTGTAGATCTCTGGACACTTCCCTAGTGCCAGATTTCTCTTTAAAACTATAATGGCTCCCTCTATTACGACATCTCTTTTCTTGCTCTCCTCTATTCTTCCCGTGACTCAATCTTCCTGCTCCCTCATGTCCTCCTCTCCCCTCCCCTTCTCCCCCTCTCTTTCTCCTAACTCCCTCTCCCATTCTCCCAAGCTCCCAATTTGCTCAGAAGATCTTGTTCCTCTCCCCTTCTCCAGGTGATCATGTATGTTTCTCCTAGGGTCCTCCCTGTTTCCTAGCCTCACTGGCAGTGTGGACCTTAGGCTATGTTCTATGTCTAAAACCCATATATGAGTGAGCAAATCCCATGTTTGTCTTTCTGTGACTAGGTTACCTCACTTAGAATGGTTTCTTCTAGTTCATTCCATTTGCCTTCGAATTTCAAGATTCCGTAGTTGTGTGTCGCTCCCCCTCTCCCGCCCCCCCCCCGGCCAACCGCCGCTGAGTAGTACTTCATTGTGTAAATGTATCACACCTTCTTTATCCATTCTTCAGTTGAGGAGAATCTAGGTTGCTTCAAGGTTTAGCCTATTACAAATAATGCTGCTATGAACATAGTTGAACAAATGTCCTTGTTATATGAATGTATATGCCTAAGAGTGGAATTGCTGGATCCTGTGGTAGACCGATTCCCATTTTCCTGAGGAATCACCATACTAATTTCCAAAGTGGCTGTACAAGTTTGCACTCCACTTCAGCAGTGGAGGAGTGTTCTCTTTTCTCCACATCCTCTCAAGGATAAACTGTCATTGGTGTTTTTGATTTTAGCCATTCTGACAGGAGCAAGATGGTATCTCAGAGTTGTTTTAATTTGTATTTCCCTGGTGGCTAAGGATATTGAGCACTTTCTTAAATGCCTTTCAGCCATTTTAGATTCCTCTATTGAGAAGTCTCTATTTAACTCTGCACCCCACTTTTCAATTGGATTGTTTGGTGTTTTGATTTCTTTTGCATTCTTTTCTTTACAGTTGTCTATTCAAATGTATACTCCTCTGTACCTGCAAACATTGGTTGGCCCCTGGCTGGTACCTCCTCCTTTCTACACAAATTTGTGCGTCCCCAAAATCTTGTACTCTTCAAAATTCAAACTCTGCCACTGGAAGCCTTCTATAATTATTCTACCAAATGACCTGAATTACCACTTTATTCAATTCACTTTAAAGCTTCAAATATCTTCTGGGAAAACTGAGATTGGAGTTTAGGGTTTGGAGTGATATTATGCCCATAAACTATTTTTTGTCATGGGGTCTAATCATTTTTTCCTAACACTACACAGCAGGGTTCAAGCAATATTGCAATAAAATGTATTGAGATATCTTCATCAAAATACATGATGAGATAAACAGGCTGTTTGGTTTTTGGTTCATAATTTACAACAAATGAAATTTAAACTTTTGAAGAATTTAGATTTCACAGCAATTTCTAAAGGACTATCTACATGAATGTAACTGAGTCATTACACAGGACTCAGTATCAAGGCTTACTCAGCCAATATGGATTTGTACTGCTATATTAAAAAATAAATAAATAAATAACTAGCACATAGTAGGTATTCAATTAATTTTTTAGAATGAATGAAGAACTAATTCTCATACTCTGTCTAGCTTGCCAAGGGAAAGGAATACGTCTCTTTTAGTCAAAATTACCAGACCAGTCCTGGAAACAAAATTCTCCAGAACCAATCCCATGATGAGAACAATTAAGTTGATTGGATTGACTCAGTTCTCAAAGTTGTCACCATGACTCCCTAAAACAGTAAACACCCAATGAGGGTTTCACTGGCTCTTCAGGGTTGATCCCTAAGTTACTAAGAATTAGATTGATTCTCTGAGTGAGAAAATGCAGGTTGTGTGATTGGAGAGAGAAAGGAGAGGGGGACTAGTCATGGGGCAAAAAGGAACTTGGAAAATGTAAAAGAGTTGAAGATGACCATATTTCACAAAAACCTCTGACTATATAAAAGAAATGGCACACATATTAAGAATTCTGAAGCAGTTTTCATGATGTCATCTTTCTCTGACAACAACGTGTCTTCTAGGCCCTTCGTTACTTCAAATCCTAAACATACATTTGCAGTGATGAATAACATTGCCTAGGGCTGAAGAGATGGATCCACAACTAAAATCACTGAGTGATTTTCCAGAGGACCCAGGTTCAATTCTCGGTACACCCATCGTAGTTAACAAGTGTGTTTAACTCTAGCTCCCCATGGTCTCTTCTGGCTTCCCCATGTTCTACACAAGCATATGTGCAATCAAAAATCCAATACACATAAAAGTAAAGTTTTAAAAATTGCCTTATTCTTTCTTCTCTGTGTGAAATTTCATAATCTTTCACAAAGAGTTAGCTAATAGAAGTCACAGCCAGACATGACTTCTGCAAGCCCAACATTCAAGAGTCTGATGCAAGAGAACCATGAGTTACAGCTAGCATTGGCTACACAGCAAGACACCTTTCAAAAGAAACAAAATTAAATAAATGCATGGAGCTTCTACATGAACAGTTAATTTCTCAATTTTATGAAATATGGAACTTGCTCTACATAAGCTATTGTGGTGTGGTGTTTGTGAGCTTGGGTGAGGGAAACAATCAGAGGCCACACACTGTGTTTCAGTTCTTGGTTGGTAAATAGTACCCTACTGCTTGCTACCCTCCTGGTTCTGTGATGAAGGTTAACAATATCTTATCTAAAAATTTCTGAGAGGAACATATGGCAGTATGATCATCAGAAGCACTGCACAATATGAAACATATGGACCCACAAGCACCATGCATTGGTCCGGCACAACCAGTGATAATAGAATGCTAATTATTATTGCCATTACTCGTATGTGCTGACATTTGCACACCACTCTTGCTTTGAAGATGTGTTGGCTTGATATCAAGTTTCATCTTCAAATTATCCTTTACAGCAAACCAAACAGGCCACCCCAGCTTAACAATAAACTTGGGTCAAATGGGGGAAGTAACGTCAAGCTCCAGTCACAACCACAGAACACTTCCTTGCCCATCTGTCACCCTCAAAAGTTTGATTCTGGTCAATGCCACTAGTCTTGAAACTGCTGAATCTTACATAAACTTGAGAGTCACCTTCCCTTGTCTTCTGAGCCTCCATTCACTGCCATTTCAAGCAAAGAGCTGGGGGCTAGGAACTCCGTCCTGCTTTTCTCTGAAACATACTATATTGTCAGCCCACAGTTATGACTCCTTCTCTCCACTATGCTTTCAGGAGAGGATTTAGGCAAAATTCCTACGTTTACCTCACCGACGGATAAGCAGCATGCTATGCAATTTTAATTATAGATACTGGTAGAATGTACACACACTCCACACATGCAATCCTGCATATGACTTTTATAATAGAGTTTTGAATTTATTTTTAGATGTGCATATAGTTACCATTAGAAATAAATCTTTGCAAAATGGAGACAATAGAAACTACTTCATTAAGTCATTGTAAGAAATAAATGAATTATTAGGGAATATCAAGTACTTAGAACAATCAATCTCTAAAGATTCAATAAACATTAACTCTATAAATAGTTTCTTTTTCAATTATTTCTTTTATATGTTACAGAGAGATTCCTGACTTATAAACATCTTTTGTCAAAGTCACTCTCTCTTTTATGTCCATCAATATCATACTTTCAAATGTATCTTACATTTAATTATGTACCTACAAAGAGGAAATTTATATTGTTTATAAGACACTCAGATTATAGTGAAATCACATAACCCTGTAGAAATAAGAACAAGCTGTAATTCTGAACCTATAAATCAGTTTTCCGTAGTATATGAGCCCTTATTCCTGCCCTCACTCTCTGGGTTGTACATGAGTACTTACTATGTATTTTCTAACATTGATTTATGAATGTGATGGGGGAGATCCTTCTATGTATGTTTATCTTATTGGTTGTTGAATGAAGTACTGTTTGGCCAATGAGGCAGCAAGTTAGGTGGGACTAGGAGTTCAGGAGGATTCTGGGAAATGGAGTAGAGATACAGGCAGGAAGTGATATAGCAGGCAGACTCATATGTAAGCAAGGACAAAAAGGAAGTCATTCTCTGTCTCTGTCTGTCTCTGTCTCTGTCTCTCTCTCTCTCTGTCTCTCTTATCTAGGACCTAATGCATTAGTGTGCCCCTGATCACAGTGAGCCACCCTTATAGACTTGGCTTCAGACTCTTCATGTCACATCACATCTTTCTAGTTGTAGTATTTTGAAGTAGATTTGGGAAGCTGCTTCTGACTGTCATATACACATATTTGCATCTTTTGCCTGGATCCTTTTTCTCAATTCTGGAAAGAATTGCCTTTTTCTGCAATGAACTTTCAGATAAATTCACTTATTTGCACCTCAATAGGTAGGGAGTCCACCTACCATGTCAAGTCCAGTTTCTGTTTTAGCATCAGCTATTATGAATTTTAGTTCATTGTTTTTTAATCTACTTGGGCAATGTTCTCCTGCTTTGGAAACACTGTGTGCTAACTCATAATTGAATAACATGCTAAAATATCCCAGAATCTCTATATAAACCCATCAGTTTATCCACACTGCTCCCCAATCAAAGGGCATGAACAGTTCTTTTGTAATAAACCATGCTAATAACAAGTACCAAGAAAAGCATCACACCTTAAAAATCACATTAACTAGAAAAGCTTTAGAGTTTGGATAAATCACTTCTTTTCCTAAAGTTTCTTACTCATAGAAAATACTACTATTTAAAAATTGAGTAATTTTCAAGAGACTAAACAGATTCCTAAGTGCAACGCAGTTTTCTTACAGCAGCGCTTCACTCCATTGAAATTCTGAGACTTGTGGTGCTGAAGAGATGGCTCAGCAGTTAAAAGCACCAGCTGCTCTTGCAGGTGTCCTGAGTTCAATTCCCACAGGATGGCTCACCACCACCAGCAATTCCAGTTCCAAGGGGTCCCATGCCCTCTTCTGATCTCCATAAGTAACAGGCACACACATGATACAAGCAGGCAAACAGATTGCAAACATGCAGGCAAACACTCATACATATAAGATTTAAAAAATAATAATAAATGTTAAAAAAAACAAATTCTGGGACTTAAATTTGAATATGAAGTATGATGTCTCAAATGTAGGCATACCTGCATATATGCATAAATATTATGTTGAACTAAAAGGAAACTGTTAATGCAGTTAATCTTCATAATCTCTGGGAATCTAACTTCCCAAGGCCAAGCCTATGGGGAAACTTCAAGACCACAGACAGCTAACAATCACACTACTGCTCCATGAACATTAAAAGGAACAAATGTCATCTCATAAAGTCATTGGTAAAGCTATCAAACACTATTACAAATCAGAAACTTTGGAATCTTCTCCTTTAAAACAAAAATTAATCTTACTTCCAAGTGTTTCAAAGCCTGCAGCTAGGATTTGGCTTCAGGTTTCTGACACAAAACCCTTCATATAGCCTAAGGAATTTCCCTAGGCACTTCAGGAGTAATCAAATTTCATGTTAACTATTAAATTACAGGCATTGGATTATGTTTTCCAAATGTCTATGTAGACATCCTGAAGGCGCTTAGAAACTATCCTTACCCTAAGCCTAGGCTGGCAAAAGAAACCTTTTACCTGTAACAGCAAAACAAAAGCCCAACCTTCTGATCCCAGCAGGCCAGGCTGCAAAGTGGCACGCGGTGCACCCCGACCCTCATTGTGCAGGCAGATTCTTTGTAACAGTGGGAGACACTGCAGAACAAAAATACTATTACAAATGCTTCAAAAAGAACATTTTTGGCTGCGATAGAGACTTTTGACATTATTTATTAGGTTCAAAAATGCTTCACAGAGCCTAACAATGGTTCTGTGGAAACCAATACATCTGAGGCCCTTTCTGTTGTTCTGGGCAGGCATTGATTGGAAGATGGGCAGCGCTTGCAGAACAATTCCTTCTCAGCAGTCAGTGTAAGTGAGCATTCACCACTTGCCTCGAAGGAGTCTGTGAACAAGCCGTATGGAACCGCCCGGGTGGGCGCGGGGCTGCTGAGGAGCAAGCCTTCTTTAACTTCCTGGTAAATAAATGGGTAGCACAGCCCACAATCAGAGGCAGGGGCTCCTTGGCAGCACAGACACGGAAGGCGCCAGCTGACTTTGACCTGTGTTCAGTGGGGGGATGAGGATGCTTGGGGGTCATCGCTGGTGTTATTTTTATGGCAACAGAGCCTCTTCCTAATGCATTTCCACATATGCTTAGGGAATCTGTGTTTGTCGAGGATCTTGAGGCTGCCGAGGATCTTGAGGCTGCCGAGGATCTTGAGGCTGCCTGATGCACAGACTCAGAGGAAGTCTTACAGCTGACCTGCTGGGAAGAGGAGCTCTGGCTGATACTTCTGCAGAGGCCAATGGCGGTGAAAGGTCTCAACGCAGGACCTGGAAGGCAAAGCAGAGCAATAGTATAACTCCAGCCTGGACAAGGATCATAGGACTGCAGCTGGGATGGAGAGAGAAAAAATCTTGCCTTGACTACCCTGTCACACAATCCAAAGGCTCACTATTCCTTTGCTGGTGCTAGAGAGAGGGTCCCGAGTGCAAGAGCAGTGTTTGAAAGGAGTCTATTCAACCCTTCCAAGAGAAAGAGAAGGGCTTGGTGACTAAAGCGGGACACCAGCTTCTAATTCTGGAAGTTTGTAAAGAGAAACGTTAATGAATCACGTTAGATATGCTGGAAAGGATCGATGGCTCGCCCAGCCTGACAGCTGATAATCTGAAAGCAAATCCAAGTTAGCTACACCATGGATCTGATTCGAAATTGTAAAACCAGCTGACATGAAAACAAAAAGTAGATGACCCCAAAGCCGAGTAGTTGAGCCTCCCTAGTAGTCATTCCCCAATCATACTTCCATTGTTTTATATTCTATCTGTATTTTACGTATATAGTCTTTCATTTTTATTTGTCAAATTCTACATATTGACCTACACACATTAGAAGTCTATTCCTTCGTTAATAAATTAAGATAATTCGCATGCTTTAAATCATTTCCTGCAACTCTCTAATGGGATTTTTAGTAAAAGGGAAACTCCTAAAATATTTGAAATAGCCCACAGAATTATTTTCCAAGTTCGAAACTGTATAAAACTAGAATGCACAGTATCATCCTAACACTGGCTATCAAACAGCCAATATATATCTAAGAAACTGAATTCCCACCATGTTGCTTTGTGCCTAGTAGGTACCGATCATCTTCCACTGTGCACTCAACATACCTGTCAAATAGACAAATAAAACAAGAACAACTCAATTCATCTCATTGATCCAATGCAGGAATTATTCCTGAACATAAAACTGGAAGAACACTTCCAAATGCCTAGGTAAGTGAAGGCTTCCAAACTCACTGCTTTGCAAAATCTTAATAACACCTATTACTATGGACTTCCAGCCCTCATATTTGAGTCATTTAGTTATTGTCCATATTCAGCACATGAAGAATCTACTGATTCTGGAATTTAGTATAATAGGACATGACGTAGACAGCGTCTGCTGTCCTCTCTCTTAAGCTAATGGGTGGGCATTCTTTCCTGTGACGCACTCCAGTAATCATCATGATGCAGTGTGACAGTGTAGTCCAACAAAGTCCAGGCTGCCAGAGTCCAGTCCTGAAACATCAGCTGCCCTGACCTTCTTTGCCCTCATGGAGAACATGGAGCTTTCTATCTATGTCACTTGATGGCTGGTGAAATGAAATTTGTTTATTCAATTGTTCTTGGTTAACACTGAGAACTTGGTAGGTGCCCAACAGCATCCAAGATATTAGGGACACAGAGAGAATCAGATGAGCCTTATCTCTGCACTTACACACCCTATATTCTCTTTGGGGGAAGAAAAACACGAAAGGAGAAGAAAGGCAACTCATGAATAAGAAATAAGTAAGCTTAGAAGTCTCAGTTTGGGCATTGGTAATGCATGCCTTTAATCCCAGCACTCAGAAGGCAGAGGCAGGTAGATCTCTATGAGTTCAAGGCCAACCTAGTCAACAAAGCAAGTGCCAGGATAGGCCCCAAAGCTACACAGAGAAACCCTGTCTCAAAAAAAGTTAAACAGACTAGAGAAGTGGCTCAGGTGATTGACTGCTTTCCTCATAAGCATGAAGACCACAGAACCCATGTGAAGATGCCTGCTCTGGGAACAGTCCTAGAGTTAGGGAGGTAGAGATGGGAGGGTCCTTAAGATTCTCTGGCCCTGCCAATCTAACCTAATTAAGAGGTAGACTCCTAAGAATGTGACCTTTGCATGCACACACACACACACACACACACACTAAAAAAAAATGTTAACCAGCTCAAATAATCTGCATCCCATCATTAGGTCCAGAATCCCAGAAATAAAACAATCTCTGACTCAATATCAGCAGACCATCTTAAAGAATCTGCCTTAGCATTTTGAGTGAAAGCTCTCTCCTCTTGGGAATGGGGGTGGGGTGTAGAGAAATCCATTACAAGGCTACATAGCATCAATCCAAACCTTCTACACAACAGTTCCTATATATAAACACCATCATCATCATATAGTCTCTACTGTATTTAGGGAAATTTTGAAATGAGCCCTTTAATGACAAGTACTCGTCACAGCACTGATTATCTTTGATTTAGGGATGAAAAGACAAAGCTCAAAAAACATCCATGGAACTGTATCATGGTTACAGAATTGATGTGGGAGAGCTGAAACATGAGCTCCAAAACTCTTTCTTCTATTCTATTAAAAATTATTGTGTGTGGGCACATGCGCATGCGCGCGCGCACATACACACACACACACACACACACACACACACACAGTTGTGTGCATGTGTGCCTACCATATGTATACATATATAAACACATGTGTGAGAACACAGACTTGTGAATGCAACAGCATGTTTGTGAATGTCAGAGGACAACTCCACCTGTTTTGAGACAGTCTCTCAGTTTGTTTGTTGTCACTCACCACTGTCTATGCTGGGTTGGCTGGACTATGAACTTCCAAGGATTCTCGTGTTTCCCCCATTTC
This sequence comes from Cricetulus griseus, assembly GCF_003668045.3. Lineage (NCBI taxonomy): Eukaryota > Metazoa > Chordata > Mammalia > Rodentia > Cricetidae > Cricetulus > Cricetulus griseus. Next base: position 153,239,338 of record NW_023276806.1, on the reverse strand, counting down.
TCATTCTCACTTTTGAAACATTGGAATTGCAGACATGTGCCCATATGCCCAGTTTACATGGGCTCTAGAGAGTCAAATTCAAGCCTTTCAAATACATTAGCTACTGAACTATTTCCCCATCCTCTGTTTCCTTTTAATAATCTTTCCTACTATGGAAGTTGAAGTTGAAACATGTAATTATCCCACATATTACCCTATCCTACTAATTCACAGCTTCATTATTTGTAAAGTGGGGAGGGTAGCTGCCTAAATGTTATGTATTGGTTTGTAAACTGATATAAAATGCTCAACATAGAGTCTAGCTTATGACAACAGCTTAACATAGATGACAGCAATAATGGTGCCACTGCTGCTATTTGGTGCAACACCTGCCTAATCAATAACTTGTCATCAATACACACCCAATATCTCTTCAAATGTAATGCTTATAAACAAGTACCCTAAACTTTAACTGATAAAGCTCTTATCACACTTGTAGAATATGGCTCTATGGCTCACCATTGATTCAATAACCAGTGATTGGTTTCATTTATATTGACATTAAAACCAGAAAGTGACAAGCTGAGACAAGAAAAGTTAGAAACCACAATGTGATACCTACCAGAATTTCCCTTGGAGTTTCTCAAGGGATGGTTCTGAAGTGGTATGTGTCTACCTTCAGCTTCCAAAGAAATGGTGGTATTCACTGAGTGTGATCTTTTAAGTTTATTTTCTGCTTGCTTTTCAAAAAATGGGCTGGTCCAGGCCTGCTTGGGTGGTCCTCTAGGTCGCTTCTGCATCCATTTTTTGACAGTAAAGAAAAAAACATCTTCATTCATTTCACTGGATAGTGACGGGGTAGGGCTGTCTTCTCCATAAATGTATTCGTCCAAAGAGATTGTGCTGGCCGGAGAGCTTGGGATTGTGTGCTCACAATTGTAAAGTTCTCTTTCATCTGACATTGAACTATGAGTCCTTTCTACAAATCCTGTAAAAGGAAAACACATTAGTTTGAAAGAATCACTTCAAAGTCATCTTCTAGATTAATGGAAGGAAGCATCAATCAAGTTATATATGGATTTGTGTGTGTGTGTGTGTGTGTGTGTGTGTGTGTGTGTGTGTGTGTGTGTGTGTGTGTTTTCTGTTTCAATCCTGAGCAAACATAAATGACCATGACAGGAGCTGTGGTATCCACGTGGGAGGAAAGAAAGTTGGGAAGAGTGTGGAGAGATATAAAGGGCTGTAACTACTTTGAGTCAGAGGTATGTAGCAGATACTATATGATGCTCTGAACATAGTTGCCACTTAATCCTTACAAATGCCACAGCTAACTGAAACTATCATCTCTACTTTATAGTCAGAACACTTGCTTGCCCCTTATAAGTGCCTCCCACAACAAAAATCTGTGTTGAAGTTCTGATTCACAGTACACCTGTGCATGTGAATTTCTGCATATGTGACCTCATTTAGGAATAAAGTTTCTAAAAATATAATTAAAGATGGAGTCATGCTGAATTAGGGTTCATTCTGTTTATCCGTATTATAAGGCTGATGAGACACATGAAAGCATGTCTCATGGAGACACAGGCAGAGGTGAAGAGTGAAGATGGAAACAGGGATTCAGAGCCAAAGAACACAAGCAACTACTAGAACAAAGGAGCAAATAACTCTTCTCTAGAGCCTTCAGAAGAAGCACACCCAGGCAGACACCTTGATTTGGAACTTCTAGCTTCCAAAAGGGAATGAGTAAGTTTGTTATTTTAAACCACCCATTTTGTGACCATTTCTTACAATACCCCAAGGACACTTAGAACAGGTAGATGGTCCAAGATCACATAAATACTAATGAGCAGAGTTAGAGCTTTAGCCAAGAATCTCAGTCCCACAGCACATGTCCAGTGGTGAGGCACTTCTTTAGATGTACTGGCAAGGGGAAAAACCGCTTAAAGCTGCTTTATAGGACTGGGAAGTGTTTGCCTTGCAAGCATGAGGATCTGAGTTGGTTCTCCCAGAACCCATGTGGGCACATTTGTATGCCTAATGTGGTGGAATAGGAGCTAGGTGGATCTCTGGGGCTCATTAGCCAGCTTGGCTGGTCCCAGGCCAAAGAGAGACTAAATGTGAGAGAGCCTTCAATAGTCAAAGGTAGTCATGGACATAGCCAGTGCAGTGTCGACTTTCCTTGTTACAGACACTGGTAGCTTGAGGGACATAGGGAGAAGGTGGCTTAAAGAGATAGCTAAGAAGCAACTCTGACCTCTTAGCTTAAAGTAATGAGTGAGGGAAGAAACAGGAAGAGAGAAAATTAAGTCACTGTGGGTGAACAATAGGTGTGTGTGTGTGTGTGTGTGTGTGTGTGTGTGTGTGTGTGTGTTCAATTTTAGAATTATAGTTTGAAAGCAACTGAGATCTTTTTCGGGATGGGAAGTGTTGGGAGGGGTATGAGAATGGACAAACCTTATTTTATCTAATTACCAAATTCAATCTTCTTGTGTTTTGTATAAATAAAAACATAAATTTTGGGTTATTTCTAAGATATGTTATCCTAATATAAGAAGAGTAGTGAAAGCAATACAACTTGGAGCTAGATATGAATCATGGTTTTCTCCAATTTATAGCTCAATAAACTAGGAAATTTTAATTAATATTGCCTCAGTTTCTCATTCATAAAATACAGAGAATTACAACTACCTCTTGAGAATATTATAAAGAACAGATTAGACACTGTGTATAATGTATTTAGAGTATAGTTAGAATGTAGAAAATAAATATTAAATAGCAATATTATTGCATAGCAAAGTCAAGCTTATATGAAAGAATAATCCTTAAATATAAAGATGTAAAGTACATGATGGAAACAAAATTTGAGGAAAATAAACTAAAATCAGCAGTTCAAATACTGAATTTTTATGAAACTTTAATTAGACAAAAATAACATTTAATGAGTTAAAATAGTTTAACATTCGTAGTGCAGATGTATTTAATGACTCTTTTCACAAGACAGTGACATTAAATGAGATCTTCAATGGGAGAAGTAGTGTAGGGAAAGAGAAATTTCAGTGTTTAGGAATCTCCCTGGGTTGAGAGCTAAGCAGAGTGGTTTTGAGAATGGAAGGGGAACTTACAGAAAGACATTGAGTCTATGATAGTGTGGCCACATGAATTGTGTCCTCTAGAAAATATATTCAAGCCCTGAACTCCAGTAGCTGTGAAGCTGCCCTTAATTGAAAATAGATTCTTTTTGTGTAAGAATAAGGTGGGGTCATGGGGGGCTGGGGGGGTAGCCCTTAATCCAATTTGAGTAGTATCCTGATAAGGAGAGAAATAAGAGATACAGATATAGAATGCCACAGGATGTGAGAGACAAGATTGAAGAGGTGTTTCTACTAGTAAGGGAATGGCAAGAATTGTACCAAAAGCTAAACCTGCAGGCGAAGCTTTGACTCTTGCTCTCCAAACCCAGAAAATAAAGTCTCTTGTTTTAACCTGCCAAGTCTGTGATGACTTGCCACAATAGCCAAAAAACTATTACATACATTATAGCTTTAATTTGCATACGTTATCCTGGAGTAATTACTATTAAAACTCTTTCACCTAAAAGATAGTGTTTATAGTTTGGATATAGAAAAGATAAAGACCCCAAATATGGTAATTACATACTATGAAGGAGGAGAACTGGGTGGATGAGTTCTACCATATAGAATTAGGCTAAAGTACCAGGAAATATACTGTTTGTGTGTTGAGTCAGACATGGACAAGAGGATACTGGCCATACTAACTAGCACATTCTGCCAAACCACAACTTTGTATATTAGAAAATTCTCTAGTATACCACTAAAGTTGGGTTATCCTGAGAGTATCTGTCACATTTGAAGGGATCAGACACCTTCCAATACTTTTATTGCCAAGAAGAAATGGAGAGTCCAGGAAAAAACAACAGACTTTTTAGGAGAACAAGAATGTTTAAGAATGTAAAACCTTCTGATTTTTAAATGGTGGTATCTCTTTAGTCTTCTATATTATGTAGTATATAATACACATGACAGAACTGCTCTCTGAATAAGCACAAGCCACCAGTTTTTGTCTTTGGCACATAGCCAGACCTATGAGTGCCATAATCATTTACTTCCTTCCATAATATTTTTACCTTAGAACATAATTTTATAAATATTCTATTTGGATCAATGAGAATGCATTTGTAATCTCTTTCACAAGGAAATCTTAGATCTAGATATCTGGTTTACCTCCATCACATTAACTAGAATGTCTGATTTTCATTTTAGTTGATTTGTTATTTAATCTTATACCCCCACAATTTGACAGGGTAAACAAAAATTGTCAAGTTTTCCAAAATACATAGAAACATTTAGGATCTTCCAAACTTGTAGTTTTGGGTTTCTTGGTATAAATGGAAAATTACTACCACTATAACCGATGGTATTCAATTTATTCTTGTTTGGTTCAAATATTGCAAATAAGATGTAAGGTCTGAAGCACTTCAAATACATTCAGTTTCCCTTTACATCCAAGAAGTATTTAAATGTATTTATATTTGAATATTTAAATACATCTATTACATATTTAAAAGAACAAGGGCATTTAAATGTTATCTGAGACTAACCACTTTCAACATCCAAATCTGTGGGAATATTCTGAGGGACTAAATCTTCACACCTGTGGTGATATTTTGTTTGTGCTTTAACAAATAAAGCTTGCCTGAAGATCAGAGTGCAAAGCTAGTCACTACTTAGCCATAGAGGCCAGGCAGTGGTGGCACATACCTTTAATCCCAGCACTTGGGTGGCAGAGGCAGACAGCTCTCTGTGAGTTCAAGGCCATCCTGAGCTACATCCTGAGCTAGATTGATCCAGTCTAAAAGAGAAACAGAGCTCATACCTTTGATCCTAACACTAGGGATGTGGAAACAGGAGTGATATGGCTGGGTGGAGAGAGGAATATAAGGTGGGAGGAAACAGGAGCTCGTGGCATTCAGTCTAAGGATTCATAAAGACAGCATTCAGTCTGAGGATTCCTAGGGACAGGATTGCCCCTTTGATTTGAGGATTCAGTAGAGGTAAGAACTAGTGTCTGGCTGCTCTGCTTCTCTGATCATTCAGCATTAACCCCTATATCTGACTCTGGGTTTTTATTATTAAGACCAATTAGAATTTTTGCTACACATACCTTTGCATCAAATATTCCATCCCTTTTCAGAAGGTCACATAACTGCATTTGTGATATATTAGGCATTCTGTATACAGTAAACAATAAAACCACAGTGTAGTATATATTAAGTATTAAGATGGGTAGTCATTGTGGTTTTTTATTTAGACATTTAACCAATATATTTAAGTATCTGCCACAGGTTAGATATTACCAAATAGAAGCAATTATTTTTAGTAAAGTTATACGCTTGCCAAAAAAAAAAAGTGACACACTGGAAGACAATTTCAATTTTATGTGTAACCTAGAAATGATGAACTTATGGGAACAGAGAGCAGAATTGTGGCTATTAGGCTTCAATGTGGGACTTTTAACAATGGGGAAACAATTGGTTAAAGGATGTAAAACTGCAGTTGGACAAGAGGCATGGACTATCTGAAGTCTTGAGGTCTACTGAGAGCATGATAAATATGTTTGATAACAATATGCTATATTTTAAAAGTTGTGAGATAGTATACTTTAAATTTTCTCAAAACAAAAATGATGAATATGTGTGATATAACATGTTAATTGGTTTAATTTAGCCATGCCATTGTGAACATACTGTATTCTGTATCATAATTGTGCATGACTTTATTTATGAACTAAATAAATGAATGGAAAAAAAGAAAAAAAGAAGCAATTATTTTAAGACAAAGTTTACCAGTTGATCTACAATAAAATGTACTTGAGCCTGTCAAACCAGATTCTGCTAATTTCACCACTTCCTGGTGACCTGGATTAAGAGAACAACCAGTTGTCTTGATCTTAAATAGAGAGAAAAGGTGTTCAAAATTCTTTTGCAATCTTCAGTGACTTTGTTCTTAATTTTCCTTCCTAGATAGTGACAAAATTTAAGCCAAATTCCATAGTCTGTGGCATGAAGTCCAGCACTTCTTCCCATGGTACACACCTAAGACTAATTCAATGTTTCCCAAGCCTGGCTGCATATTAGACAATATATATTAGACAACTACATATTGAACATTTTTTAAAAAATATGGATAATTCCCAACCATTGGCAAACGCAGGGAGAGGGACCCAAGTATCTGTGCTGTGAGGTCCTTTTGTGATTCAAAGCATATCATCAGTCCAAACTCTATGGGTTTCCAAGGCTGTTGTCAGTTTTATTCAGTGGAACAATTGTGAACATGAGCTGGAAAGTCAGTGCCATCTTTCTCTCCAGGCATCTTCTACATCCAGACACCATCTCAGAATCCAGCACATACACTCTGCATAACTTGATTGTTCCTTTACATTTTACTTGTTTTTGTGTCAGTAATCTCACTTGAGCCCCACTAAACCTCTCTGGCTTACTAATTTTACTAAGAAACAGAGGCTGAGAAAAAATATCCATCTTGACCATATCACCAGCTGAGCTGAAAACAGGATCTAGGTCTTTGAATTTGGGGTAAGTTTTGTTTAGATACGTCACAATACATGCTGGTGGTATCCACCCAAGGATACACATAACCAAGACATTCTGGGCTTGATAAAGTGCCTATGATGACAGTAGCTAAAAAAATACTAGACACTGACCACAGGCTAGGCCATGCCCTACCACCCAAGCCCTAGCCATAAAAAATGCTGTCAGCAGTATGTCTAACACAGTAAAGTCATCATTTTCAAAAGGTGGAACAAAACTGGCAGTGGATAAAACTGGCAGAACTGGGATTTGTATCTATGCATAATCCCTATGAGATTCCTCATTCAAACCATGCTTCCAAGCTCCTAGTATAGGGATCTATATTTCATCAATTATATGTAGTTGTGTTTTGTTGTTGGTGAAACTGTACCAGTCATTTTACATCACAAGTAACTCAGTCTCTTATTTGTATTATAGATCTTCTATCTGCTAACTTCATTTTAAATAATATTATGTCAGACAGGAAACTTAAAAACAAAATAAAATAAACCCAAGAGCCGAAAGCATTTTACCAAAGCAACTTCTTACTCTCTTTGCATTGCAAAGTCATTTTGATAAATCATTTTAGATGCTGGTATATTCTTTCAGGGAGTAGAAACAAGCCTATATGGCCTACAACTCACTATTTAGACCAAGCTTGCATTTTCAATTCAATACAAAGACCAACATGTTAACTTCCATGTCTTTGGGCCTTTTTAGATACAGAGTATTATCTTCATCCCTTCACACAGCCATTCCTCTCAATTTCCTATATCTTTGCTTCCCAGAATTTATCTCTTCACTCAAAAATATTTCTAACTCTGTCATGTTTGTGCTATGAAAGACTGGAAGGACATCAACCTAAAACACAGGGGCAATTAATTCCCCTAAGCTCATTATGACATTTAGGTGTAACTAAAGGCCAAATCTAATTGCTTTTGTTTCCTCACTTCTAAAATCAAACATTGATCATAAATATACTCTCCATTCTCTTAAGGCAAAAACCCCACTCTCCTATATTATCTTTTTTAAAGGTATTCCTAGACCATAATGAAGCTTGTCACCTCCCACTCACCTTTTCTCCCAGCCATGGACTAAGACTCGTGTTTGAGCTAATGAGTTTGAGTACAGAAGCATCAGGATACATCAAGCCCTGAGAGACGATGGAAGTCTTAGTTGTCAAACAAACACAAGCCCTGAGTTTAGACTGTTTGAGTCAAATGTATGCTTTAGCCCTTCCCAAGTCTTAATAAGTGCTCCCAACACATAAACTTATAATTATATTACATCCCTTAGGTACAGATAGATTACTTAATAAAAGAAGGCTTAGAGCAAAGCTGTGCAAGTGCATATATTAGATGTTCGCATTGTTGTTGGTTAAAAACAACTGTCCTTTCTTAAAGTCTGTGCAGAGGCCTCAGTCCATCAAGTGGTTACTACATAAGCATAAGTAGTAATCCCCAAAGTCAGATATAGCAGTTGTCACCTGTAATCACAGTACTGAGGAGGCAGAGATGGGAGGATCCTTGGGGCTTGCTGGCCCACCAGCATTCCCAATCTGGCGATAACCAGATTCAGTAAAGACCCTGCCTCAAAAAAACTGGTGTAAAGCATAGAGGAAAACCCCTGATGTCATGCTATCATCTCCACATGCATAAACATACATGTGTATATGCACAGATACATACAAATGAGATGTAAACAGCACACACACACACATACACACACCCTCCTTTTCCTCTCCTTTACTACACCTTCTGGAAAAATACACATTCAAACAATCCAGAGACTCATCTTACACACTCCTTCATTCAAATATGTTTGTTGAAGACCTACTATGTGCCTTTTCTTTTACTTAATCCTGGGGTGCAAGAGAATAATATAAATGTGATCCTTATCCTCATGAAGTATAATAACTACTGTGTATTACAGAAAGGAAAAATGACACTGCTAAATGGTTATAAATAGTGAGGAAAAGCTACAAGTTTGAGACAGAGATTCCCAGGTAGTGACATGGGGCAGTGACATTTCATCTCAGAAGACTTGGAGTCTGAAGAGGGTTTGTTCACTTCAGAAGTAAAGAAGACACCATCCTGACCACAGAAAGCAGCCCCAGTGGCTGAAATAAAGTAAGCCAGAAGGGTTGGGGAGGCAGGTGTCCAGAGGCTGCATAGCATGTGATTTTCAAAGTGCTGGAACATGATCAGGATGAGACATGAGTGACAGACAGGTAGAAGGCTACTGGTTACCATGTAGATAAGAGAAAATGGGATCCCAGATGGATATAATAGTTTGAGGTAGTTATGACAAGTTTGGCAGTCTTTCACCTGAAAGATGAGAGTTACAATAACAAAATTATTCAAGAAAGTGAAGAATGTAAACTTGTAGTTTCAACTCCATCATGTAATCAGCTTGGAAACTAACAGGCTGATCCATATAGTGGTGATGACTTTCTTTGAACCCATCAGAGAACTGAATTTTCAGGGGAAACTTCTACTTCCACACTCTGGAGAGACAGCTTAATCCAACAGCTAGTTCAGATATGACACCAACATTGGCATTAACAGTTCATTTAAAACATGCTTGGTTAACATAAATTCTGATGGAGAAAGGAGAGAACATGAAAGAATATCTGGATGAGGTAAAAAGAGAGATGAGAATGCTAAAAAAAATGAAATACCTGAAATTTAAAACAAAACACTGTAACAGAAATGAAAAATGTCTTTGATGGATTCATCCATAGACTGGATCTGGCCAAGGGATAGGGGACAATCAGAGAGCTTAGAGATGGGTATTGATTGTAATCCCAGCACTTGGAAGGCAGGGACAGGTGGATCTCTGAGTTTGAGGCCAACCTGTCTACAGAGTGAGTTCCAAGACAGCCAGGAATATACAAAGAAAAACTCTATCTCTAAAAACCAATAAACAAACCGACAAATAAATAAATGATAAGAGAAAAGAGAACAGAACGTACAGGAAGTCAGACAAGTTACCAATTATGTGTACATAGCTAGAATACCAGCAAAAGAAAAAAAAAACTGAAACAGAAAAGTTGTTTGACATTATGACTTTCAAAAGTCAATGACCAACAACAGATATAAAAAAATCAAGCAAGTTTATGGAAAACAGAAACTGAAATCCCAGATGTAAGACCATCATTCTTAAACTGTAAAAGTCTAACACAAAGAGAAAAAATGTGAGTGTGTGTGTGTGTGTGTGTGTGTGTGTGTGTGTGTAAACAACTTCAGATGTCATCGCTAAGGTATCATATACCTTGTTTTTGGGCAACAGTGGCTTGGAAAACTTGCTAAATCAGATAAACTGGCCAGAGAGTCCCAGGGATCTGTCTCTACCTTCCCAGAGTTGGAATCACAAGAGCATGGACTCTGAGCTCAAACTTGGGACCTTGTGCCTGAACAGCAGTATTATGCACTGAGCCATTTCCCCAGCACTAAAAAGAAAGACTCTTGAGATAAGCTGAGGAAGAGAATACACTATCTTACAGGAGAGACAGAAAAAGGACCACAGAGAGGGATGTATGACACACGCTGGTGAGAATATTTAATAATCTGGTTCAAAAGTCACTACAAGAATAGATTAAAGTGTTCACATCACAAAAATAGAAAATAATGGATAAGGTAATTAGTATGATAGAGCCAGTCCATAATTATACATATTTTAAAGCATCATTTACATATGATATATATGGTACTCTTGTTTGTTAATTAAAATTATATTAAATTCACAACAGAATTCAGAAGTCATATACTGGGGAGGTGAAATAAAATGATTCCAAGTGTTGAAAGACAAAAATAAATGCACAGTTCTATATCTAGAAAAAGTATTCTTTAACATTAAAGGATAAATTTAAAATTTCTTAGAACAGAAATGGCCACAAAGCAATTGAAGGAATTCTTTCCCCGTAGCCCCGTCCTGCTAGAGATGTTAAAGGCAATTATTAAGGGATAAGAAAAAGGGTATAGATAATAAATTCAAATCACATGAAGAAAGACAGAGCTTGGAGAAAGGATAAATACAATAGCCTGTTCCCTCTTTCTGATAATTGAACCATCAGCTAAATTCTAGAACAAAATATAATCCCAACTTCGTTCCAAAATGGCTTTCTCTACCACCTATCCTGACTCCTTTCTCTGATTTATCTTTATTCAAATTGTATAACATGCAATATATAGTTTATGCTCCTAAGTTTAATGCCCTCACCAGAATGCAAATTTGGTGAAGGCAAATATGAATTCTGAAGTATATTCCTGTCATTTACCAGACATTCAAAAACTTATTGTGGGAAGGACAAAGGAGAGAATGAGTCACTTCCCTCTCTGATGGATACTCATCAGTATGACAGCTATCCTCCTCCATTCTCACCTCATCAGAATCCACTTCCTCTTCCTGCCTATTGTCTGAGGATGACATTTCACCTCTATGGGACTGGCCCACAATGACCCACATCTGACATCTCATCATAGTACAGTAACCATGGTGCCTGTCCCCAAGCAAGGAGCACAAGCAAGGTTTGTCTCAAACAACATTCATCAAAAAAAAAATTGTGACACCATTTTTTAAATGAAGAATTTGAGGGCTGTGTTGATGTTCACAGGGCCATCACTGATGTCCGCCATGAATGTGAGAAAATGAAGAAGTCACAATCAAGGTGGCCATTTGCCATGACTCAGGCACTCTGGTGTATTCAGGGGTGCCCATTCCTGCCTTTGAGGAAGAAGGATATACCTTCTCTTAGTATCATTGGACCACATGATTCTCCAGTAAAAAGTCATGAAGGCAGCCTCTCTGCACCCGAAGAAAACTTCAGGGCCTTCACACTCCTCATACAAGACTACCTCTTCCTACAGTCCCAAGAGGGTTGTTAAACAATGGGAAAGTTTCAGTATAGTACAGATACATATAAACTGTTTCATTTTTAAATTCACAGACGTGTTTCACCATGAAATGCAATTTAAAGAACTATGACCTAAGCTGGACATGATGGCACATGTCTTTAATACTGTTCCACAGGAGGCAGAAGCTGATAGGTTTCTGTGAGTTTGAAGTTGGCCTGATCTACATAATAAGTCTACATAGGAAGTTCAATCCATTCAAGGACTACTTAGGGAGACCTTGTTTCAAAAACTAAACAAATAAAGCAACAATAAAGAGCACATTGACCTGAGAGCCTACCCATTTGATTGCAGTGTTCATTATTTTCTGAGCAAACCACAAGTATTTTCATATTGTTTCCCCATCTGTACAAAAATGAAACAGATTGCTAAACTATTCTCTACCCATGCCCCAGAAATTTGTGAGTCTCCAAATGAGTTTTTTAAAACTATACTTTTAAAAGAATTTAATAACATTCATATGTTTATATGTTGAAATATATTATCATTTTACATGTCAAAAAATGGACTGAGGAAATTACTGAATGAAATGCTTGCTATGCAAGCATAAAGACCTGATTTTGTATCCCTAACCCTCACATAAAACACCAGGCATAATGTGCCTATAATCCCAGAAACAAGGGAAGAGACACATGGGTACTGGAGCTCATTGGCCATCAGAAACAGTGAGCTCCAGGTTCAGTGAGAAACCCAGTCTCAAAATATATAATGCATAATCAAAGAAAACACACCAACATCAGCCTCTGGCCTTCTTGCATCCCCTCTTGGGTGAGTTCACCAGTGTGGACATGCACAAGCACAAACACACATACACAAAAAAAAGAAAGAAATTTCATATATCACAATTTACAGAAACAAAAAAATACTGCCAGACTCACCCTCTTTCATTATATGGAAATCCACAATTTGTTCATTCATTCTCTTATGAGCAATATGAACATAGAAGTGGAGTCTATTTTATTTTGATTGTTTTAACAGTATTATAAACAACAAGACTACTATGGAAATTCTTGTGCACGTTCTGTGCTTCTCCAGGAGTAAAGTAGCCAAGCCAGAGATAGGCATGTTTGCCTCTGACCTTATTACAGAGAACCTGCTTCATTCTACATGTTCCTACCAACTTACTTCCCACAAGAAGTCTACTCAGCTTCCTACTATTCTGTACCTTGTCAACACTTGTAGCTGCTATAGTCAACATTTGTTTGTTTGTTTGTTTGTTTTTGTTGCTACCTTGGTGAATATAGGATAGTACTTGCAATGTGATTTTACTTTGTATTTTCCCAATGAGAACAAACTCAACCATCTCTCCTCCTACTAAGTATTTCCCTGGAATGGTCTGCATTTGTGTAATTATGGACTGAATTTCCATCCCTTCTCTCTCTCCTGTTTTCTAACCAGCTGGGGCTCGGTGACAGAGCCCAGCAGAACAAAACAGGAATGTGTAGGTAATCAAAAGTGTTGACAGTCTTCTTCAAAATGAATAACCAGGAGCTGACTAACCTTCAGGGGTACAACTCATTCAGTTCCAGTCTGGTCACACACTATTTTGCATGTAAGTACTCGGAAGACTCCTTCATCTTAATGATTGACTTGATCAGCCACAACTGGCTGGTGCTTCCTGCCTGTTACCACTTCAAAGAGTACTCAACCTTCTATGAAATTGTTTTCACAGCTCTCATTTTGCCCACTTAAACATGTGCACTGTTGCAATCAGTCTATTAAAACCAGAAACTATACTGGAAAACAGGGAGGGATATTTATAAACACTTAAAATCACAGCATTTAATAAACCATTCTTCATTGCCTTCACACTATAAGAAAAGCCTGAAGTGTCTTCTACTAAAGCTACAGAATTTGTCTGAGATGATTCTTTATTGGTTTCATGAATAAATGATTCTGATGAATAAAAGTGAGGGGGAAGACGGGAGAGAAAGCATCACACATGGAGCCAGAAACAATTGGAAAAGAAATTCAGGCTACCTCTAACCGCAGCCTTTGTTGATGGTGGCATCACCAGAGATCAGTGTCGATATTATTTTGAAATTTAGAGCTTCAACTTGTATGAACATGGATCTGCATGCTGAGTTCTTGCATGCCTCCGTGAAATGGCAAAAAGAACCCAACTGACCCTATTCTTGCATTAAAGCAACATGCCGTGGAAGGCCTGAAAATAAACCATCTATGCTTGATTAATTAGGTTTGTAAGTATTGTTTCAGAACCAAACAATATTTCTAAAGATTTCAATAGTTCAAAGATTGCCCTATGGCCGTCTGGCCAATACATCTTCTAACACATGCAGGTTACAAGCATTTTTCTTCCCAATGCGTTGTCTTTGGTTGGTGCGACATTGTTTGAGTATGGGGCTATTTGGGTCATGGTGGTTTTCTCCTCTGCACAGCAGTGGTGCTGAGCACAGCACTTTGACCATACATCTTCCATGTCATTTCCATCAAAGGCACATGACATTTCCTGGTGACCAATCAGGAGTGGGCCAGCATCCTAACAGAGGGCATATTGGCAAGCCAAGCTTTCTTAATGACAGCCATTGTTCAGGTCCAACAAAAGGGAGGTCTTGAATATTAACATGCGGCCTTGTGTAAAGGTCATCAGAATGGCACATTCATCATATTTCACATCTGAGAAAGAGAACTTTATATGTTCCGGCCGAACCCACTGTTGTCTAAATAAATGTACTGGGCTGACAGCTGACGCCAAGGAGGCAAACGATCTTGAGTGATGATCACCTCTTTATATATCCTTTTGCTCCTTTGAAACAGCAACAGACATTACAGTGGGAGATAGTACTTGAGGAATATATCTTGGGGACATAGGATTTCAATAACCAGGCAATCCAATTAAAATACCAATTTAAGAACATGTAATCATTAGGCCAAATGACATCTGCTTTTAACAGGCATAACTTGATGCACTAAAAAGAGAAATCACATCCCAGAATCTTGGAAAGTCTTATTAGTAAATACTAATGGTTAATGTAAAAGCTATCAGTAAGATTTTGACTATTAATACAATTGGAAGAAGAAACTCAAGGTCTAGCCTCATTGACAAATCTGTGTCTTTTAGTTAAAGGTTAAACAAACTAATCCACAAAGGCAGACTGAATGGAACATAGTGGTGTTCCACGCATTTAACACCACAAGAAAGACCTCAAGATAAACTCTCTTGTCGACCTTGGTTAGAGAAAGTTCTCTGTTTAATAGTAGGAATGACGTAATGGCTATCGTCATATTCTTACTTAAAAACAAAAGTTTATCGCCTCTTAAAAGATCTGGGGTAAAATATACAAGGACCAAAAAGATTAGGGAATAAGAATGGGCATCTCCTCTCTCCCTCTGGTTGTACCACCATGGCAGGGGGCAGGTGGGTAGAAGAAAGCAGGAGAGGACAGTCCCTTTCAGTTCCTGACTGTCAGCCACCCCTTTCCATCTGGATTGTTCCTCCCTCCCTTCTCTAACTATTTTATTCCTCTTTGGGTCCTTTTACTATGTGTTCTTATGGTTCCCTGAATTTGTTTTATTACAACTATCAACATTCAAACATGCTTGTTGATAATCTTGTCTTTCACAGTCACTCTACGCTCCAAGAGGAGAGAGGCAGAATGTTTATTTCATCACTGTGGCTGCTCTAGAAACACTTATGCATAAATTAAATAAGCTGCAAAATTAAAATAAGATCCAAGTCTGATTTGAGCACTTGTTGACTTAAAATAAGTTTCTTCTTTTCATACTTCCCTTTCCTATTTTATTTTTAGGCAGAGTCTTTCTACATATAGCCTCAAGTTTTCCATCCTCCTGCCTCGACCCGCAGAGTGCTGGGATTACAGGTGTCTACCCTCACACTTGGCTTGATATGCAATATGTTTCCGTAAAATGACAAAAATTCTCAGACACATGAATCACAGCAGTTTGAATTTATTATCCTGCAAAGAAGGAATTAGAGCTTCACTAATTCACGCTCCATTTTTTCAGAACAAGGCCTTTGATAAAGGACAGGGAGAGGGCACTTGCCTACACACCTGAGCTCAGTCACCAGGACCCACATGGTGGAAGGAAAAACTAACCCTAGATAGCTGTCTTCTGACATACAGAGAGGGGAAGGAGGGAGGGAGGCAGGGAGGGAGGAGGAAATTAGTCATGTATTTTGAGAAACACTTTTGAGAAAGTCTGTCCCTGATATACATGTGTGCAAATGTGTGTATGCATGTATATGTGTATATATGTGTGTATATGTATGTCCAAACACTGATCTACTCATCTTAGCATAGAGCCTTTTCTCCACTCAAAAAATCCTCCACCTAAAACAGTTTTGCTCTTCAAGGGCGAGAAGTGAGCACCCAATCTTTTGTGTGGCTCCAGCTTGCTCACACCAGTCTTATCTTCTAAACTGCTCTTTGGAAAAATTTCATTGGACACGTTGTAACCAGAAGTCTTCAACCAATATTCCTTTTGTTCTTTGTTTTTGTTTTTTTAAAGAAAGGCAGGTCACTAAAGAAAGAACATTCATCTTTATTCTTTTCTGAGTCTAACAGTATGCTGCACTCTAAACTCTCAATAAAGTTGTAAAATAAATACATGAACATATAAAGCAGCCATTCTAAGATTTCAAGCAATTATCTTATAAATGCATATATTTTATATACAATGCTTTATTAAACTATGGTCATGTTTATAAACACTATGATCATGTTTCAATCTTTCTACTCACCCACTCTACCCAACATCAATGATTCTACAATTCTAAATGTTTGAAATGGAAACCTTCTTGTTCTTAGATCTTTCTCTTTTCTAGCTACACAGGGGAAAGGCTGCAAGGTGGAATCCCACTCTTTGGCCATAGCTAATAGGTCCAGATTCATGTAACTGAGCCATACTTGGCCAATCAGATTCTTTCTGTGGGCTTCTGTTCTTAGGGCCTCAAGGCCATATCTTAGTCCATTATAAATTTAGATGCTGGAAACATGCTCAGGGAGCTGTTGGAGGCCAGATTTTAGGTATAAATGGAAAAGACTGCAATGAAGAAGTAACGGCAGGTAATAGTGAGAAACACAGAAAGCCCCACGGCTTCAGAAGACTCTGGGTCAGATCTATCCCGAGGTCCACTTTCTTCCAAATTCCATGTGTTTTAGATACATGCATCATCCTCTCCCTTACATTAATACCATTCCAATTGACTCTGTGATGTCAAATCAAAAAAATAAATAAAACTAGTCCTTATTACTATATCTGATTTGCCACAACTGTATCTGTGAGTTTAGTCTTCCTTCCACAAATGTCTACTGCTGCAGATGCCATTGGGCTCATCTGTGCACTTGCATGAATGGAGTGCTATGGAAAACATGCTAGATAAACTATGAAGACAACCTTATAAAGTATTTCTATGTTTTAACGTCTCTTGCTGAATTCAAAAGGTAGCATGACAATGACAAGGACCCAGGTGAAGATAACAAGCAATTACATGTTGGCTATTGATTTGTAAACATGGTGTTCAGTTCTGCTCTATCTGCCCCATTCTACAGATGGTGGAGAAATAGGTTTTGAGAAATTATTTATTTAAGGTTGCCCAATGAAATGGTAGAAGGAATCTTGTAAGCTTAGCATAAAATATACAAAAATGTAGTTTCATGGTCCACAGACACATATTCATTGGTTTCCCAAGCCTCCCCCAAATTCCATCCTTTTTCTATTCCACCCTTCCCCTTGTAAAATCCCCCTTCTCATTTAGAGCGGCCCCTATCCTCTCCGCCTCTGTTTCTCATCAAAAAGAAAGACAGAAATAGTTATTCTGTTCATCCAGCAAAAAGGAAATTAATGGTTGATTAGATGCCTGTTCAACACAATGAGAATAAAAACCAGTCTTCATGGTGAATTATTGAATTAGGGGGCAACTTTCAGTGCCACTATGTCTACACAAAGCCAAACACCCCATAGATGCAGTCAAAAAATAAAAAGAAACAGTACAGTTTAGCAACAGAAAAAAATGAAGTCAATTGATCAGACAAAAGATGAAGAAACAGATGTCAAGACAGTAACAGTTACAGCCCTGCAAGAGCTTATAAACTTCAAGATGGGAGTAATGAAAAGATGATTCTTGACACTCACACATAGAAAAGCAGAAATCCATTAAACTGCTTGTGTCGAGGTACATGTTCCTCTTCCCACTGATATTTTTATTTCATTTCAAAACCTGAGTTTAAGATCAAAATGAAGAAAAGACAAAGACAGTGTCCAAAGATATCAAGATACATCCCAACCCAGGATATTAAAAAGATACCATTGTTTAGATAAGTCTGGCACATAACATATTATGATGTAGTCATTCAACCTGCCTTAGATTCCTATTTAGTGAGTTAAATATTAGCCTCATTTTCTATGACACACAAAGTATATTGTGATGCACTTTATCTATAAAAGTTCTAAATCAAAAAACTCATTCAGTGTCTGCAAAAACCAGACAATTTTCTGGTTGACTCTTTATACATGGCTATTGGGTATAATTTGAGACACAATCATGTGAACTGAGTTTTTAGACAATGGCATTTAATATCCTGTATCATTTCTTTGATTTGTGTTTCAGTTATGAGCAATATTGTTAGGCCTAAACATTAAATGGGCTATGAAACTACAGTTAGTTTTCACGTGGACCAAGTTGGGTAAGTGAGATGCTGTCTTACGAAAAATTTTCAACTCTATTAAGAATGAGATACAAGTTATGAAATTTACAGTTCTTAATTTTAATCTAACTCACATACTCCACCCCCCAAATCTAAGAAGCAGACCCGGGAGGCAGGCAAAGGAAATACTCAAGACAAAGTGGAAAGCACCATTTTGTAAACTGAGTCTCAAGCCTCAGAAATGAATATGCAGCTCCCGCAGATTCCTGTTACCTTAAATACTACTGGGCCATATGGAACCATGCTGAGGACTGTCGATTTTAAAATGTTCTGTTTGTATTTTATTCTTTTTCCATATGTCATCCTCACTTCAGAGTTACTATTCATTTCCATAAAAATAAGATCTTCATTTTCCAAGTGTTCTTTCCCCAAGTTCCTACTTTCCTATTATGGCCATGAATTGCTAAGCCATTCTAAGAGCAAATAATTGTAGTAAGACAAACAAAGAATTATGTGGAAGAAAAAACAGTCATATAAGATGATCTGTGGGTTACACAGCTCCCATTTCTTTGCTTCTCCCAAATGACCCAATCAATGTAGGCAGTAATGAACCTAACATTGGTGTCAAACTGTTTCAAAATAAAGTAAATGTTTGCATATATTATCCTGGAAAGCCTGAAGGAAATGCTAGAGAAAGCCATAATCTGGTTAATCAAAAATTAACCAAAATGTACTTTCTGGAAAGGGGGCTCCCTGTAGTTCAGGGTTGACTTGAAGCAATTATCCAAACAAAACAGTTGGCGCCTGTATTGGCGACAAAATAGTGTTTGCATAAAGTAGAAGAAGGAAACAAATATGCATGAAAATTAAATTTAGGCTCTGGGACTACCCTTTAGGGGCCATAGAAGAGCTGATTACATGTTCACAGCTGGAATTTATGTTGGCAGAGAAGGCCTTATTCATTGGCAGAGGGAGGGACTCCCTTTTTGAGTGACATCATGGTGGCAAAGCAAGGGTGTCAGCAGGCAAAGCATCTGATGCTGACAAAGCTGGAGCCCCTGGCCCCATGCTGCTTGGATCTGGCAACTAAGTGGAGTTTTCTCCATTGAGAAGTCAGTGCTGTTTACAGGACATGCATGTCTGCTCCCACATTCCTTATTGCATGCTCACCACACACAAGGCATTAAGCAACTTTTCCACTTAGAAGGCAGCAGATTTGAACCAAGAGGTCAGCCAGTATTCTGAACAACAGGAAGGAAGAGTCTTGCAAAACCAAAGTTGAAGGCTGAAATTGTGGCTCAGTAGTGGAGCACTGACCTCGCATGCACAGAACTGTGGGTTCAGTCCTCAGCACTGGAAACACACACACACACACACACACACACACACACACACACACACACACACACACACACACACGTGCGGGGAGGAGGAGTGCTGAGGTCCATATAAAAGACTGAAACTGTCTTGGAACAAAGTCTTGGTGGACTTCAATGACAGGAAGTGTGTACTCTAATGGACATTTGACAATTGTATTCTAGTGTTCTGATAGCAGATTGCAAAACTGGCCCCAATCCTTCTTCTTGCCTTTGCAATGCAGCGTTACCCAGTTTTCAGATAAATTGCTCCCCCTCTTTAACCTTAGTTGGACCTGTTATTTGTTTGTTCCAACAGAATATGGCAGAAATGGTAAGTACTTTCTACAGTGATATAGATGAACAAACACTGACCCAATGAACAGACAACAGTGCCCCACGGCAAGAAACAACATACACTGAGTGATGATAATAGCCAAATGCATGGAGCATTTTGATGTGCTGGGAAATAATCAAAGCATTGTACTTGTATTAGCTAATTTAGTTCTCCAAACAGTCTGATGAGGTAGTGCCTGCTCCTCCTCTTCCTCCTCCTCCTCCTCTACCTCCTCCTCATTTCTTCTTTTCATCTTCTTTTCTTCTCCTTTATCCTCTTCCTTCTCTTCTTTCTCCTTTCTCCTCCTCTTCTTCCTCTCTTTCTTCTTTCTCCTCATCCTGTTTCTTCTTCTCTTCTTCCTTTTTCCTTCTCCTCCTCCTCTTCTACTTCCTGTCTACATCCCTCCATTCCCTCCCTACCTTCTCTCTATCAGCAGTTAGGAATTTGGTCCAATGCCCACAGATTATAATTGACAAAATTCTGACTCAAACCCAAGGCTGTTTGGTTTCAGAGACTACACTCCTTCACCGAGATACTGTGGTGCCTTTCAAAGGACTGGTAGCAGCTTCGGCAGGATACACATCAGGTTTTTAGGGGGAGCCCAGGCTTCTGCAACCATCTGACTGCTGGGTGTCTTGTGACACTCTTTCACTTCTCAGTCTATTCTCCATGGCACTACAAGAGCATAGTTTTCCAAAAGCTGAATCGAGTCCTAGTATTCCAATTGTCTCTTTCACTGGCTTCTCTTTGCCCTTACAGGAAAAAAATCAAAACATGCCTTTGCATTCACTGTGTGTGAGTGTGCATGTGTGCTGTGGTGTGCACATGCTAATGTTACAGGACATCTCATAGGAGCTGGCTCTCTCCTTTCATCAAGTGGGATCCAAATTCAGCTTGTTGGGCTTTTCAAGAGGAACCCTTACCCACTGAACCATCTCACCTGCACTCAAAATTTCTCATGAACAGCCACAAGGTTGTATATTTTCGGGTTCCCTCCACTCTGATGACCTGCCTTACCACTCTGACTTTAATTGCTTCAGCCTTCTTGCCTCTTAGCCTGTTCAAAATAGCTTGTTCCCACTCAAGTTTCATGCTTTTGCTGTTATTTCTGCTTAGCATACTACTTCTCTAGACCTTGAAGTTGGTTCTGCCTCATTTCTCCCTCAAACTCTGCACACTTATCACCTCCTCGAAGAGACCTTTCTTGGTCACTTTATCTAAATTAACACTTCTCAGTCATGTTGGTCTATTCTTAACTTAATTTTCTTCACATGACTTATCACTTAAATCACATGATTATGTGTGTGGGTTTTTTTGGTTGTGGGTACTTGTAGTTTGAATGTAATTGGCTCATAGAAAGTGGCACTATTAGGAAGTGTGGCTTTGTTGAAGTAGGTGTGGCCTTGTTAAAGGAAGTGTGTCACTGTGGGGTGGGCCTTGAGGTCTCATATATGCTTAAGCTTCACCAAATGTCTCAGTTCATTTCCTGTTGCCTGCCAATCAAGATGCTGGCCTAGGCCCTGCTCCAAATGATATGACAGACTCTGAAGATTTCCCCCATGGAAGGCCTCATCCTCCCTGGGGAGCAGAAAGGGGATAGGATAGAGGGTCAGTGGGGGTCAGGGGAGGATGGGAGGGAGAGGGAACTTGGATTGACATGTAAAACAAGATTGTTTCTAATTTAAATTAAAAAACTTTAAATGGGGGGGGGAGATTTAGGACTCTCAGCTCCAACAGCATGACTGCCTGTACGCTGTCATGTTCCACCATGATAATAGACTGAACCTATAAAATTGTAAGACACCTCTTTAAATGTTTGCTGTGATCATGGTGTCTCTTCACAGCAATAGAAACCCAAAGACAGTATTTCTTTCATATCCTGTTGCCCTTAATAGGAAGTTTACTGTCTAGGCAGTGCCTCTGATATGCCTGTTAGACCTTAGAGACATGCCGGCCAGACACAGCAAAAACAAATAAACTACAACACTGACTATACCGTGTGGACCATGCTTACACTAAAACATCTGAAAATAAATTGAGCAACCTTTATTATATCTGAAATCTCTGTTTCTCAAAGAGTGAAGGAATCATTTACCTCAGTCATGCCACACTGCTCTGAGTGTCTCTCTGTAAAACTGTGGGCCACACATAGAGAAGACTTCATTTAATGGTGTCAATCTGGATAGAGTGACTTTGTTTGAGGAAGGGAAATCAGGACCACAAATACTCAAATATCCAGTTGGAAAAGGCCCTCTGACCTCTGAAGCACTTAAGGTAGTACTAAGAACAGATGGCAGAGCTGTCAGATGCCATGTTCTGAATCTTTCTAGAAAAATAACATTTCTGTAAGCATGGATGGGCAATGGTGGAACAGGTTACCTGTCACCATTTATAAGCTAAAGGTAATTAGGGATTTCCTACCACATTCCAGGCAATATTACAAATATCAGTGATACAAAAATAAATCTGGTTCTTTACCCTCACAATGTTTTGTCCTGATAAAAGAGAAAAGAAGATGCAAAGGACACGGTTCCAAGGTATGAGAGTAGCGAGGCAGACACACTCAGAGCTGTGGCAATGCAACGAGGTAGCACAGTCTGAGCAAGTGAAGCCAGCGTTCTCTACAGAACACACAGGCTTCTCGTGTCCTGATACCTAAAGCCTACACATCCACCATGCAAAATAAGGTAAATAAAGAAAAGACACAAGCATAACTCCCGGAGGAAGGACAAAGAAACCATATGCTTACCATTACTGTTATTCTCAAATCCTTAGGTTTTCTTCCTAACTGTACTTGATTTCTGTTTTTCTCTCTGTACCAACTCCACACTGGCTTTATTCCCATCACCTGTGTCATCTTGTATTATAGTTATCTTATGTTTACCTGACTTTGGTATCCATGTCTTCCTCATCTATTTCACTTTATGTGACTAAATTTAGGCATATGTCAAAGTCTCAGTAGTCCTATCTTTGATCCCCAGGTTTGCTCCTCTTTGCAGGCTAGGTGATGACCAGCTAGTGATCACTAAACAGCCAGATAGCTGTGCACTGTGCACTGTGACTCCTCTGCGTTCTCACTTTCCTGCACCCACAAACACTGCCCTCTCTCCTGAGATTTATCAGTGGCTGAGCATACTAAAGCTTTGGTTTGTACTAGGGCCTTGTATCTACTCTCAGTTGGATAAATGCCAAAGTTAATGACTCCAGCGCCATCATCCTACAGAATGCACCAGACACAAACTGCTAACTGTGCCCAGTGAGAGTTCAGCCAGCTTCCTGCCACCAATGTACACACTACATCTTGAAAAGGCCTTTGATCCATGAATCATTCATTCTCAAACAGGACTTGCAACTTACCACGTTCACTCAGCAATTCATTGCAATAGCTAGTTTCTGCAAAGTATTATGTAGGAGTAATGAATAATGAAGCTCAGTCTCTAGAATTGTTAAAAGGCTTCAGTTTAGAGAGAGGAGGATAAGTGAAGCCACAGTTGCAAGAGAAGTTTTCATAAGAAGGGAGCACCACATATGGCTTTGTGATACACAGTGAGAGTAACGCTACCATCTTACAGATAGGAGAACTGAGGCTCAGAAGAGCTCAGGTACTCAGACAATCCATGGCTAAAGATAGGCAGGCAGGCATGGAGAAAGCTATGGTAACTTCTATTTCCATGGCATCTTGACAACTCTACAATACCACAAGACCTCATTTGTCCTAAAAGAGAAAGAGTTAGGATAATTGAGGGAGCCATCTATCATTACCTTAAGTTCCCGCAGGACTGCTCTAACACATAAAGTATCAACAGTGTCTCAGCTCACTCAAAAATGTGACCAGTGATAGGAAATTTACTTAGCATCTGATTTCAAGCCATTGTTTTCAGCCACTTTAAGGGTGGGTTATGCTGCTATGACAACTGAAATCAAAATGGTTAACTGAAGCCTGGAATGACTCTCATCATTTATGATTCATGCTCATCAGCAAGCTGTCCCATGTACTCTTCAATCTGTAGCGCATGCAGAAGGGTCCCCTTTGTGAGACACTGCTTTTTGTAGCAGAAGGGAAAGCAATGTGCCCCTCACAGTTTCCACTCAGAAGTGACTCACCTCTATTCATATTTCAGTAGCCAATGTTTTTCTCATGGTCAAGTGTAATACTAATGCCACATAGACATACAATTTTTCCACCTGAGTGGAGCATATTTTTAAAACAGCCTCACATCTTATTCATGACCACAGACACAAAAAAAAAAGGGAAATAGAAGACCATAGAATAGATACAAGCTCCTCCACTACAGGTGAGCTGATGTGAAATTCTCTGTGGTCTAGTATTACCACCTAGCTCCACTGAGAAAACTGAGTGGCACTGTTCAAGAGGGTTTCTGGAAAAAGTAACACATCGCTTCCATTCTCATATTCAAATAGCTTGTCTCAACTTGCAAAAGAAGAGGAGTAAATTCAGCTCTCTATGTGCCATGCATATAAAACAACACACACACACTTCAGGATAAAGCAAGCATAGCTGAAGACTAGATCTGAGTGTAGAACCATTACAAAGACAATAGAAATAAAACACCTAGCTACATTGACTCTTCTTTTGTAAAAAGAAAAAAGCCAATTCTCTCATGTAAAAGATAAGAACTTAGGCTTGGAAAATGCTGAGCAGACAAAAGTGCTTGCTGCACACAGCTAATGACCTCACTTTGATATTTGAACCCACATAGTGAAAGAAGAGAACGAACTCTACAGAGTTGTCTTCTGTCTTCCTCATGCGCCATGCACACATGAACGCGCGCGCACACACACACCACACCACACACACCACACACACACACACAAATTGTTGTGGAATATTATTTTAAGATGTGCTGCATCCATTTATTCTGTGGATTATTTGTTTAATGGTGCAAAGATGTGTTACATTCTTTTATATTGCACTTCTTTAACTCTGTGAACCTGTGTTATTTTGCAACTGCCTAAAATACCTGATTGATCTAATAAAGAGCTGAACAGCCAATAGCTAGGCAGGAGAGGGATAGGTGAGGCTGCTAGGCAGGAAAATAAATAGAAAGAAAGAAGGAACAAGAAGATGGAGGGGTGAGAAAAGGAAAGGATGACAGGGGCCAACCATCTAAGCACACAATCATACATGGAATAAGAAGGAAAGAAAAGCTATACAGAAACAGAAAAAAGGTAAAAGCTCAGAGGCAATGAATAATTTAAGAAAAGCCAGCCTGAAACAAGTTAAGGCCAGATATTTATAAGTAACAAGTCTCCATGTGGTTATTTGGGAGCTGGGTGGCAGGCCCTCAAAGAGTAAAGAGTAAAAACAACCAAGTACACACTATACAAAGACAGTAATATTTGATTACATTTTAAAATATATTAAAAAGATACAGAACTTTACAGTTAACACTAATCCAATCATAACTATTTGAGCTAAAGGTAGGAATTATTTTGTCTCTACATCAAATGAATGACTTCTGTGTGACAAGGCTGAGCCAGGCCATGCTCTTGTTGAGTTTGTAGCGTGGTGAGAAACCAGCCTCCCACACACATTATAAAATGATGAAAACAAGGCAAGCCCAAGATCCCAACGAGAAATGCAAGAAAAGCAGATAAGATACATCTGGGTCACAAGGCAGCTCTCTCTGAAAACTATCTATAGAACATACAAGGTTGAAAGCCAAAGGTCAGAGAGAACAACCTGGGACCTCCACCCCTCCACAAATTATGATACAGTGAGGCAGTCCTCACCAGATGTTCTATCATGCTCTTGAACATTCAAGTCTTTAGGACCATACATTAATTACCTGATTCCAACTTTTTTATTATAGCATCCAACAATGAGACAATATCAACAGAAATTGGGAGGACAGAAATCCAGGGGATATGTGAACTCAGAAATTAAGAGCTTGATAACAAACTGCTAGGACACCAAAGGACAGTACTGGAAGGTGCTATGCAAGCTGCCAAGGGAAAAAAGCATTTCATATTAAATCCTACCTGGCTGTGCTGGGAACAAATCACAGTGGCCAGCATGGAAAGTTATCCTCAAAGGTGAAATAGTGGCACTTATATCTTGGAGGTAACCACCAATAGCTGTCTAATTGAACTCAGAGCATGCTCAATAAGAAGGAAATTATGCTTGGTGCTACAAACCTAGCCAACTACCCATCGTGAAGTCTTGGATCCTAAAGAAGAACCCACTACTGCCATTTTCTTAAGCCATCATAATTCCCAATTGCATTCTAAAGACTTATCCTTCCATCCACAGACAAATGTAGTGCTTGCCCTCATCAGAGATGTTTCTTTGTGAAGAAGACAGAGGTCACTACAGAAAGCCACAACTGATCAAAATATAGAATACAGAAAACAATTGACTGTGGGTTGCTCAACAGCTACGCACAACCCCTACACCTAAGGCTCAGGGAACATGAAGTTAGAGAGAATAAAATGATTGTAAGAGCCAGAGGAACATGGCATCTTGTCAGAGACTGCTTTCTACATGACACAGGGAAGCTGCACCCATGAAATTTATAGTCACCTATAGCCATACTAAATAAGACCTGAACAATGACAACACCAGTTAACATGCCAACGCTCATGAGAGAAATCTCACAAGGTCCCACTCATAGATGAAGACCTACAGCCATTAATGGCTGCCAAGAGAGGAGACTCAGTGTCCCACAGTAATTAGCTGTCTAATTGGTTCCCCAATACAAGAGGCCAGCCATCAAAAGCATCAAAAGCATGTACATATGAACAATACTAAGTGGACTCAGTGGGTTGTATTTACATATTTAATTGAATGTATACAAACAGCAATACTAATGACAGAAAAGCAATAAAACAACCAAAAGGAAACAGTAGAGCTACAACGGGAAAGCAGAGAAGGCCTTGGAGATAGGGGAAGAGGAATGATGGGAAGGGATACCAGGATATTATAAAAGAGGATTAAAGATGATCTAAGTATATTCTATACATACATGAAATATCATAATGAAACAATTATTTTATATAATTAATAAGAATGAGAAGAAAGGGGGAATAAAAGAAGACAATATAAACATAAGATGCACCATGTCCCTGATAGAGACTAGTCATTTATGGGATCTCAAGTGCAGGACTCTAATCTCAGCACTTGACACACCAATGAACTATTCCACTAACAAAAGAGAGAACTTTTCAAAAGCAATTGCTCCAAAGTCCAAATTTTATTTAAATTTAATTCAATTCTCTAAGTACCTTTAAATTTCACCAAAGAAAAGGCTCAATGTCAGCTTAAATGCTGATTTAAAAAGAGAGCACTTTATACACAGATAAATCATTAAATTTTCATGATTATCTTAAAAATGACAATTAGCTAAGAGAACACTTCAGCCTACTTCTAATATCTCAATCACAGAAGATTTCTACAAACTCCCATCATTTTATTGCATTGACATATTTATAAACAGAAGTACTATTTATATAAGAAACAAGAACCCAGTCAGTCATACAGTTAAGGGGTGGGCTGTCTAGATCATTGGCTACACCAGCTCATTCCCAAGGTCATCATAGGTCAGAGTAGTAAAATCATCATTTGGAGACATTCCCTTGACAGCGAAGTTTAGGGTAACTTTGAAATGGGAGTTTGGAAACAACTCAGGGAAACTGCTGATTTAGCATTTTTGGAATCCTCAACAACAGAATCTTGTGACAGGTCCACAAACCCCAGCCATCAGGCACGCTGAAGCAGAAGTTCAAGTCCAGGCTACAGTCAGGATTAGCCTGCACAGCTTAGAGAAACTCTCAAATCAAAACATATAGTTTCAGAGACAGTAGTACAAAATGTAAAAGGAATAAAACCAAGCATAGAACTCTATTTGGGATCCCAAGCCTCTGGGATTTTATGAGCACACAAATTGTGAGCCACTGTAGCCTGGGTCCAGGAGGCTGTCTCTGTAATGACAGGCCTGGAGACCAAGTTAACTGTGAGTCCAGTCATTGGCCAGTACTGTCTGTCTGTCTGGACTGTCACTTCAGAGCTCTAACTTCAAGTGTCACCTCTTAATTATAATCCAAGTTGCTGAGTGTGAACAACTTCTGCTTGATGGACAACTGGTATTCTTGATGCCCAAAATGCCCAGTTCATCTCTGATTGGCAGCTTGGCCCTCCTTTCATCCATTTCATCATTTTCTGACAATGTAAAAGTCCCAACAGTCCCCAGCCTGTACCTATGCAATGTTCATATTCCTTTCTGCTTCACTGCATCAAACCCATTGGTGAAGAAAGAAAATAAATAAAAGAATTCCCAGGAGCTCTATGTAGGAGCTTTGAGGATCCTGAATCGAACCCAGCGCTTATCTTAACTTGCGTATGAGAGATTTACAAGCAAGAATAGAACAAACAAGGAGTAATTTAAATTTTAATTTAAAACCCTGTCTATTTTCTTATCCCTTATCAAACTGCCAACATTTTGCCTCCTGACAATGAGCAAGTGACACTGGCATAGGCCAGACCCTACCCACAATCCAGGAATCTCTTTCATCTAAACCCCTGATCCCTTTAATAAACAAAATACGAAAAGGCAGTCAAAATTATGCTGTGCCTCTATAAAAGAAGGCAGGGAAATCCTCAGAATACAATCCCCTCCTTGTTATTCTCTAATGCCATGTGACTTGGAGTCATTCTGAAGGATAAAGAGACACGGGCTGCCACTAGGTCCCAGTCATGACTTCCCCAGCGTTCCCAGCCTGGCCCATCTGTTCTCCAAGGGCCACATGAATGGCATATGTCAAGAGAGTCAGAGCTGAGCAAACTGCCCAAAGAAATCACTCAGCCAACTTCCCTTTGCTTCCACAGCTTCAGAGATTGCTGCTGAGCCAACCACCATATGGTGAATAATTAGTTTTTCGACCCCACTCAAGAAAAATGTCCACTTCTTTGCCAAGCCTTAGCAATATGTGCGTTAACAAGCGGTGGGTGCTGAATGCCGATACATTCACAATTAGGAATGTTCCGTCCATTTTTTAACATTTATTTTCTTGTTTCAGCATTAAGCTCCAGCCACTCTTGCTTTGCTCCCCTTTAACAAGGTGACTGCATCCAAAGCATTTAGGAATAAACAGCATTTTCTTTTCTTCTTATTTTTTTCTTATTTACTCTAGAAATTCTGCAACCCAACAGGAATTAGATTCTCACACATAAATGTCTTCCCTTTATCTGCCCTTCTAAAGATGATAAATTCAACCAATATGAAAGTCTGAGTCCTCAAACTCAGTGATGGGATGTTTGCTGCCATTTATGTGCAGGGGATTCATATGCAATATTGAATCACAATATACTCTGTGGCCCAGAAGAATGTATTTTTTGGCCTCCTTAAATAAACTATTAACCTCCTCTCTATACATGGAAACATACAGAAGACTTCCCAAGAGTGACTGGTCAGTGTCCCTCTGCTTTAAGGATGGTGTTCATGGTAAGTCACCCACAAAATGTGATGATTTTTAATTAATGAAAGATCAACACATAACTTTAAAAGGGATATATGTCCCCTTCAGGTTTCAAGATAAAAAGATTTGCATTTGTATGCATTTTTTATTTGTCTGTTTATGGAGCAGTGACTGCCCACACCATACCTGTTTTAATGCTGACTGCTTTCTGACCCTGACCTTTCACATTCTCTGCATGTAGACATATGAATCCGGGGGGGGGGGGGAGAGACAGAATTAAAAATGTTCCCCAATGAGGGTCTCAGAGAGCCCAGCCATAGATCAGTGGTTCTCAAGTATCTTTGATCTACCTTAGCAGAGGAAACCTCCAAAGGCCTTTCCCCAACAATTTGTAGCTGAAAAGGAAATGTTTTCCCAAAATAAATCAAAGATTTATTTTGATGAGAGAGAGACAAATCTTACAAGAAAATGGGATTTGGGGCCAAGCACAATAACTATTCTGTTTTTTTCCTTCTCTTTTTCTTTCCTTTTTTCCTTTCTTCCTTTCTTTCTCCCTTTTGGCATTTCTAACATCAGAATAATACCCCAAGACTTGAAGCCCCTGGGAATTGACCACTTCTGCTTCCAGTACGTTCTTCTCAGTACCTAGAGCTCAGTACCAGTCTGTGTTCACTGAGCAAATACTTCAAACAGTGTTGAATATTGTAACCAGCAGCCTGAGAATTAGGGATTTTTTCTAGATTTCACAACCTCAGCTGGAAAGAACTATAAACTGGTATTGAACGAACATAGCAACCAATGGCACCTTCAATCCCATCTAATTACGATTACACCTATATTCACAATCTGTCTTTGTGCTCTAAAAATCACTAGGCAAGCATGTTCCATTTATGGTCAAAAAGCACCGAATCAAGTGTTTTCCACATTTTCTATCTAGAACATTGGAGACATCGCACTACTATGAAATTACACCTCCACTGCACTCTAAAATTTACCATCAATCGAAATCTCTCTTCCCCCATCTCTCTCCATTCCTGACCTTCTGTTCCCTCCTCTTCACAAAAGAGCAGGAGAAGGGAGTATAACACTCCCTCCTTTGAAGACTTTGGTGGATGAAAAAACAAGCTGTACAAACTGCCCAATGAAATGCACAGTAGGTCATCCATAAAAGGTGACTGTTTTTTGAATCATAATCAATGGGTATATTCACAACACTAGGGATCTCAAGAACTTTAGAGTTTAAAGAATTATTAATAAATACTGATTTGGAACTGGGCATGATTATTCACACCTGTAATTGCAGCACTACAGAGGCTGAGGTAGGAGGGTTACTATGAGCTATCCTGAGTTACAGAGTTAGTTCCAGGTCAACGTGGGCTAAATAAACCTACACACACACACACACACACACACACACACAGAGAGAGAGAGAGAGAGAGAGAGAGAGAGAGAGAGAGAGAGAGACAGACAGACAGAGACAGAGACACAGAGACAGAGACACAGAGAGAGACAGAGAGAGACAGAGAGACAGAGAGACAGAGACAGAGAGACAGAGACAGAGAGACAGAGAGAGACAGCGAAATGAAAAAAGCACTACCTTGGGACCCAAGAGTCCTTTAATGCCCTAATATTAAAGATACATTTGTCTTTTATGAAAACAAGTGAGTGCTTGCATAAATGTCTGCACCACATGCATGTCTGGTGCCCACACAGGTCAGAAAAGGTTGTCAGATTCCTGGAACTAGAGTTACCAGTGGTTCTGAACTTGATCACTGAGCCATCTTTCCAGCCCCAGCTCCTCTAATGCTTGTGAGCAAAGCTTTAAAAAAACACATATAACCAGAAAATACATTTACTTTAAAATACTTTTAGTTTAACATCATGAGAAAAACCAAGAGCTTAAGGTGGTTTTCCATAGTGCACACATTGTCACTAGTGGCAAAGTGACAGTGCTTTTCACTTGGAGGCAATAATCCAAGGATTCTTAAATCCCTGGAATCTATCACCTCACACCCAGCTTGATTCTTGCTAGGACCACACAAGGGAGAATGGGGTGGCATGTGGCATCTTTGCTGATAAATTTGCTCTTAACAGAACTACTTCTGTGGCATAGCTAAAAATAGCATTCTCTACCTTAGAGCTAAGTAGTGTTAGGCTGGTTGGAAACTGCTCAAAGCAGAGTTGCTCTGCTGGGAACTAGACAAGAAATGTACTCAAGGAAAAGCCCAAACAGAAGTATAAAGTCAACTAGAAATTAAGAAGTAGCCACCAGCAAAAGTGATCTTTTCTCTGTGTCATCTGGGTGGCAGTCCCTGTTCATACAGCTGAAGCCTATCCCTATCTGACAGTTTAGCAAGCCTGACTGGGGGAATAAGGATAAGGCTGAGACCCTGGCTAGGAGCATGTAGGAAGTCTGGTAGACAGAGGATTTGAATTTGAGATATGGCTTATCACACGGATATCTCTGGCTGGACATACTCTCACAATCTGATCACATTCTAGTACCTTCACACCAGTCTGAGTTAGCATTCTTCTCTTTCTTCTCCATGCTCACTAATAGATGGCTAAGTGGCTGCTTTGTTTAAATCATTCAATGTTCCTCTGCAGAGCTCTATTCTGCTTCTCAATATGGGTGAATAGGTGACAGTCAGGGCCACATCTATGGAGGATAGCCAGGGCCCTCCTACCCATGGGGAGATATGATATGGTGTGTGATAAGATCTCCCTTATCAAATTGTCTCTTAGACTTACTGACTTGCCCTGAAATTCTCATTCATACTAATAGCCATGTCCAGGGTTAAAATATTACCTCCAGCAGGTCTCCATAAAAAAGTACACAGTTTAGATGGAAGGAGACATATTTTTATTCCTTAGCCCTGTAGAGTTGTAGAGTTGTAGAGAACCACTTGTAGAGTTCCTATAACACTGCATACCTTCTCCCCTCCCAGCCTCTCATCCCAAGTCTGAGTCTCTCTGTACCAGCCATCCACTCCTTTGTCTGTCCTCTTTCAGTTTTTAAGACTCAATTAGCCTTACCTAACTTCCCTGGACATTTATCACAGGACAATGTTGGCGTTCATTCCATGTTTCCATCAGAAATCAAGGCCTCTTCCGCTATACCTATACATAACTCCTCTTTAAGCTGTAATGCTCTGTTATCCCATCTTTTTCTTTCCCTTTACCATGAAACATGCATAGAGATGGGACAGTAATCCAATATAGTGGCCGCTAGTTTAATGAACATATGAACATGTGGCTAGGACAGGAACTACTGTAGTAACAATTCCACTAGTGCCTTCTGTCCTTAAGACTCTCTCTTGCCAGATTTTTCTCTCTCTCTTTCTTTCTGTGTATCTGTCTGTCCTCATAATGACACAGAAAATCATATTTTTGTGAAAACAGCCTAGAATATGTATTCATCCTAGCAAATAATTGTCTATATTTCACCATTTTACTAGTTTTAAAACCACAAATAGAATAGACCTAGAAGATTTTCTGTTACTTAACTTTGACAATTAAAATAACTCAGGACAATTATATTTGTGTTTTAGGTCTTATTTAAGGCAGGACAACATACTAATAAACACATATTATTGAGCAAATTGAAATGTACACTTGAACTTATAATTCAAGTATGTGCCACAACTAATTCTAAGATTATAAGATTTAAGATTATGACTTTAGAATTTCAAGAGATACTCAAATATATCTTCTGTTTTAACAAATAAAACCATTGGTGTGTAATAAAATTCACCTGGTTGTGATTCATAGAAAGCAAGGAAGACTTCTTAAAAGCTGTTAGAAAACATTTAGCATGTCAATGAGAAAAGATAATGGACCTAGAAAGATGAGAGAAGTTGAGATCTTGAAGACTGGCTTGCTGCCTTGGAAGAGTTTCCAGCCATGGAACAGCTCCACAGAACTTTGGCAGACTCTCAAGACTCCTTTAGTTGAAAAGAAAAGGTGTGTGACTGTGAAGATGAGTGTGTGTGCTGTTCTCAGGGAAGTATGCTGGAGACAGACAGTTGAAGAAAGCTACAAAACCTCCCAGAGTAGAAAACCTAAGAGAAACTAAGCCTCAAGAAAGTAGAGATGGGAAACGATGAAGATGGAAACCAGGGTAGGGAGATGGATCGTCGGTAAAGTGCCTGAAGTGTGATCAGGAGGATCCAATCTTTTTTATTTAAGTTCTTTAATTAATACTCATATTTACATATCAATCCCCCCATTCCCTCATCCTCTCATCCTCTCATGTTCCCCACCAACTCCCTCCAACCCATCCCCCAACTCCTCCCCAGGGACAGTGAGGCCCTCTACCAGGGACCTTCAAAGTACATCATATCATTTGGGGAAGGGCCTAGGCCCTCCTTGCTGTATCTGGGCTGTAATAGCATCCCTCCATAGGGAATGGGCTTCTAAACTCCATTTGTGCTATAGGGTTGAAGACTTGTTCCACTGTTAGAGGTCCCATAGACTGCCCTGGCCTCCTAGCTGGCACCCACATTCAGAGAGCTTGGTTCAGTCCAATGCTGTTTCCCCAGCTTTATGACTAGGGTCTCCATGCTCTCAATAGGTCAGATCCACTGTTTTCTGCAGGTTTCTCCAGCCCCATCTTGGCTTGTTTGCTCATCCCTCCTCCCTCTCCACAACTGGATTCCAGTAGTATGGTTCATTGCTTAGCTATGGGTGCCTGTTTCTGCTTCAAACAGCTATTGGATGAAAGTATGGTAACCAATGTAGACACCAATCTCATAGGGGAAGGGCATCAATGGCCCACAAC
Organism: Cricetulus griseus; assembly: GCF_003668045.3. Taxonomy (NCBI): domain Eukaryota; kingdom Metazoa; phylum Chordata; class Mammalia; order Rodentia; family Cricetidae; genus Cricetulus; species Cricetulus griseus. The sequence goes on along the minus strand of NW_023276806.1, from coordinate 153,205,303 downwards.
CCATATAGAAAAGGCAAGTGTGGTGCCATCTAGTTGTAAATCCATCACTGAGGAGGGATACAGTCAGATCCCTGCAACTTACTGGCCAGTTAGCCTAGACTAGAGGTTCCAAACCAATTAGAAACCCTGTTTCAAAAAAAGAAAAGAAAAAAAAAAAACTCCAGGGAAATAACTCTCAGAGTTTTACATGCATCTGTATATATGTGCACACAATCAGGCATCTGTATATATGTACATACACACACAAAGCCATACACAAGACAAAACCCAAATTCTATGAAATATGTAACAACACGACAATTCCATTCACTATTGTCAGGTAAAGTAAAAACTGAAGCCAGGCGTTGGTGGCACACGCTTTTAATCCAGCACTCAGGAGGCAGAGGCAGGCAGATCTCTGTGAGTTCGAGACCAGCCTGGTCTACAAGAGCTAGTTCCAGGACAGCCTCCAAAGCCACAGAGAAACCCTGTCTCAAAAAACCAAAAAAAAAAAAAAAGAAAAAGAAAACAAGAAAAAGAAAAAGAAATGAAGACACAAAAGAGGTGACAATTTAGATGTCCTTCAGTGAATGTCTGAGCACAAAATGGAATGTAGTTATTCAGCAATACAAAGGGGTGATTCATTGATAAGAGTAAGAAGTTGGATGATTCTTAATATGCAGGATGAAATAAGCCACTCACTAAAAGTCACAGACATGTAGTTCCATTTGTATGGCACTCTTAAAAAGAGGAAAGTCACAACGATAAGAACCCAATCAGAAAGGTGTGTAGAAAATGGAAGCTACGTGGGAGTTTTTACCAGGAGCTGTTCTGTACTCTGATTAAGGGATGGCTCCACAAATCCACCTGGCTGTTTATGCCAACAAGGCAATGTTATTAGTTGCCAGTTAAAAACAAAATTAAAAGATGGTGTCAGTAAAAAATATATATCTAAAACAAGACCGAGAGTAGGAGACAGAAATTACAAATATACAGTACTTGATAAAGAATTCATTTCCACAATGAAGAGCTGTCGAAATTCAACAACAAGAAAAAATAAGCACTTGCTAAACAAGATACATGGGTATAAAATTAGCATGTGAAAAGATTATCTACATTACTGTCATCAATATGCAAATTAAAACCACCTGCTTTAACTATGGCACCCTTCAATAGAAGGGAAATGAAAACATATATCCATATAAAGACTTGGAACACAAATAACAACCTCAGCTTCATTTGTCATAGCGCAAATGGAGACAATTCAAGTGCCCCTAAACAAGGGAATTAATAAACACATTATGGTGTGCCATTCAGTGGAATGGTGAGTAGTGTAAGAAGCAATGAACTTCGGATTAAAAATCAAAATTCAGCAGCAAGTACCTCTCACTCCCTGACAAAAGAATACATATTATATCATTCAACTGTTATAAAATTCCAGAAAAAGAGAACTGATCTGTGACACAAAACAGTGGTGAATCCTTAGAAAGCTTTTCTATTGCTGGGACAAAACAGCAGGACCAGAAGCCACTTGTAGAAAAGAACATGTATTTGGTCCTAGATTCCAGAGGGACAAGTGTCCCTCACAGCTTAGAGGCATGGCAGTAGGCAGGCATGGTGACTGGTTCAGCAAGCTGGGAGCTCATATTTGTTTAATTTTTTTCATTGTACATACCAATGCCAATTCCCCTTCCCTCCCCACCACACTTTCCCCCTTCCCATCCCCCATGCACTTCTCAAAGGGCATAAGGCTTTCCTTGAGGAGTCAACAAAGTCTGGCATACCAAGTTGAGGCAGGACCAAGCCCCTCCCCCGTATCAATGCTGAGCAAGGTATACCACCATAAGAAATGGGCTCCAAAAAGCCAGTTCATGGGAGCTCATATTTTCAATAGCAAGCACAAAGCAGAAAAAAGCATACTGGGGATGGCACCAGCCTTTGAAACCCTGATGCCAACTACTAGTAGCATACTACCTCCAGCAAGACCATACATTCTAAACCTACCAAAGCAGCACCACTAACTGGGGACCAAGTATTCAAACATCCAAGTCTATGAGGAACATTCTAATTCAGCCACCACATATTCTGTTGCCTGGTTCTCATAGGCTTATGACCATAGCAACTCTAAAATCCCTCTACAGTCTACCAGTAGTAGCACTGCTTAAAATTCCAAAGTCTTTTCTGCAATCCAAAATCTTTTAATTGTATATATCACTATTCCAAAAGAGAGAGATGGGAACATAATAAGAAAATACTGAACCAAAGCATGACATAAATTCAGGAGTGTAAATACCAACTTCTGTGGTGTCAAAGAACTTAGATATCTCCACTCTACCATCTTTGCTGACTGAATCATACATCTCTTTCTTGGGCTGGTTCAGCTTCCTGCATGCAGGTCTCCCTGGCAGATACATCATGACTCTGGCATCTCCAATATCTTGAGTTCTTCAACATAACCAGGTTTTACTTTAAAAGCTTCATGCAACTTCCTCTTGCCCTCTTGGGGTCTCTATGTAGGGATTACCCTACCATAGAGTGTTTGGCCACAGAAGCTCCCTGAAAAACAGAGGAAGATTCTGTAGCCCCTTTATTCTCTTATCCTTCAGGAGTCTAAAACCAGAACCATGTGGACAACTCTCCCAAGTTCAGCTACCAGCTTGGGATGAGTCTTGGCTCCCTTGCATCCTATTTACAGCAGCTTTTGTTCATTGTTGCATTTTGGGGTAGAAAAGTCCTTAGGTCTCTTAGCTTGGAGGGGTTTTGCTCTGGGGGACCTTTTCCTATTTCCAGTAGAAACTGGTCTTCATAGGTCTTAGCCACAGTGTTAGTTCTTGGTGCTCTTTTTCTCTTCAAGCTCTATATTTTGTATTTCTTTCTACCTCACTCATTTTTCCCATTATAAACTTCCATATCAGTCATTAGTAAGAACCACACCACTGATTCAGTATTACACTATCTTGAAATTACCTCCATCAAAGATATTAATTAGTTCATTACTTTTCAATTTAACTCAGGCAAGTTCTCAGGACAAGGGCAGAAAGCAGCCAGAGAGTTTGTCAAAATAACACAGGAATGGCCTCCAGCCCAGTTACTAATGTTGTTCCCCTGTAAACTCTCTTAATCTGAATGAACTTCAACATTGCACATGCCTTTCAGCACTGTCCTTCAGTCTACTGTAGGTGGAATTTCTGCCCTACCAGCTCCCGCCACCCTACAGTCCCAAATAAACAACCAGATGCTTATGTTAATTATAAACTGTTTGGTCAATGTTTCGGGCTTCTTATTTGTCTAGCTTTCTCTTAATTCTTAACCCATTTCTATTAATCTATGTATCTCCACTTGGTCTTGGCTTACAGGTGATGCCTGGCCCTCTTGCTCCCTTGACAGCTACATGGCATCTCTCCCTGTGACTCACTCTCTTTCTTCCTCCTCCCAGAGTTCTCCTACTCTGGTAGCCCCATCTATGTGTCCTGCCTGGCTACATCATGCCTGTCCATTGGCCAAAACAGTTTTATTCATCAGCCAATAAGAGAAACATACATTCACAGCATACAGAAGGACATTTACCATCAGTATAGTGCTGGAATGGCCAATTAAACTTTACTTACAGTGTTCAACCACTTTTCTAGCCCAACATTTCAAAGTCTCACATTCCTCCAAAAAAACAACATGGTTAGGCTTGTCACAGCAATATCCCACTCTTTGGTACCAATTTCTATACTACTTTTCTATTGCTACAATAAAATAACATGACTAGAAGCAGTTGACAGAATGAGTTCATTTAGGTTTATGGTTCAAGAGGAATAAAGTATCAATCACAACTTGGCGACATGACAGCTAGAGCAGCAAGCTGAGACTACACATCCTCAATAGTAAGCATGAAGCAGAGAAAGTATACTAGGAACGCCACAGGGCTTTCAAAACCTCAAAGCCTACCCCAGTGGCATACTTCCTTCACTGAGGCCACACCTTCTAACCTATCCAAACATTACCACAAACTGAATACCAAATATTCAAACATCAGAGCCCATGGAAACCATTCTCATTCAAATCACCACAGATATGTAATCAATATTGCATATAAAAGCATTAACTTTGTCTACTTCCTATCTGTGCAATGCCCATATAGTCAACAAAATATTGTTCTTAAGTATATTTTGAAGGCATTTAAATAAAAGAGTAATGTTAGAATCAATAGACTAAGGAAAGAAACAATGGAATGGAATCATCCTATTCCTTATTTGTGGAGGACAAAATAAGAAAAAGATATATAAAAGAGGGAGGGGAAAGGGCAATTTGCTTTTCTCTGCTTACTCTGGGCCAGTCATCATCTCCTGCCTTAGGACATTGAAGTCCCTGTCTCTTTGGCTGTTGGGACTCTGTGACTTATATCAGTGGCCTCTCCTATCCTAAGGACTTCAGTTCTCAGATGACTCTTTGGTTCTCATGCTTTCAGACTCTGAAATCACACCACTGGCCTTCCTGCTTCTACAGCTTGAAAGTAACTTATTTGGGGGAACCCTCCTCTCCACAATCATGGAAGCTATCCCATAACAAATCTCCTGGTATTCCTTGGTAGGTAGTTAGGTAAGTAGATGACAGACAGTGGGGACACACCTACACCCATGTCTAGAGACCTTCTAGGTATTTGGAGTACTAAGTTGGACACCTCTGACACGTGAAAAACCTGAAGGACCATCAGACACTCGACATACTGGAAAGACTCCTCAATATAATATAATTCTATAGCATGTAAATGTTTGTTCAGATTTTGAGTGATCTTTCTTTTAGACGTTATCTCTCATTACATTCAATCTGGAATAAATTATTTCAAGAGACCAAGACAGAGATCAGTGCCTTATTGAATCCCAAAGAGAATATTCTCAAAGAAATGGATAGATAAGTCAATTATCTATTCAGTACCTACTGTGGACCACACACTATACTAATAATTCTAGTCACAAATTCTCACCCAGTCTGTCCTAATATGATATTACTGCCCCATAATATAAAGGAAGAAGTTTAAGCAAAGTTAATCAGAAAGATTGTACATTTAAAACACAATAGCTCTCTTACATTTCAAAAAATCCAGATTGAAAGATTATATCCTTTTCCCATGTTTTTGTGTAGAAACAAGCCCATTCTTAAATTCTATGATGGATACTACAAAATGGAGAGATGCCTGGGCAGCATTAGATTAGAATGATGACATCAGTTTCTGAGGTTCCACATTGATAGAAAACCTCATTGCCTTGTCACCATGGTCTCTGCTCTTCTTCCAGATGTCAAAAAGAAAATAACCAGACCAGACCTGGGGCAGATTTGAATGAGTTTGAGAATTTGGAATCCTCACACTATTTCATAAGGAATTGCCTGACATGTCTCATCATTTAGAACACAAACTAAGAACATATAAATGTGCTAGAATAGTAACCTAAATCCAAATGGAGTCATCCATTCTCAAAGTAGCAATGTATTCTGCTAATGCAATTTCACAGAAATAAAATACATAGTTCACACAGAAAAGCAAATCTGTTCTCCACCAAGAACCGTAAAATGATACCCCCAAATGCCGTCTTCCCATAAGAAATGGAGATTTTAGTATCTCCTTTTCATTTGTAAGACAGGCATTTAAATCACAAAATCAATTCCTTTTGATCAACCTCCCTTTGCTCTGACAAAAATAACTCAGTGTAGTAAAACCATAGCAATGCTTTAAAAGGCAAAACAAACTAAAAGTTTTCCATTTCAAACAGCTTATTTATGAAAGTCATCACATGACTGCTTTTCTGAAAAGCAGAGGCTGTGCAGTTAGCCAGGGTATCCTTTCTGACACATATTTGAAAGGTATTTCATAAGCCCAAGTTTTTAGTAATGCCAAAATTGAAATGTGGCAAAAAAGCTTATCTTCCTCCAAGGCTATTAATTTTGATGACACAAATTCATTGAATTGGCACCATCGTGAATGCTACAAATTACATATTCATAAGCTCTGAATGTCTGCACCCATCAGGAAATATTTTTATCTTTTTTCATCTTTAAATAAAATGAAGAAACAGTTGATAATCTCAAGCATGTTACCCAGCACCACTTTATGTAACAAACATAGGGGAAAACAGAGGACCCTCTAATATTTATATGAATTTGGTCATTTTCAGATGTTTTCATCTTCATTCAAGCAAGAAAAAAAGAGGATACTTGTATCAAGACAGAGAATTCCAGTTAAGTATGGTGGCTCACACCTATTATGCCAGCACTAGAGAAACCAAGGCAAGAAGAGTTCAAAGTTCAAGCCAGTTTGAGCTATAATGAGACCCTAAAAAACTCAAGGGCTGAGATATAACTCAGTGGTGCAGCACTTATACATCATGAAAAAGGCCCTGGGCCCAATCCCCAGTGCCAGCTCCAGAATCTCAAGCACAGAGATAAAAAGGAGTGCCATTCGTGCTTCCCAAAGACACACTATAGTGCAAAGGTAGCAGCTGTGATGGCCATGATGGTGGCCAAAGGAAGATGTTTACAGATCTCTGAATATCTCCCTGCACAATTAAACATGAAACTTCCATACAAAAGCTGAGAAGCAAAGGCTCCAATAGCTAAGAAGACCCATGAAGTCCCTTCCCCTTCTTACAAAGCTTTAATTAGCTAGCCTTCTTCTAGTCTTCTAATATAGTTCTAATCTATATTAGATTAGATTTCTACCTGAACCCTCCTCTTACAGAGTGTAGTCCTCTACACCCTGTTTGTACTATTCAGCCAACACACCTCCCTGGCAAAGATGATGGAGTAAGCCCAACACCTCATTGGCTCCATCAAACTGTTCTCATGGATCTGAACTGGAGCCTAGGACCAAATCAACTGTGAAGCTCTGATAAGCCTATAGGACACTGCACATCTTGGGCTGTGCATGGCAGATCATGCAAGTGGGAAAAAGCAAAGTCTACAGAAAGCTAAGAATGAGGTAGGTGTAGAGATGGGCAGACAACAGCCTTAGACATATGGGATGCAAAAGGAAAATAACAGTCACAACAACTTATGGAGAAGAAGATTAATCTGGGAGAACAGACATAGGTTCTACTTTGGGGATTCTGACTTCACCTTACAGAGTATGTGACTTCAATCACCACCCTTGCTCTCCTTGACCTCCAAGTCACATGTACAAATGGCACTCCTCCCAAGGATTTTAGGAGACTTAAACAAAACACAATTGTGAAGCAGTTTAATACAAGTATAAATATAAGGCATGTAAGAACTATTAGCTCACAATAATTAGAAATATAATCTTTCTATGGATGTTTTCTATGATATAAAATGGGGATAATTATGAATCTTCCTTAATAGGGATTAAATGAGTTAATGCACATAGTCTTCAAGGTGTATCTGGAACATAGTGAGAGCGCAGTAAACCTTTCAGTATTATCACCACTGCTGATGATGTCATTATCATTTACCACTGTCTCCATCATCATTAACCCAGCAACAGCCAGGACTTGGCAGCACTTTTAATAATTACCCCTTTCAAAGATTAACCAGTATTCATAAAATGATGGAATGATGTTTCCCTCTATGCAGAAGTTTGTGACTCTTGCATTCTGTATTAGGGTCATTTTTGCTGATGGTACTATTCATTATGAAGCAGGGCAATACTTTACTTTAATATAGCTATTTGGTTCCATAGAGGCAAGTCACCCATGAAAGGAATAAATAAATGAAAGCAATCTAAATGTTCCCTAAAGGGGAAATACTTAATTCAATGAAGTCAAGTAGATATAATATTGTTGAGCTATTGAAATATATATATATATATATATATATATATATATATATATATCCACCCTCTGCCTGCTGCCTGAGTGAGTCTGGGCACAGCTCTGCCCCCAACATCCCCCATCACTTCCTCCTCACTTCTTCCTGAGCCTCCCTCTGGACAAGAGTGGACCTAGCCAGACTGGAAGGCCCACCCTAATTCTGGACACACCTCACCCTTGTCCCCACCTCTGCCCTCTGCCCTCTCTGCCCTCTCTGCCCTCTCTGCCCTCTCTGCCCTCTCTGCCCTCTCTGCCCTCTCTCTGCCCTCTCTGCCCTCTCTGCCCTCTGCCCTCTGCCCTCTGCCCTCTACCCTCTGCCTCTGCACTCTGCCCTCTGCCCTCTGCCTGCCTCCTGAGCCTGAGCCTGAGCCTGAGCCTGCTACCTGAGCCTGAGCCTGAGCCTGCCTGAGAGAAGGAGAGACCCCCACCTGCACCCACTGGAAGAAGGGATGGGAAGACGAGAGAATAAGAACACACTCAACAACAGAAAGACCAATGTGATACCATCAGAATCTAGGGAATCCACACCAGCAAGAACTGAAAAGCCCAATGCAGAAGATGAAGAAGTATTGACCGTAAAAATTATCTTACAAAGATGATACAGACCATTAAAGAGGAAACAAGAAAACCCCTTAAAGAAATAGAGGAAAAAAACAAGCAAAAAAGTACATGAAATGGAGGAAAAGACAAACCAAAAAATTCAAGAAATAAACAAATCTCAAAGAATCTAAAGAAAGCCAAGAAAAAAACAAGTGAATGAAACAATTCAAAGAGTTCACGGTTTGAAAGCACAATTAGAAACAATAAGGAAAACACAGAATGAGGGGATGCTGGAAATAGAAAAGCTGGGTAAATGATCAGGAACCTGTGATGTAAGCATAACCAATAGAATACAAGAAATGGAAGAGAGAATCTCAGGTGTTGAAGACTCATTAGAGAATATACAGTCATCCACCAAAGAAAATCTCAAGTCCAACAAATCCCTAACACAAAATATCCAGGAAATATGGGACACTGTGAAAAGACCAAACCTAAGAATAATAAGTATTGAAGGAGGTGAAGAAATTCAGCTCAAAGGTACAGAAAATATATTCAACAAAATCATAGAAGAAAACTTCCCCAACCTAAAGAAGGATATGCCTATGAGAGTACAAGAAGCTTATAGAACACCAAATATATTGGACCACAAAATGAAGTCCCATCGCCACATAATAATCAAAACACCAAACTTACAGAATAAAGAAAAAATATTAAGAGCAGCAAAAGAAAAAGGCCAAATAACATATAAAGGCAGACCTATCCGAATTACACTCGACTTCTTAATGCAAACTACGAAAGCCAGAAGATCCTGGATAGATGTCCTACAAATGCTAAGGGAACATGGATGCCAGCCCAGACTACTGTATCCAGCAAAGTTTTCAATCACTAAAGATGGAGAAAACAAGATATTTCATGACAAAACCAAATTTAAGCAATGCATACCCACAAATCCAGCCCTAAAGAAATTACTGGAAGGAAAACTCCAACACAATGAAGATAACTGCACAAAATAATAATAATAATAATAAAACATAGGTAGTAGATAATCCCACTTTACCAAACACCAAAAATGTGGGGAAATCCACACACAATAACACCAACAACAACAAATCCAAAACAAACAAGAATCAACAATCAATGGTCATTAATATCCCTCAATATCAATGGTCTTAACTTGCCTATAAAAAGATACAGGCTAACAGAATGGATACAAAGACAGAATCCATCCTTCTGCTGTATACAAGAAATACATCTCAAATTCAAAGACAGGCAGTACCTCAGAATAAAGGGTTGAGAAAGATTTTCCAATCAAATGGACCCAAGAAACAAACTGGTGTAAGCAATCCTAATATGTAACAAATAAGACTTCAAACTAAAATCAATCAAAAGAGATGAAGAAGAGTATTTAATACTTATCACAGGAAAAGTCCATTGAGATGAAGTCTCAATCCTGAACTTATATGCCCCTAATAGGAAGGCACCCACATTAGTAAAAGAAACATCACTAAAGCTCAAATCATTGAACATCACATACTTATAGTAAGAGACTTCAACACCGCACTCTCACCACTAGATAGGACCACCAGACAGAAACTTAACAAGGAAACAAAAGAACTAACAAATGTTATGACCCAATTGGGTTTAACAGATAGCTATAGAACATTCCATCCAAACACAAAAGAATATACCTTCTTCTCAGTGCCACATGGAACCTTCTCTAAAATTGACCACATACTCGGAAATGTAGCGAACCTACACAGATACAAAAAATTGGAATAACACCCTGTATCTTATCAGACCACCATGCCTTAAAGTTAAAATTCAAAAACACAAATTGCAGAAACCCTACAAACTCATGGAAATTGAATAATGTGCAATTGCACCATTCCTGGGTCAAGGAAGAAATAAAAGAAGAAATTAAACACTTCGTAGAATTTAATGAGAATGAAGACACAACATGCCCAAAACCTATGGTAAACTTTGAAAGCAGTGCTAAGAGGGAAATTCATAGCACTAAATGCCCACATGAAGAAACTGGAGAATAGTCACACTAGAGAATTAATAGTGCAACCGAAAGCTCTAGAACAAAAGGAAGCAAACTCTCCCCGGAGGAGTAGACGCCAGGAAATAATTAAACTGAGGGTTGAAATCAATAAAGTAGAAACTAGGAAAACACTACAAAGACTCAATGAAACAAAGAGTTGGTTCTTCGAGAAAGTCAACAAGATAGAAAAACCTTTATCCAAACTAACCAAAAGGCAGAGAGAGAGAGTACGCTAATTAACAAAATCAGAAATGAAAAGGGGGACATAACAACGGACACCGAGAAAATACAGAGGATCATCAGGTCATACTTTGAAAACCTGTACTCCACAAAATTCGAAAATCTAAAGGAAATGAACAATTTTCTAGATAGATATCAATTACTAAAATGAAATCAAGACCAGATAAGCAGTTTAAACAGAGTTATAAACCCTAATGAAATAGAAGCAGTCATCAAAAATCTACCAACCAAAAAAAAGCCCAGGGCCAGATGATTTCAGTGTAGAATTCTACCAGAAATTCAAAGAAGAGCTAACATCAGTACTCCTCAAATTGTTCCATGCAATAGCAGCAAACTAAATGGAGAGAAACTCAAGGCGATTCCTCAAAAATCAGGAACAAGACAAGGCTGTCCACTCTCTCCATATCTCTTAAATATTATTCTTGAAGTTCTAGCTAGAGCCATAAGACAAGAAAAGGAGATCAAGGGGATACAAATAGGAAAGGAAGAAGTCAAACTCTCACTATTTGCAGATGATATGATAGTTTACATAAGTGACCCGAAAAACTCTACCAGGCAACTACTATGGCTGATAAACACCTTCAGCAAAGTGGCAGGATACAAGATTAACTCAAAAAAATCAGTAGCCCAACTCTATACAGAAGATAAATGTGCTGAGAAAGAAGTCAGAGAAACAACACCCTTTACAATAGCAACTAACAACATAAAATATCTTGGGATAACACTAACCAAAAATGAGAAAGACCTGTATAGTAAGACATTTGAGTTCTTTAAAGAAAGAAATTAAAGAATATACCAGGAAATGGAAAGATCTCCCATGATCTTGGATAGGTAGAATCAACATAGTAAAAATGGCAATCTTGCCAAAAGCAATCTACAGATTCAATGCAATCCCCATCAAAATCCTAACACAATTCTTCACACACCTTGAAAGAATAATACTCAACATCATATGGAAAAACAAAAAACCCAGGATAGCCAAAACAACCCTGTACAATAAAGGAGTTTCTGGAGGCATCACCATCCCGGACTTCAAGCTCTGTTATGGAGCTATAGTCCTGAAAACAGCTTGGTATTGGCACAAAAATAGATAAGTTGACCAATGGAATCGAATTGAAAACCTTGATATTAACTCACACACCTATGAACACCTGATTTTTGACAAAGAAGCTAAAGTTACACAATGGAAAAAAGAAAGCATCTTCAACAAATGGTGTTGGCATAACTGGATTGGGACGTATAGAAGACTGAAGTTAGATCCGTATCTATCACCATGCACAAAAGCTTAAGTCCAAATGGATCAAAGACATCAACATAAATTCAGCCACACTGAACCTCCTAGAAGAGAATGTAGGCGGTACCCTTGAACAAATTGGTACAGGAGACCATTTTCTGAACATAACACAAGTAGCACAAACATTGAGATGGACAATTAATAAATGGGACCTCCTGAAACTGAGAAGCTAATGTAAAGCAAAGGACACAGTCAGCAGGAAAAACGCCAGCCCACAGAATGGGAAAAGATATTCACCAACCCCACATCTGACAGAGGGTTGATCACCAAAATATACAGTGAACTCAAGAAGCTAGCCACCAAAACACCAAACAATGCAATTAAAAGCTGGAGTGAAGAACTAAATAGAGAATTCTCAACAGAGGAATCCAAAATGGCTGAAAGACACTTGAGAAAGTCCTCAACATCCTTAGACATTAGGGAAATGCAACTCAAAACAACTCTGGGATACCATATTACTCCTATCAGAATGGCTAAAATCATTAACACCAATACAATCCATGCTAGAGAGGATGTGGAGAAAGAGGAACTCTACTCCATTGCTAGTGGGAGTGCAAACTTGTACAACCACTTTGGAAATCAGTATGGCGGTTTCTCAGGAAAATGGGAATCGGTCTACCTCAAGATCCAGCAATTCCTCTTTTGGGCATATACCCAAAGAATGCACACTCATACAGTAAGGACATATGTTCAACTATGTTCATAGCAGCATTATTTGTAATAGCCAGAACCTGGAAGCAACCTAGATGCCCCTCAACTGAAGAGTGGATAGAGAAAATATGGTACATTTACACAATCAAGTACTACTCAGTGGGAAAAAAACAATGGAATGTTGAAATTCGAAGGTAGATGGATGGAACTAGAAGAGACCATCCTGAGTGAGGTAACCCAATCACGAAAAGATAAAGATGGTATGTACTCACTCATATATGATTTTTAGACATAGAGCAAAGGATTACTGGTCTACAATCCACACTGCCAGAGGAGCTAGGAAATAAGGAGGACCCCAAGAGAAGATTGCATAGTCCCTTAAAGAAGGGGATGGGGACAAGAACCCCTGACCAAAGTGGGAGCCCGGGGGCAGGAAGAGGAAGGAGAGCCTTCATCCAGTAGCTGTTCAAAGCAGAAACAGGCACCCACAGCTAAGCACTGAACCATACTACTGGAATTCAGTTGTGGAGAGGGAAGAGGGAGGAACAAAGGAGCCATGGTGGGGCTGGAGAGACCTGCAGAAACAGTGGACCTGACCTACTGATAGCATGGAGACCCTTGTCATAAATCTGGGGAAACAGCATTGGACCGAACTAAGCCCTCTGAATGTGGGTGCCAACTAGGAGGCCAAGACAGTCTATGGGACCTCTAACAGTGGAGCCAGTATTTATCCCTAGAGCACAATGGATTTTGGGGGCCCATTCCCTATGGAAGGATACTGTTGTAGCCCAGATACAGCAAGGAGGGCCTAGACCCTCCCCCAAACAATATGACAGACTTTGAAGGTACCTGGTGGGAGGCCTCACTATCTCTGGGTTAGGAGTTGGGTGGTGGCCTGGGGTGAATGGTAGGGAACATGGGAGGATGAGAGGACAAGGGAATGGGGGGTGGATATGTAAATATAAGTATTAACTAAGGAATAGAAAAAATAATATATATATAAAGATTTATTGAACTGAATTGTGAAGCTTTATAGAAATATAATGCAATGCTTAATCAAGGCATTAAGACTGTACACATCAGTGACTTGGAGAGTTGGCTCAGTTGTTAAGAACACTTGTTGATCTTACAGAGGACCCAGGTTCAATTCCCAGTATTCACATGATGGCTAACAACCATCTGTAACACCAGTCACAGGCAGGGGGCTAACACCCTCCTCTGGCCTCCAAGTGTACTGCATGCTTGTGGTTCACAGACACACGTGCAGGCAAAACAACCATACACACAAAATTAGGACTGCAACTCTATTAATAACAGCTATGTACATACAGATTCTTAAAGACATTGATGAGTTTAATTTTATATGTGTGTGTGTGTGTGTGTGTGTGTGTGTGTGTGTGTGTGTGTGTGTGTGTGTGTGTGATAGCATACATGTGGAGGTCAGAGGACAACTTTGTGAAGCAGATTTTTTCTTTCCACCATGTGTGGCCCAGGGATAGAATTCAGAAAATTTGACTTGGTGGCAAGTGCCTTAACATACCAAGCCATCTCCCTGGCTCACAAGGATGAGTTTTATCAAGTTAATCAGATGGCAGACTCTCTGATTCCATTGATGATGCTTTCTTTAGCTAAATAAATAGAACTAACTATCTGGTATATTATTAATATGAATCCCCCAATGTTAAGTACTAGAAAGCACACAGAAACACATCATTTTTGTTTACAGAGATAGTAAACCAGTAAGAATCCTTCACAGTTTTAACTATAGAAAATATCATGTTCAAATTGGTCAAAGGCTAAATCTTTAAATAAATGATGTCCACATTGGCCTTTTTCTGATTGCACACTCATCTTTTATACTGTAATACTAAAATTGACATGTGCCCTTAGGAATAAAAGAAAGGGGAGGTTTGACAGTAATTTGTTTATATGCCAAGTTGATAGGACATGGAGTGTCCTGGTTAACTACTTGGTAGCTTGACACAGCCCAAGATAATTTGAAGGAGTCTCAACTGAGGAATGACTCAGATCAGATCACTTCGTGGCCACACCCTAAGGAATGATTGATGTGGGGGGGTCCTTTAAACTGTAGATTGTGCCACCTCTGGGTGAGCTCCTGATTTGACTTCCTTGGTGGTGGACTATAACCTCTAAAATGAAAAATAAATAGTAATAAAATAAACCCTTTGCTCCCCAAGATGGTTTTAGTCAGTGTCTTATTACAGTAAACTAGGGCAGGTACCTTGGAACTGAAGTGAGGAGTGCTTTTGAGCCACCAGTATGGGTGATGAGAACTGAGCTCGGACCTTCTGCAAAAATAGTGAAGGCTCCTGGCCACTGAGCCATTTCTCCTGACCCCTGGAAGTTTCTTAAGTCTTGAAACTGGAAATCTCATATGTAGGAGTAAACATTTAAGAGAAATTACATCAGACATAGAGAATTTTACAGTAAATTACTGGATTGATATTATTCACTGTTCTTAAACAGGGCATGTCAACATATGGGCCACTCTTTAGAGCTACACTGGTAGATGTAGCAGAGCTGACAAATCCTGTACTACCTATTCCTTCACTGAAAAGCCATGCACTGTGCTTGCTGCATTGCTACAGAAGTTAGCAAGGAGTGTGCCTGCCTGTCTCCACAAGACAGCAAAAGAATCTTGTGTTTAGGGCCATGGGTGAAACTGCTGTATGTCACTCTATTGTTTTTTGGCATGGTTGTCACGTGATGCTTACAGAACTTGACTCACCACTAACGTTTTGATATCTAAGACAGCTCAAAAAGACCGAGGGCAAGAACAATGCAACTAATGCATGGTATTAATTATCACTGTAATTGATGGAAGAATGACAATCAAGTCTTACAAAAGGTCAAAAAATAAGTCAGATGTAAAATACTGCATATTTTATCTTGCTTGTTGTTCCTAGAATCTTATAGATCCACAAGTATATATAGATGTATGTATGTATGTATGTATGTATGTATGTATACTCCTATATGTACATTTATGACTTGAAAGTAGAAGAGAAAGCAGAGAAAGGGATGAGACATACAGAGCAAGAGGATGAAAGGAAGCAGAAATAATGAAAGAAAAGAGGGAGGTGTAGTGAGAGATCTTACTAGGTACCTGTGGCGTGGTCACAGATGTGTACGTGAGCATGTGGGATTTTGGTCTGAGAGGAAGGACAGGCTTGCTCTCTGAGTTCCACGCAGGTTTCAGAGGGCAGCTGAGATTGGACGCTTGGAGTGCTGACCCTGGGTTATCGGTTTCTCAAGTAAGTGATTTCTCCCAAATAAAATTAAGCTACACCTTCCCAATCCTGTGTATTGTAATTTGTGTTACCACAGGGAGGGGTGAATGCTGTCAAAGCACATGAAATATGTTAGGTCTCAAACTTGGGACAAAAGGCTGAGGTTCCTACTTGACATATCAAAACAGTCCTGACCACCAGTTCTCCCTACATCCTTAATCCCTACCTGTTACAGGGTCTTCCTGGCTGGCACACCCTACCTGCTACCCTAAACTTCTCCAGCCCAGGGACTCTGCTGCTCTTCTCTGTACAGCCCAGCTGTTCTGGCCACCTACCCTCTTTGCTCCTTTGGCCTCCTGTCCACTGCACCTGGTTCCCCTCTCTCCCATCAGCCTTCTCCTCTCTCCCACGTGGCCCAGCACAATCCACTCATGTCCATTCTGGACTCTCCCAGATGTCCCTGTCTGTCTCTGGCTGCACTATCCCATATATATATATATATATATATATATATTATATATATATATATATATATTACATATAATAAACCTTCTCCTCCACCATACCTAGAAGCAGTCATGTCCTTTCCTTCCTTATATTTCTCTTTTCATTCAATATTTTGGAAAGAACTTTTCTTTTCCTATATGCATAGAGACAAAGTAAATGTGACTCATAAGACAGAGCACACGACCACAAGAAGTAGAACTGTAGTAGAACATGCCCACCCACCATCTTATCCTTTTCTTTTCAGATCTAACAGTATGTCCTCCAAAGATAACTGGAAATCTCCCAAATATTTATGCCTCCAAACTTTGGGTGTCTGAATCCTCCATTATTTCCTTACATTTAACCCCTCAAAGATTTCCTGAGTAAGAACTGTGCTCTTTTTTTAATAGCCATTCCCCTCGCCTTTTTAACACTACCAGTGCTTTTGCTAAGACTATTGCTATTTACCTAGTATTTCAGGGTTGCGTGTGTCATTAGTGATCAGCCCCCAACCTGGATTTTCTCACTGAGGCATGTGATTTTTCAGAAATCCCTAGTAGTATAACTATAGAAATAAGTGATTCCTGAACCTAGCCAGAGCCCTCCTTGTCGTTTCGAATACCTCATAAAAGCCAGTCTACAAACAAGTGTCCAGAAACTAATCCTGGAGCCTGTGTGAACTATTAGTACTTAGAGGCTAGAGCAGAATTATAGTCAGTATTTGAATGGCAAATGGATAACATATGATACAGCAATGCTCATCAGTACCTCTCCAAACACAGAACTTCCCTCCAAAACTTGTGTAGCTGTCCTCTGACTCTCTAACCATTTCCCCAGGCCAAAATGGGAAATCATCAGTCATGGTACCTCATTTCTTTAAATACATGGGACAATGTATTAGGAAACATCAAAACACAGGCTTGAGGTTATATATAATTTTCAAGGACACAGTGAGCCAAGCTTAAACAAACAGGCTGTAGGCCAGAAGGATCACCAGTGCTGCAGAAGCACCAGTCCAAGTTGTTTCAACTCTGACCTCGTGAGATACTGACTGCCCCTGGCTCGTTAGTTTATCAAAAGAAAAAAGTGGAGGGAATAATAGTATGACTTCCGCATATGGTTTCTATGAGGATTAAAGTGATAGCACATAATTGTGTTCAGTGAATGTTAGTCACTGCTATTGTTTAAGTCAACACAGTCTGTCTGGTCCTACCCCAGAGAATTCAGAGGCATGAACTTATGAAAGTGAAACATGTTAACCATAGTCAAGGCCAACACGTGGCCAAGCCCTTACCTACCTCTCCTCATGGCAGATGCTTTTCAGCCTCAGTTCTTATTTGCAACATGAAAAACTGCAATGTGCTACTATTTTACTCAACAAAATGACACAGAACATAAGCCCCAAAGACATCCTAAATAATTGCAAGTCGTAGCGGCTA
Organism: Cricetulus griseus; assembly: GCF_003668045.3. NCBI lineage: Eukaryota > Metazoa > Chordata > Mammalia > Rodentia > Cricetidae > Cricetulus > Cricetulus griseus. Next base: position 153,187,571 of record NW_023276806.1, on the reverse strand, counting down.
GTTATCATGCAGACACAAATGAGTTTTTCACACTCGGAAATTCATGGTCTGTCTTCCAAAGGGGTGGACCAACTACCATGTTACTCACAGAGTGCGGCTCCTTTTGTTCACAGAGTTTCACAGAATTCAAAAACAGAGTTGCGGGAGAAGTGAGCACAAAGAGCGGGAGGCAGCAGTGAGTGAAGGCGACAGTGTGTTATTAATCCATGTGATTAATCCAGCGTGCTAAGGAAGACTGAAGAATCAAAACCTATGTGGTTTTGATACACACGGATTAGAAAACATTGCTGCTTTCTCTGGCCAGTGCCTCCTCTGCTTTGTGCTTGAGTTTCATTCTTCAGAGCCTGGCAGGCACAAAGAGGAGAGAGCATTCACAAGGGGACCCAGAAGCGCAAACACTTTGACAAGTGTGTCCTTTCTGGAACACACTTCCTGAATTTCCCAAGAACTAAGCCCTGGGTTTGTATTTGCACTATTTCCTCCCAAAAGCTGAGACACTGGAAGCTGTCCCCCAGATGCAGATGTCTGTCAACCCATGAAAAGCAGTTTTACACCAAGAGGTGAGGTGTCAAATCCTACCCCAAGTTCTTTTGTAAGAAAGTGGTAAGAAGGGCATAGGCATATTTCAGATCCTGGTGGGAATCACCCATTTGGAGTGAGCAACCCCAAAGAACCCCCACCCAAATTTGAGCATGTTCTCACAAGTTTGGAGGAGTGGAATGGAAGCTCTCAGCTGTGCCAAAGAAAGCAAGAAATCTTCAGAGAAAGAGAGGAGGGCAGCAAGAGAGGCACTGCTAGGCTGGACCTCCTTCTGTCGGGTACAGTGTGATTCTGGTGTATGTGCATGAACAAGCTAAGATAGGAAGTAAAATGGCAGGAGTGAAACTAGGACCCAGCTCTCTGGTGAAATCAATGTGGGTTTAGCACAGGGATCACCAAGACTTATGAGACTTGTGTACAGAATGAATTCAGCTGAGACTATTATTGGTGTTGTGTGGACAGAATGGTGACTCTGGTGGGAAACACAAAAGACTTCTCCAAACCTGTAGGTATGTGGGTCATGCCTGGCTCTGAGCTCTACAGAAAATGAGGGGTTCGGGTTGACAAGGGCCTAGCTCTCCTTATCTTCCTGCCTTCCCATGTTCTCCACACTCTGGTTCCTCACCCTACTGCACACACAGATGTCAACAGCTGGGACAATGCCTCTCAGGTGACATTCTGTAGTCACCAAGCCAATTGATAAGAGTTCACCAGAGAGCTGGGTGCTTCAGTGATCTCCTTTCAGAATAACTTTACACTTTCCTACAACTGTAAGACTTCATCCATATATTTTCCTAGGGCTGCCCCCAGTGCCCAATAGGAGCTTGATTCAGATACTATTGAACCAAATCAGAGGAACCCATCTCAGCCGGAAACCATGGCCTTTAGATGAATCCCCATCTCCCTAACAGAAGATGAGTTCATATGCATGACTCCCACTGGAATTCTAACTGTTGGAGAATACATGGTCTGTGGTAGAGGGCTTGTTGACAGTCCTGTCACACTCATCTCTGAGAGTGTAGTTTGTGTTGGTGTCTGTGTGTGGATGTGTGCACACATTTGTGTACACCATTATCAGCATTTACATCTGTCTCTTCCACCTCCACTCACTCCACCCTTGATGACATTGCATCCCTATGGTTCCCCTTGTGTTTTTTCTGCAGCCTTCCTGCTTTCAACTCCTGCTCCAGTTAGGGACACAAACCATAGGTGAGGATCTTTAAAAGCAGGTGGGAAGAGGAGTACCTTTGGCTGTGACTTCAGTGCCACTATGGAATTTAGGACAAAATCCAAAACTCTTCTTTGTGACTGACAAAGCCCTGCGTAACCTCAGTACCATTTGCTTTTCATTTCAATTTAACCAACACCTTCCCTTCTCCAGAATGAATGTTAATTTTTCTTAAGATCTATGTATTAACAAGCTCTAAGCCTGCTGTACTACCTCAGCTACACTAGTTAATCTGTTTTTCATTTTTCTCGAGTTTATCTTTCAAGTTTTTGAAAGAAATGTATAGAAGCTGCTTTAATATAAGATTTACTGAGTAAAATTTGCATAGCTGGAAATTAAACATGCAGATAGATCTGTGACCATTATCACAATCTAAACTAACATTTCAGGTACCTCAACAAAACCTCTCATTGAAAAAAAGAGTTCATCAGATGCATAAAGCATAGTAAAATCTGTGCAATAGGCAATTACTCAGCACTACCACCATAGATCTGAAATGTGTTATACTGAATGGAGGAAGTTAGATTTAGGAAATTGCTTTGTTTTTTGGTTTTTGGTTTTTTTGAGACAGGGTTTCTCTGTGTAACTTTGGAGCCTATCCTGGCACTCGCTCTGGAGACCAGGCTGGCCTTGAACTCAGAGAGATCCACCTGCCTCTGCCCGAGTGCTGGGATTAAAGGCGTGCGCCACCAACACCCGGAAGATTTAGGAAATTGCATGTCAAATGATTCTATTGATATGAAAACCTAGAAATGGGAGAACTATGAAGATATTAAATATCCTGTCTGCTACCAGAGTCTGAGGTTGGGCAGGGACTGATTACAAAGGTACATAAGAAAACTTCTTCATAGCTTTTACTATTATCTATTGTAACCTTGAATATTGACTTACTTACTTATCCATTTTAACCTTATTTTAAAAGGCACATTTCAAGAGGAAAGGAACCATACCTGTCTTATTCATGTCTATATTTCCAAAAATTAGCCTGATGCCTGTCACCTGAAGGGTGTTCAATCATCCTGTATTTAGTAAATCAATGGTTATGTAAACATTACCCCACATCAGCCTTCGATCTCAGCCCAAATCCACAATCACATCCTGTGAATACCACCTCCTACATGTAGACTCTGGTTATTCCTTTCCTCTAGTTTCATAAACACACCATTCCCTTGTTATCTTTTTCCTTGACAACTATGATAACTTCATTGATGACTACTTTATGTGCCACCCTAGAGCCTTCAACTAGTAGCTGATGGAAGGAGACACAAACACCCACAGCTAAACACTGAGCTGAACTCTGGAATCCAGTTGCAGAGAGGGAGGAGTGTCATCACTTTGGTCTTGACTCAAAGGAATCAAGACCAGGCTGGAGAAACCCACAGAAACAGCTGACCTGAACAAGGGGTTTCTCATGGACCCCAGACTGATAGCTAGGAAACCATCATAGGACTGTTCCAGACCCCCTGAATGAGGATGTCAGTTTGGAGGTCTGGTTAATCTATGGGCCCTCTAGTAGTGGATCAGTATTTATCCCTAGTACATGAATGAACTTTAGGAGCCCACTCAACATAGAGGGTCTAGGCCCTGCTCCAAATGAGATGACAGACTTTGAAGATCCCCCATGGAAGGCTTCACCCTCCCTGGGGAGCAAAAAGGGGATGGGATAAGGGGTTGGTGGAGGGCAGGGGAGGAGGGGAGGGAGAGGGAACTGGACTGACATGTAAAAGAAGTTTGTTTTAATTTAAAATTGGTCTAATTACAATTATAAAAATTAAATTAAATTAAAATTTTAAAAAGAGTAGTTTTCTTGCCTACAGACTTGCCTTTCAATCTGTCTTTAAATGCTACTATGAACAAACTGAAGCACATCACTTTCCTGTTTTAAAGAAGAAGGTGGTGGTTCCCCCTTCCCTATCAGCCAGCCTCACCATGGATCTTCCCTCTTTCAAGTGCCCAGCTCAGCTCCCCATCCTGATATACCACCCAGAACCAAAATGTTGTTGTTTATCCTAAGGGCTACCTAGAACCATGCATGTGTCTCAGCTCTGGAGAGTCCCTGATGACCAACTGTCCCCACCCTTTGCTGGCCCTCACTCGTAGTTTACATGAAGACTTCAGGTCACCAAATTTAAGATGAATATTTAAGCACTTAAAGCCATCAGTGGAAGTTACACAACTTTAAACCAGGGCATTTCTCAAGCAGTTACAGCCATAACCTCAGTTCTAACAATCCTTGTGCACTGAATTTTGAAGACCTACATGTTTCAGATAGATATAGTGGACATTTCTGGTCATACTTAGTATTTTGAAAAGAATTAAGATGTTGGCATTTACTTTTATTGAGTTATACCAATTGGCTGAAATATGTGAGTAAATGCCTAGTGCAGTCTTTGTCTAATATTAACAAGAGTGGGGTACATCAAAATCAAATTTAGTATGTGCCACCAAACCCTGAAATATAAAATCCCTACCATTGTCTTTTAGTGTCCAAAGGAGATTAGTTCCTGGACTCCTTTTTCATTGGCACCAAAACTTGAAGTTGCCCCTGTCCCTTATATAAAAAGGCAGAGTACTTGTATATAATCTGCAAGGCTTCCCATGCAGTTCAAAGTCATCTCTGGATTACTGCAATACCTGATAAGATGTATGTTATGTAAATATAATACTTGTTATATTTATCATTTAATATGACAAGATTGAAAGGTCTGCATATGTTTAGAACAGAGATGCTTATCATAGCCATAACACATTTTGAGCTGCAGATGGTTCAATCTACAGACATAAAGTTTTGGATAAAGGCCCATCAAAATTATACAATCCAGGATGTTGAAACAATCAGAAAACCAACAAAACATTTCAAGACCCCTGATACCCAAGAATATGTAAGAAAAAAATTAAGAACCAGTCTGCCTCCATCTTAAGCTTAAAAGCCATCTCATAGTAAAGACAAACTAGGTTTATTTTTGTTTATGGTTAAACATGTTTTTCAAGGATTAGGCTATGCTCTATCTGTAACCTTAACTACAAATGGTTCTGTATTGCCTGATCCAGGAGTGGCAATTGTGTCTCTGTTTCAAAAGGATATATATCACCTCCTCTGACTATCTTTATGACTACCTGTTGTGATTCCCTTGCTTTGACCACCTGATATGTTCTGCTCCTGTAACCCTACTCATTTTCCCCATTTGGAAACCCACAGCCCCTGAGCTCTAAGAAATCTTGTCTTCCTCACATCTAGTGCTGACCTCTTGAACCCCCACCTTAGGTGGAGGCAGCCCATGTACACATACCAAAAAGCTTGCTTTAATTAATTGCTTGTTTTAATTAATTTGGCTATGATGATTTGTGTCTGTGGTCTCATTGCTCACATGTTTAGGATTAATACTATATGAATATATTGCATAAACAAATAAATGAAAACTTTCTAACATTCAAAATTTAAAATAACTGCACACAGATCAAGGCACAACCATTATCTGCTTCATCGGTTATTGTAAAATTATTGCTTTTTCTTAGATAACAAATTGATCATATGACTCATTTCCCTTTCAAGGAAATACTCATCAAAATGGAGTTTATCAATAGTCCCTATCTGCATAATAGTTTGCAGTGAAAGTAGTGAATAAGAACACAACTACACATCACATTTGCCTCATAAAATTATATTTTTGTAAAAAGCTTGCCTTCCATCAATTTAGTTTGGAAAGCCATCCCCAACACTGCCTCTCTTTCTTTTTGTCTCTCTGTCCCCACTCTGAACATACACACACACATTTGCCATAATTTAGGTATAGTTTCCACAGTGAGCCACCTAACACACTTCATTTTATCAGGTCCTTGAGACCAAAATTTGGCCAGTCAAAGTCAACAGACATAATGTAAAGCTACAAATACAGGAAGAAATTATGTTTTACTTTGGTTTGCTTCATTTTGGATTTTGAGACAGGGTCTCACTATGTAGCCCTGGATGGTCTAGAACTCACTATATAAAGCAGGTTAGCCTCAAACTCAAAGAAGCCTCTGCTTCAAGCTTTTACTTTTGAGATCATCAACTCTAAGAATAATACATGCCTCTGGCTAAAATTTTCTACCCTTACTGAAAATGAAAGCAACAATTAATAAAGCTAATAATATCAGTGGGATAAAGCCTTAATAATGTCCACAAGCCATGGATCCAGCCAAGCCTTAACTCAACCTCCCCCTGGATTTACAGACTTCATAAAGCAATAAAGTGCCTCTTTTATTGCCATGTTGGAAGGTACTAAAGTGTGAAAACTTAAGATTTTTGCCTATATACTTTAATTGGGGTTAATTTACCTGGAAATGATAGAAGATGTGATTGATCCGATCTACGTGATGCAGAAAAATCCTTCATGTGGGTAAGAAACCTGGCACAGGGCAGGGCTCTCTTTTCATAATGAGAGTTAGGCTGTGAGGTAAAAGAGAAAAATAAACCCAACAATGTTAGGTCTGCAACTCCACAAACAAGTCACATCAACTACAACCCTTACTTCACTAAACAAATGACTTTGTAATAGCATTTGTGTCTCTTTTTTCTTTAAAAGCTACAATCCGGAAAACAACTACAATTGACTCTTGTTGCCCACAGTACACACATCCTCACTATGTGTTTCATTAAAGGGCTCAGTGAACATTTTCTGGTCATAACAGAAAAAATATTTTTTACCAAGTTCCACTATGTGCCAGAAATGGTTCATAAACTGACATTTTAGTCAAGGGTGACAAAAAAAGAACAATAGATATCAAATGAATACTTTTTTGTGTTGTCACTAAGATGAAAACAAGATAAGGCTAAAAGTAATGGGGAAATGCCTGGCACTTCCAGAGGCTACAAGACCCAAAGACCTAGGATAGAAACAAACACAACTGGAGAAAAAAATGTCAATGTAATGATGCCTAATGATATTCTGCTGTACTCATAGATTGGTGACTATCCCAATTGTCATCAGAGAGGCTTCATCCAGTAACTAAAGGAAACAGATGGCAGAAACTCACAGCCAAACATTAGGCCAAGCTTGGGGGACCCTGCTGAAGAGAGGAAGTAAGGATTATAGGATCCAGGGGGGTCAAAGACATCACAAGAAAACCCACAGAATCAACTACCTGGGCTCATAGGAGCTCACAGGGTCTGAACCAACAACCAGGGAGCCTGAATAGGACTGACCTAGACCCTCTGCATATATGTGACAGTTGTATAGCTTGGAGCTGTGCCTAACACATTAGCTGGCTTTGAAGAACCTATTCCTCATACTGGGTTGCCTTGCCCAGCCTTAATACAAGGGGAAGTGTTTAGTCTTACTGCAATTTGATATGCCATGTTTTGTTCGTATCCAAGGGAAGCCCGGCCCTTTCTGAACAGAAACAGAGAAGGGGTAGATTGGGGGGTGGGAGATGAGAGGAGAGGAGGGAGGGAAACCACTCCACAAAAAAGAAAAGAAAAAAGAGTAAATAAATCCTTTCTTCTCCTTCAGTCACTTCTGACTAGAGTGCTCTGTAAACAGCAACAAAAATGAAGCTAGAACAGTGTCCGGGTTTCATTCCTCCATTCCATTTGTCTCCGCAGGAACTCAGGTGAGTTGTCTCCCCATTCCTCCGTTTCTGTTTTGTTCTAGAGCTAAATATTGTTAACTATAGTTTTGTTATATATAATTCTAATATGTTAAAGTTAAAACCTTTCTTTTTATTTAGACAGAAAAGAGGATATGATGGGTGATGTACTTCTGTGTATATGTTTCTCTTATTGGTTGATGAATAAAGCACTGTTTGACCAATAGCCAGGCAGAAAGATAGGTGGGGCTACCAGACCAGGAAAAGGCTGGGGAGAGAGAGACTGAGAGAAGCCATGAAGAGACACCATACTGCCAAAGGAGTAACATGCCGGATTGTGGGTAAGCCACAGCCTTGTGGCAATACTTAGATTAATAGAAACAGGTTAATAATTAAGACAGAGCTAGCCAATAAGAAGCCTAAGCAATCAGCCAAACAGTATAAATATTAATATAGCATTTGTGTGTTTATTTGAAGCATGGCAGTACAGAAACTTCTATCATCACTCTCCACCAATCATTATCCTTACTTTAAAATGGAGCACTGAGTACCCTCCAAGACTGTGGAAGATGGAAGGGAGTACCAGATCTATTCTTCTCAAACCCACATTCTTAACCACACATCATACACTTCCTTTTATCAGTGCTGTCACATCCAGCTCTACAAATGCACAATGCAGGCAGGTTACCCAGAACTCCTATTTCTCTCGTGGTCTCCTATCAGTTCAACTTTGAATCTCACCTCTCAAGATCCTCAGACCCACTCACTCACTCCCCCACAGTCCTTTAGTACTAGCGATTTTAGCTACATATAACCTTGTCTGCTGTTTGCCTTCACAGAATTCTCCTTTTCATATTCTGTTTCTAAAAGAAAAACCTAAATGAGGTACACTCTTAACTGTGTTTTAAGCAGTTGTCCATAACTGTCATCTTTAAAAAGTCATCTGGGGAAGGAGGACTGATGAGCAAAGGGGTCCATACAAGGCTGGTGAAACCCACAGAAACAGCTGACCTGAACAAGGGAAATCTCTTGGTCCCCAGACTGAAAGCTGGGAAACCAGCCTGGGACTGATCCAGACCCCATGAATGTGGGTGTCAGTGAGGAGATCTTGCAAATCTATAGGGCCTCTTGTAGTGGATCAGTACTTACCACTACCATAGGAATGAACTTTCGGAGCCTATCCCACATGGAGGGGCACTCCATGAGCCTAGACACAAGGGGGTTGGCCTAGGCCCTATCCCAAAGAATATGACAGACTTTGAAGACCCCCCCATGGCAGGCCTCACCCTCCCTGGGGACCAGAAAGGGTATGGGATAGGTAGGGGGGGGGGGAGAAGGGAGGGAGAGGGACCTGGGATTGACATGTAAAATAATTTTCTTTCTAATAATAAAAAATCATCTGGGGGAATATCTATTTTACAATACAAATTCTAATGCAAAATGCCTATAGCAGAGTACAGGAGGATACAGTTATTTTTAAAAAAAAAAAATCTACCCAGGCAATTAATACAAATAACCAATAACTTCTTTTAGAGCATGGTGCTGGCTCAGTAGCACCACCCAGAAGCCTATTACATGAGGAGGTCCTCACAGTCCACTAGATCTACTCCGTGGATCTGCATCATCGAAGTTTCCAGGTGATTAAGACCTAGACATTTTGATGTAAAGGACTTAATGCATTCTATAAATGAAGAAGCCAATCATGAACCAGACTTCTGCCTCTTCCTCTACCTGCAGACCAGAGGACTCTCTCCTCTGCAGTTGGAACATGACAAACTATGGAAGTCCAGGCATCAACAGCTAATGTAGTCCATGCCCCTTGCCATAGTCATCCAGTGCCTTAGCATAAGTCCTGCTACATGAGACGTGAGGCTTTATATTGGGCTATGTTGGATTGAACTGAATAGAATTGTTTTAAAACACACATTGAAATGCATTGTTACGTTCAAGGCCTGTGTTTCATGTAGTTAGGACTGAACTGGAATAATGGAGAATGGATGGAGAGGAGGCTGCCAGTGTCATGAGACAAATGACCGTGACTTCTTAAAAAGGGAACATCTCGCCATTGGGAAGGGATGCCTCTCTACGAAGACCGGTTACAACCACTTAATTCAGTGTCTGAACTTGGCACATGCACTATATTTTAAAGCACAGCCCCACCTTTTGTGGGGGGAATAGAAAACTTTCACCACAAGGGTACAAGAACAGTCAATATTGATCTTCTTGACAAATGGCAAATGGCGCACCTCATGCCACAGGCCGCTCGAGCGTCCGCTCAGCACAGCAGCCTTCCCCTTTGTCAGGATAAAATGCCAAGTGGCCTCATGCACTATCAGCTGCAGATCACAAATATTGAAAAGAAATAAATTTCGCTGAATGAAAAGCACCTTTCTTTGTTTTCCAACCCTCTCTCCTCCCAAGTCATGTTGATTTTGGGGCTGTGCATACTCCCAGCACCTGTACTTTTCAATTGTTTGTTTGCCAAGCCCATTGTGTTTTTCTTGCTTGGCTTGAGGATCCATTCTAAGTACAGTAACCAATGAAATCATAGTTTCTTTCTCTCTTGGCATTATGTAAAGGAAGCAGCCGCTTTGGGCCACCTACGGCAACTGTAATTAGAAGACACAGGAGGACAGAATAAGAAATTGGAGCTCTTATACCCAGACTTCTCCCTTAGGATCCTGCGATATACATCTGCCCTGCAGACCAAAAGCAAAAGCAGGAATTTCTGCAACATTCTTATTATTTGGCTGAGGTTTTTAACATCATTAAAGGTGATGATTTTTAACTTGTTTTGCAGAAATCTGCAGCCATTTTTTAATTGAGAGTTGAGACCTAAAACAATTAACAACACAAGAAATAATCTTGCAATATGTGTGCTACGATCTAAATAACCACAGGGGTTGAATACACACTACAGGACTGAGGAGCGGATGGAATCTCCAAAGCAAAGGGAAATAGGATATATAATGTTATGGGGAGATAAAGGAGAAACTAGAATAGGAGGAGTAAATGGGAATAGGGAGGAGAGAAGGGTAAAAGATGGAATGTGAGGAGGTACAACTAACATCGGAAGCCTTTTGAAAAACTATATGGAAGCCTATTAGAGTAAAAGTTTCTTAAATGTATCTACATATATAAAAGTAACTTCAATGAAGTCACCATATAATGGGGGAGAGAATGCCCCAATCAAACATCCCATGCCACCAAGTAAAACCATCAGTGCCAGAAATGGGTTACATCTTGTTGCATTGTTAGCCAAAGGCCATAGACACAGCCAGGGCTATTGGTTATTCTCTACAACCTGACAATAAAGTCTTATCGCTGAGGAGAACACTTATGTCTTGAACACAAGAAATTTGAGCTCACACTCAACTAGAAGCTTCACCCCTGCACTGTCTAATGTTCATGGAGCTGGAAGGTACTCTTTGCACACCAGCAGGAGAACAGTGATCGCTCACATCACCCAGCTATAAAACCAGTGACCTGAAGTTGTAACACCCCTAACCTACCTCAAGGACAATCCCACCACACAGAAGGGCATCTGTCATTTTTTTTCTGCTTTTATTTCACTTTCATGAATTTGGGAGTCCAGACTACAATTCTGGATCCACATAGTTTGCGTAAAACAAACACTTATATTTGAGCACATCACTGCATACTCCATCCTATTGGTTGTAGAAACTGCAGTTCAGGACCAACAGCATGAGAAGAAAGGTCCTTCTGAAAATAAAAAAGTATCAGAAATTGTTTACAATATTGAAAACTAAATTACTAAAAGCAAAAGATTTAGTAATGTTCTCATAAGTAAGTTTATAGAAAATAAGACAAGGAAAAATTTTATGATCAATAAAGACAGAGTATTAATGAAGTGTTATTCATTATATTGTCCAAAACTGATACCAAAATAACATTTTTTTAATTTTGTAAGTCCTGGTTAATAATCATATGCTGCTTATTTATGGCACATAATTAGTAATAAGGCATTTTAAAGCTAAAAGCTTTGTATTTTATTACCATTAATAGGTGACATTTTCATTTTGATCTGGGACTCACTAATTTCCAGTGACTCACTAATTCACAGTATCTGCAGAATTTTTTTTCAAAATAAATCTTAAGTTCTCACAGTCAACTCGGCAAATGCAAAAATCCCAAGTAAAGTGAATAAATTCTTCTCTGTGTCATTTAGAGGTAGCCTGTCTTGGGAGATCACTCCTTACCACAGCTTAAAATATCTAAGACCAGTATCTGGCCATATGATAAGATAATAATAATGTCTGTCATCTACTGAAAGTGCATATTTTCTAGAGTTAAAAGATTGCACAGCCTACGTGCACTTTTGCAACTTTCTCTGATCTTTGGCATTTCAGGCTGATGACTGATGCCACTCTGATTTATGTTCTTTTGTCATCTGTCTGGGCAATATTTGTTTTATTTATATTCTTTGTCATGTATCTCTGAGAACTTTCAGATCTCTTTGTCAATATTGAAATAAATTTCACAATAACGGCTATAGTGTAGTGTGGGTTTTCTCTCTTTGTGTGAGCAGGCACACAACCACTCCTTTTAACCACTCCTTTTAACATGGAAATTCCTGTTCTGCAGTTTTTATGAACCTCTCTCTCTCTTCTCTCTCTCTCTCTCTCTCTCTCTCTCTCTCTCTCTCTCTCTCTCTCTCTGTGCGAGTGTGTGTGTGTGTGTGTGTGTGTGAGTGTGTAATAATTCATAGACTGAGTGTGTGCTCTCTTCCTCCCCTCCCTCTCCCCTTCCCTCCCTCTATTCTACCCCTATCTCTCATTTTCCATTTTCTTTTAAGTTTTCCTTTCTACTCTCTAAGGACTTCCTTCTCTCACATGGCTTATCACACAGTTCCTCTCCAGTGAATTTCTTGAGCAAATTATCTCTTCTTTTTAAACGAAGGCATTGTAGCCTTGTGTTTAGGATATTTTGTTATCTTCTCTCAATTTGGTGTTGGGTCTGCAGGGTTGGGTTTTCTCTGCCATGCTTCTCTAAGCTCTCCTCCTCTATGTATTTCAATTTATCACATATTAAAGACTTCCCTCAGTGACCCATTTCCTTTCTTCTTTTATTTTCTCCCTTTTAAAATGATTTATTTTGGGAAATTAATTATATGGGCACAATGTGTTTTCATCATATCTATCCTTCTATCCCCACTCCCACTCCTCCTGTACACACACACACACACACACACACACACACACACACACACACTTCTCTCACAAATTCATGACCAATTCCTTCTTAATTATTATTGAGAGATATATAGAAAGATGGCTATATGTAAACTACTAAACCCAATTCATATGCCTATAAGTACTTGGGATAGTCATATGTATAGAATAGTCAACTACTTGGGCACAGACAACCTATCAGGGGGCTTGTCCTTGAAGAAAACTGACTGCCCTCCGACAGCAGCCATAAACTTCCTGTAGCTCTTCAGCCAGAGGTGGGGCCTTGAATGGGTTCTTCCGCATCTGTACTAGAATGTTGACTGGTATGGTCTTGTGCATGTAACCTCACTGTTGGGAGTTCATGGTCACAACAAACATCTCTGTGATGGCCAGGAGACACTACTTGATAACACTCCAGTCATGTTTTATAGTGAAGCACTAAGTCTGGCTCCAAACTTCAGGCTCAGGTGTACAGGCCACAGAGTAAGCAAGTGTCACAACACCAAGGGACAGCGAGTCTGTCTTTCCTGTGACAGATTCCTGGGTGTTCAAAGCAAAGAATATTTTTCAAGCTTGTTTGTTTATTTTCTCAACTCCAAGGCTGAGAAATATTCTCCAGGCTGAAGGCATTGGGGGAACAAACTATGTGGATCCAGAATTGTAGTCTGGACTCTTATTTGGTAGAAATGCCCTGAGGATCCTTACACAAGGCAACTAAACAAGAATTCAAGAAATTACTGTGTAAACTCCATGTCATCCTTTAGTTGAGAACTTTTATCTTTGTTTCCAGGAAGTAAATCCTTGCCTGGATTCTGCAAGGTGAGCCAAGGGACGGGGCACTCAGGAGCCAGCCTCATTTTAAGCCTTACACCTCACTTAACTGGTTAGTAAATAAAGGAGCCTTTGGGATCTCAGTTTCCTGTGGGTGTAGCATGAAACAATGCCTCTCCTTGCCAGGGCCCTGGATAGACTTCTGTTGGGTGCCACTGCTTCCTGTTAAATTATTTTTTAAGCATCTTTACTGCTTTCAAAGAATTATTGAAATTCCCAAGAGATCACAATTCCCAAGAGAATCACTAGCTAGACAGTCACGTCTGTAACTTTATCTTTAAATTTATGTACATTCCATGAAAGAGGCACTTCTCAATCATTTCCAAAATCATATAAGACAAAAAATAAAAATACACACTCTTTATAAGAAACACTGAGCTAACCCAGTGAAACACTGCAAAGCCAAGAGTCGCTGGCCTGATATGACCAGGCTAGCCCAGGCTCCACAGGACTCTAAGGGAGCTATACATATCAGTCTCCTAGATATTAGCAAGCAATGTGCAGTATGCAAATTAGCAGTCTCTGTTCCATCATTAATTCACTGGCATTTGATAAGAGATACGTGAGTATGGGTCATCCACAATGTCTGACAATATAGCTCACACCCATCTTCATTCTCTAAGGCAGACCGATTTTCCCAGAAGATTATTCATACCAATTTCCAGCCAACTATTTCAAAACTGTCTTCTGACCACAGGCAATTGGTCCCTCTGGAAGAATTGCAGGCTATGCTCCTTACCCTACCAGTGCCACCCAAGGCAAATAACTGGACCCATGCAGAATCCTTTAAGTTACAGAAGCCTGGACCCCAGACACATTCATTCTGGGCCCGATGACTGGAAAGAGAAGGGCTTCGACCCCCAACCAATGACACAGAGCTGTGAAGACAAAGAGACTGATTGAAAGAGGCTACCCAGCTTGGCAGAGAAATCTAACAGTGCTCTGATCCTGGGATTTGGATTAATCACTGTTACTCTGCAGCTGCCTCCGATAGTCACTGGGTGCACGGTCCTCCCTAAGCTTCAATATGGTCAGCCAGGCACTGGGCATCTATTGGGCAATTCCTATTGTCAATGTTTTCTATTGGAACAAAGTGTCAAACACAGAGGGGAGAGGCAGTGGAGAAGTTGAACAGAAAATATCAATGAACATTGAAAAGGAGAAGACAAGGATTGCAACATCTTTTTAAAACATTAAAATGAGAATGAAGAAAATCTAGGCCTCAGTTTGGATATATGGACACACCTGGGTCCTCCTATCCACAGAGGGACAGAAGAAACATCAGTGACACCTGTGATCACAAATCCCAACAGTGTCTGAGGTCCTTCTATGTGTTGTTGGTTCTAGGTGTTTGTCCCGGTGTCTTTCAGATAAAGTTACTATCTGAGCTTCATTATTAGTTGGCCTGTCAAAAGTGGTCAGTTTTCCTTATCTATTATTAGCCTTCTTTTGATTAGACCATAAATAAAATGCAACTGATCTCTTATCAATGCCAGCTCATCTGTTATTATATACTTCATACACACCCTGAGAAGGCATATGCATACAGAGAGAGACCATCACAAATGCATAAGCATGCACTTCAATATTCAGAAGGAACAAAAATGAACAAAGTAGGGAAAAATAAAAAAATGGGTCAAGATCTCTATGGTAGTTGTTAAAATGTGTATAATTAAACTTAAAGATACTGCTGTTCAGTAACATATAAATTCCAGTTCCTTTCAGGCCCTCCTTAGGGGCAAGGTTTGTAGTGTACTTGAACAAAGGAACTATAATTCAATTACCCAATGATTTATTATAAAACACTTTGCCTACATTGGATATTTGGATATATAAACATCAGAGTGCTACACCCCCACCATCTCAGGCTTCACATTTCAGATTTCATTAGCCAATAAAACCAGGTTTATTTATAATAAAGTTAAGCCTTTCAAATCACTGACCATGGAAACCAGATTTTGAAATAATTCAGATTTGTGTTTCTGTTCTTTCTAATTAAGGGTAATATCGGGAAGCGCAGACAGTGGGTAGCATTGTTCAAGCACCATGGATTTAAGCAAGAAAATCTGATTATCAGCTCATGTCAGAAGCCAAGCGATAATGCAGCTTAGCATTCGTTTGGGCTTTTTCTTTGGCTAGAAGATAATTACCGTTCATGAGGCCTTACGTAAGTGTATCTAATATCTAAGGCCCTAAAACTTATGAATAGCAAAAGCATACAATGGGCAGAGAAGAATTATCATACTTACTATTTCTATGCCTTGTTCCACCATGATAATTTCATTACCTAGGAAAGTCAAACCTCTAAATTCAAAGATTCAAAGTATCGTTTCTTACAGGACAAGAAGTTGAACATGCTGGTGAGGTTTTCTGCCTGATTTCCTCTGGTGAAAGTTATTTCTACCAAATAAGAAGCAGATGAGGCAGAATTTTAATAGGAAATGTACCAAAGGGGACTTGGACCTAACGAGGTCATTGCACAAACAAATACTAGCTGGAGTTAAGATGTTGTCTTCCACATGCTATTATTTTTCAGGCTTATGCCATTGCTGAGTGTGAAGCTTCCTACTGTCAAGCAGATACACAGTAAGAGCAGAAAACCTCTGACAAAAACAAGAAGATCTAAGGGAGCACTGCTGATTACAATGTGAATATGTGTCTCAAAGAAGAAAGAGTAGACCCAGAGTAGACAAACAATTTGAATAAGGCACCTGAAATTTGGCACAGGAAACCAAACCTAATGGTGAAGATGATAAAATCAGGTTGTGAAAGTGTTCAAGGTAATGTGCCAAGAAGCCTCCTTAGCAACTACTTTGGTGGGTATTCATACATCTTTGGCTATAGTTGTTTTTTTTTTTTTACTTTTTAGCAATGTATTTTGCTTTCTTGTCACTATATAGCAGGAGCACTAACACTTTTGAGTGCTTGCTATAGACCATTGTTATATTCTAAACCAGTGGTTTTCAACATGTGGGCCATGACCCCTTTGGGGGTTAAATGACCCTTTCACAGGGGTCACATACCAGATATCATTCCTATCAAATATCCATAACAGTATTAAAATCACAGCTATGAAATAGCAATGAAATAATTTTATGGTTGGGGGGTCTCCACCACATGAGGAACTGTATTAAAGGGTCGTGGAATTAGGAAAGTTGAGAACCACTGCTGTAAACATTTCAGTTCCTCATAACAACTTTGCAAAATCAGGATTTTGTTTACCACATTTTACATATGATGAAAATAATACAGAGAGGCTAACTAGCTTCCACCACCCCAAATTTTATAGAATATTCTATTTCCCTTCATAATTAGAGCAAGTATTATCTTTCCCATTTCTGGGGGGTAGCTGAAATCATAGTTCTCAGCATTGATGCTACAAGGTCTATAATCAGAATCTTTGTGCTGTGGTGACACATATCCACACAGCATCCTGAAGCAAAGAGAAGATGCTGGGGTTCAGAAGGAGAATTAGACTGCTGACCCAGCCATGAGCAATCAATCAGTTGAGTTCCAGCCCAACCCAGGCCTGAGTAATCAGAAGATCACTCTCCACTGAGCAGAAGAGTCAGATGGGAACAATGTCCTAAGTTCCCTCCTTCCCATGGTCCTTGAGGCAAAATAGAGGGTATGAAAGAACTTTAGGAAGTATCAAGTGTCATTGTGTGTAGAGATAGATATATTAACAGTCAGTCAGAGAACATGACTGACAAAAGTAACAAACACAGCCCTGTATGGGTCTAACCTATACATTATGGTGTTCTTGTTGGGAGGGTTTTTTGGGGGGTGTGGGGGGGTGCCTCTGATTCTTTTGCATGAGATTGGAAGCCTTTTCCATGCTCAGTCTTATTGTATCTTGTTAGGCCATGTTCAATGGATATCTCTGGGAGGTCTGCTCTTTATGGTGGGGGGGGAATTGATCTGGGGGAAATGGGAAATTAAGGGAGGGATTGGGAGGAGTGGAGGGAGGAGAAACTGTGGTCAGGATGTAATGTATGGGAAAGGAATAAAAGTTTAAAACAATGTCCATGGTCCTCCTGAGCTAGGGTCTGTGGTGATGTCTGCTGCTCCTGTTGTGCAAATGCCTAGGGTCTGGCCTGCCACCTGAGGCCATTGTCTAAGGGCCATGCTGATCTACACTGCCACATGGGCCATGGTGATATCCATGCCAGGCTGCTGCCACTGAAGGCCATGTCTGGGTCCATGGTCTTGCTATAACTGGGATGTGTTGATATCCATAGCCCATGTTACCACAGGGGGGCATAGGAACCACCAGTGTTAAAATCCAAGGGCTGTGTGGGGCCAGCATCACCCTTCACTGGCAATAGGAGAACTGGCCCTACCCCTCAACAGAAAGGTGGCCCCACCACGGGCAGGAGAGCTGGTCCTGATGACTGAGCAATGAAAAGTTGGCTGTCCCCTAACTGAGTGGGTGGGCCCAGCAGACTATATTGACCAAATCAGCTACCACCCAGATTCCACATCCAGGTCTTTGAGTTGGCCCACCCCAGCATCTACCCCATCTGTGACCTGCCAGAGTGTGTGGAAGGACTGGTCTTGTAGAACCATAGCTGCAGGATCTCCATGACTCCTTGAGGCAACAGCAGGGTATCTGAGAGGAGTTTCAGTGAGGGTGCAGTACTTATGGCGTCCCAGAACTCACTGCAATGGACACTTGCAAGTAAAGCCAAGTGGACAAAGGGGCACACTGCATGACACCCTGCAGCTCCCAATGCTACTGGGATGAGTGAAGAAGTGTTGGAGAGGCAGGAAAGACAGTAGCAAAGTGGTTTTTTGTTTGTTTGTTTGTTTGTTTTGATTTTTATTTTTTTTCATTTACTTGGGGAGGGAACTAAGGGGCTTAGGGGACAATATGAGGGACTAGAAAATTAGTGGGATTGGGTTGCATGATGTGAAATTATTAAAGAATCAATAAAAATTATGTTAAAAAAGAAAGGGAAAAATTTAAAGTCAAAATAGCTATAGAAATTAAAGAAGACCAAAAAAAAATTCCTAAGCCTTAAGAGATGTAGAAAATTTGACTTAGAGAAAGATAAGGCAATATCAAAACTCAATGATGATAACAATACTTATAAATATATGTATTTAGAGAAGCGATGTTTGTTGTGATCACAGCACAGGCTGGATCTACCACAAGCAAACTGCTTGAACTTTCTTCTCTCTGACTCCATTTTCTCATCTTAGAAATGGGGAAAATAGTCCCTATTGGGCTAAATAATGGTGACACCTCAATGATGGCTTTCATAGATAACTGAGAACAGCCTGACCAGGTAACTGCCGTATATACACATTTGATGGCTCCAACTAGTGTTGTAAATAATTGCTTGATAGCAAGTGCCAGCAATTCACTAGTTATTGGATTCATTATTTAATTTGGATTAACTGATGGAGTCTGAGATGGTCTTTGTTTTTTATCCTGAGTGATAATTAATGAGCCTTGCTTAGTCAGGTGTCCTCCGTGTCCACTGACTGAAGCAGCATGCACAGAGTCCACATGGGTCTGCACCAGGTCCTCTGTGTATATTTGTTATGGCTATCAGCTTGGTGTTTTTGTGGGACTCCCAAAAGTGGGAACAGGTGTGTCTCAGACTCTTGCCTGCGCTTTGGACTCTTTTCCTCCTATAGGGTTGCCTTGTCCCGTCTCCATATGAGAACTTTTGCCTTGTCTCATTGTATCTTGTTTTGTCCTGTTTGACTGTCATCTCTTGGAGACCTGCTCTTTTATGAAGAGGAAAAAGACAGAAGTGAATCTAGGAAAGAGGGAAAGAGGCAGGGAGCTGGGAAGAGGGAGAGGGGAAGTTGTTGGAATGTATTATGTGAGAGACAAATATTTTTGGCCAGGCGTTGATGGCTCATGCCTTTAATTCAAGCACTTGGGAGGCAGAGACAGGCAGATCTCTGTGAGTTCGAGGCCAGCCTGGTCTCCAGAGCCAGTGCCAGGATAGGCTCCAAAACTACACAGAGAAACTCTGTCTTGAAAAACCAAAAAAAAGAGAGGCAAATATTTTCAATAAAAAAATATTGATTCCTTTCCACTTACACTAAACAACTCAAACAAGAAATTATGTTTCAAACTGTATGTGGCTATTTTTCCTACTTCTGGTTGTGTTCACATCTAGTGATAAACTGATTTTGGGGAGGAGAAATCATGTAAGATAACCAGGGGGGAGATCCACGGGGATTGAGTTTATGGGGATACTAAGGCAATAGCAACTCAACCTGGAAAGGGGAGCAGGGAAACAATGTTTCATATCCCAGAATAGTTTGTCCTAGCCCTTTTTCTCTTACTCTCATTCTAATAGGACACGCTAATGAGGAAGCACAAATACATCATGAGGGGATGGAGGTCTCTACCACACTGAATTAGGGTTTACATCAATTCCCTGGATGCTTACTACACATTCTATGAAATAAAGAACAGTGTGTCCATTTTACAGATACAGCAACCATACCTAATAGCAGCTACTGGAGAATGAGAAGGGACCAGTAAAATCATCTCCACTGAAGGGACAGCCCAGCGTTCCACAGTGTAGTGAGACTATTGCTCAGATAGTGGGGATCTTGCCTTACAAGCTTGAAGACCTTGAGGTCATTCCCAAGAACCCATGTAAAATTGCTGAGCATGTTAAACCTAGAAATGCAGAAGCAGATAAGGTAGATTTCTTGGGTGCACAGGCTAAGTATCTTAGCCTAGGTGGCAAGCTTCAGGCTAGTGAGAGACAAAATCTCAAACAAAACTAAAACAAAAAAGTGGATGGTACCTAAGACGTGACACTAATACTGAGATTGTCCTGTCCTCCACATGTGAACACACACACACACACACACACACACACACACACACACACACACACACACACGCTTACTGATAATAGAATGTCAAATCTAATTAAGACAAGGTGAGTTAACAGTATCACCCTGTTATTAAAGCCAGACTTAGATACCACAAGAAAATTACAGACCATTATCCCCAAGGAATAGTGGTACAAAAATCCTCAACAAAAATCTGGGAAACTGAACTCAATAGTACAAAAATAGAATCATGTGCCACAACCAAGTGGAATTTATTCCCAGAATGCAGGAATGGTTTAATGTGTTGGGGGGGTCAATGTAATGTATTAGTCTAACATGATTATCTCAGTTGATACCAAAATACTGCTTCTAAGGGGATGTTCAACAAACTTTCATGATAATGAACACCTGAGCAAACAGAATAGGGAGAAACTACTTCTACATAATGGAGGTCATTTATGACATGCCCATAGCTAACATACTCAGTATTAAAGACTGATAACTCTTCATCATTTTGGAGCAAGACAAGCGTGCCTGCTCTCACATCTATTAAACACAGTATTCAAAGCTCTGTCTGGAATAATTAGGCTAAAAAAGAAAAGTAACAGAATATCTACAGGACAGGATGATGCCAAGCAACCTTTCTTTACTGGCAATATGATCTCATACGAAGAAAACCTAGAAGATTTCTGTATCAGCCTAGTGAGTAGCTGAGATCACAGACCTGTGCCAACCAGTCTGGTCTACAGTTTTTAAAATAACCTAGAAAACAAAAACAAAATAAATTATCCAAAATAGATCCATGGGATTCAAAGAATAAGCAAGGGATGACACAAAACTCAGTGATAGAAGCAGAGTACCAGGGTTCTGTGCCTTCGAGTGGCTCCCCCACACTTCTGCTTGTGTCTCTGTAGATGCATCAGTAAGAAGGGGTTGGGGACAATGCAAAGGGCTGCAGGCACAGCTCCCCAATGCTGCCTATAGCAGCCTGAGGAACTCTTCACACAGGAAAGCCAGGATTTTCAACTGTGCTACAGAAACGAATTTCAGAACATGCCAGCACGAAGCAGTGTTGAGTTTATTGGGGAGATGTTTTAAATGATTCAAACACAGGAGTCAGCAGAGAAAGGCACTCTGGGAAAGAGTACTATAGGCAGTGTGGGAATTGCCTTCTCAAGAGAGCCTCGTGCTTAGTCGTCTTTACAACATCCATACATGTGATTTGGGTGGCTTCTGAAGTTGTATCTCAAAGAGTTGCAGAGGGACACAAGTGAAACCATGACGTAGTTTCTGAGATGTATTGGTTAGGATTATAGCTGATAAAGTACAACCCTGTTCCAATAATTAAACACAAGAGTTAAAATGTTTCTACTAAAAGCAAAAGTTTATAGTCCTGTTTTATGATCTCCAGAAAAATTTAATTGACTTCTAAGAAGGGAGTAAGACCATATATGCCTAGGCCTTAAGTATGATTAATTTTAACTAATATTCTTTAAAAGACATCTGTTTAGTGAGCTGGAGAGATGAGTCTATAGCTAAAAGGCTTTGCTCTGCAATACTGAGGACCAGAGTTTGGGTTCCAGTGCCCATGTAACAAGCCAGAGTCCCACACACACCTCTATCCCCAGTTCCAATTGGGGAGAGAACAAGAGGACTGCTGAGGTTTTCTGGCTTCCAGCCCATCTGGGAAAACATGGAGCAGCAGGTTCAAAGAGAGATCCCGCCTCAAAGGAACAGGGAAAGAGTGATCAAAGAAGACTCTCACGCCCCTTCTGACCTACATACATGAGCACAGATGCTGGCACCTAAACACACATGCACACACACATTCCCCTTGGCTCAGACACATACATTCACACACATGTACACACACAATGCCATAGGCACACACACATACATTCACACACATGCACACACACATTCCCATAGGCACACACACATATATTCACACACATGCACACACACATTCCCATAGGCACACACACATACATTCACACACATGCACACACACATTCCCATAGGCACACACACATATATTCACACACATACACACACACATTCCCATAGGCACACACACATAAATTCACACACATGTGCATGCACATTCCCACAGACACACTCACATATACATACATTGACACACATGTGTATACACATTCCCGTAGGCACACTCACATATACATTAATACTCACAAACAATTCTGATACACATGCACACACATACACATGCACACACACACACATTCCCACAGGCACATAACATATACATTAACACACATCTGCACACACATTCACATATGATCATATATATATATATATATATATATATATATATATATATATATATATATAATACATACAAATAATACATACAAATAATACATAAATAAATAAAATTAAGTAAATTATATAAATGGAACACAGAGTCTATGAGGGCAAACCAATGCAAATTTTGTCAATCACGTAAAGAATTCTTGACTTTTTGCTGGCAAGAGACATTAAACAGGCTCCAGGCTGAGAGCATAAGCTCTTTTCCTGGGTCTTCTTAATTTTCCTAGACTTAATTTTCTTAATTTTCCTGCCTCAGAGCACCCATCCTTCAAACAAAGTATGTTCACTCTTCCACTCATCCCAGATGACTTTTCTCTTGCATTTTTATATTTTTGTCATTTTGCATTACACTTTGGTAGACTTTTCTACAACTTTCCTTGAATTGTCTACTAAATTTTTTGCTTCCAACAATCATGTACTTGATTCCGTGAACTCCCTCTGTCTGCTGACTGCTGCTTTTTTGGAGGACACAGCTGTTCCTAGCTTGTGTCTTCTCAGAATCCCCCAGAGCACTAATTAGACATCTTTTTAGAGTGAAGTTTTACTTCTGGTTTCTGAATGATGTCAGTGTTTTCCACCACCATATTCTCTATTGGATTTTCTTGGTCTTTCTCATTGGTGTAATTGGTTTTCCTTGAATTCTGCAAGTCCTTGACATGCCGAACAAAACTCCAGTTAATGAGTCACTTCTGTCTCTGTAGATGTGATTCTCCTTTTACAGAATTCAGAGTGTCCCACAATGAGAGTGACCTGGTAGGAGGGGCGAACTATATAATCTGCCTGATTCATTTCAGAACTGAGCTAACCTGAACTCTTCTGAATATTAGAATTAAAGACATCACTTGAAGGCACCAATTTCCATATCAAATATCCTGGTTCTCCCCCCAAAATTCATTTGCTTTCTTCAGAAAAATACTCTTCCAGTTTTGTCCTGGAAAGGGAGCTTACCTGAACAGCATCCTTGCCCATCACACAGCAGAGAGACATCTGACTGAATAATTCAGGGAACAGTTAACCGAGCATCTTTACTCAAAATTCTCCCCACTTTGTCCCTCAGAGTCTACAGACAGCAAGTGACTATATTTTGGTTTTCATGAAATGCACCTTCCATCTCCATGGTCCCGGAGATCTGGATTTCAAAGCATTACCCAGGTAGTCCGTGGAAGGCTGTCATGCTGGAGGTCAGGACAGAAAACACATTTTGCCACACACTTAACTCAGCATTCCCAGACAATCTGGGATTTTGATATCTCTTTCATTGAAATTGATGCACCTTGGCATTACACCTTGGCAGCTTAGATCCAAGACTATTTTCCAATATTTTGATTTGGTTTGGATTTATTTTGTTTGTTTGTCTATCTGGTTCAACTTGCATCCTACCAACTCCTTTCCACAGGAGGAGAGCATTTCCTACTAGGACACATTCAGTGGCAGGTGATAAAGAACGGATCCTAGACCCAAGACATGTAGGTATTTGATCGGGGATGTCCTTGTGTATATATGTTTCTCTTATTGGTTGATGAATAAAACACTGTTTGTTCGATAGCCAGGCAGGACTACAAGAGAAAGGAGTGAGGAGAAAGAGAGAGGCTGAGGAGACATGTCATGTAGTTGAGGAAGGAGTAACAGGTCCAGACCCTTCTCTGGTAAGATATGACCATATCTAGATTAATTTAGATTAATAGAAATGGACTAATAATTAAGAAAGAGCTAGCCAATAAGAAGTCCTAGCCATTGACCAAGAGTTTTATAATTAATATATCGTCCGTGTGTTTATTTAGGGCAAATCGACCATGGGACCAGGCTGGAAAGAATATCCAGCAGCAGGTATCTGCTTCTTAACCTACAGAACTGTCTAAGATTGGGCTTTCCAGGCATGAAAGGGGCCCTGATCTGCAAGCTAAAAATGAGAAGGTCCTCTCTTGTGCTCTCCCAAGAGCTATTGAAATCGAATTCACTGCTCTAGCACACAGCTAGAGCCTGCCTGTAGTCAGTGTACTATTTCCCTGCCAAGACTTTTCAGTGCTACTATGACTGTGGTGATTTAAATTAGGCATCAGAGCAGGTGTCTCCTAAAGTATTTATGTTTAATTTAAGCCTTTCTCAGCGAGACCATGTAACTGCTATTTCAACACAGCTATTCCACCTTAAAGGAATGTTAATAATTAAATTTCTTAATTATAAAAGTGATAACTGTTCACTCTAAAATCCTAAATCATAATAAAAAGTGTAGATTTTACCACCCTCAGATAATTAAAAGTCAAAACTTCTCAGGTGCTTCTGTGAGTTTTTATGTCTTGGAATGGTACACACATAGGGCCATGACAGAACCAGATACATGTTTTCTGCACGATACAAATGAGTATGGATGACCCTCTTGAAATTAAGCTGACTTTCAGAAGCCAAGTAGGAAGCAATTCAAAGTTTTACTGAAGTTATGCAAGAAAAGAAGTGTTGCCTCACACAATGCACACTGGAGCCCTGACGCTGGTCACCTTTCACTTTCCTTCCTAGAGTCTGTTCTTGTGGGTCCCCCTTCCTATCACTCCTTACCCCCTCCAAAAGATCTACATCCTTAAAACTCAATCTAGTCTAGCTCTAATGTACACACACACAAAAAAAAAAACTCTTCACACCTTGCCTGTACATCAGTAGATTCAATCCATTCCAAAAATCACTAAGCTTTCTAGAATTTTTCCCAGTTCTCCTCTGTATTCATCACTGGATTGACCTAATACAGTGGCAAGTGTGTCGAGCACATTAAAGCAGCAAAGGCATCTCATTCTTCAGAAAGCATTAGAAAGGTCAACACTGGGAATGCACATCTGCACATCATCATGGTCACACTGAAACCTTGACACTACAGCTTGCTTCTACCTGTGGATGTGCTTCTGTGGTTACAGCATTCTGAATGATTAAAAGCATACAGGGTTGTACAACAGTAAGAATGCATTGAGCCAGATCCTTGCTGACAAGTGTGGAGGTTGTTTCTGATTTTTTTTTTTTACCGTCAGCAAGACTGCATCACCAAATAAACCTTGATGCATGTGTCTCTTTACATATGAGAACTACAGATATTTTCTTGACAAACACTGATTTGTGTCTTCCTGGATCAACTTCAAATATTCACTAATGTGTTGAATATATAATAGAATTTTAAAATATATAATGTAATTAATATAAATATAAATAATAAATAAATATATACATATTTAACTGGGTAGATCAATGAATAGAGAGGCATATAATTGATATATATCTGTAAACTATGGTCAAGGTAAGTCACATATTGGCTAAATCTATGAACAGGATCTTTACTTAACTGCTCTGGAATTTTATTTTCCTCTCCTATAATATGGGGAACATAGTTTTGAGAAACTATTGGTATAGAATAAAATGAATCACTATCATTTTATTGAGGCTTGGCCCCTGAGCAATGTGAGAGATCATCATTGAGCTAAAATGAAGCATCTGTGAAAATCTTGAGCTAGAATGAGCATCTCACAGACAGGGACAATCACCAGAAGTAATAGAAAGCCATTGAGTGGGAAGATCTGAACCTGGGAAGTGGGGCTTTGCGTGATTATCCACAGCTCTATATTAAGGCATTCTGGCTGCTTTAACCTTCCAATAACAACTTCAGCAATTAATTTTACAAGAACATCATTTCTACTTATAAGAATAAAAATAACATAAGATGGGCAGGAGAAATGACTCAGCACTTCAGAATTCTTGCTGCTCTTCCAGAGGACCCAAATTTGGTTCCTAGCATCCACAGTCGGCAGCTCATAATTACCTTAAGTCATGCTCCAAGGGAACCACTACCCTCTTCTGGCCTGCACAGTTACCTATATCCATGACTGACAGGCAGGTAGACACACACACACACACACACACACACACACACACACACACACACACACAAATAAAATAAGCGAATAGATCTTACAACCAAGGTAAGCGCTATAAAAACAAGCTAAACATTGGGTAATTTAAATGGCATCAGAAACAAATGCATCTGTTAAAGCAATTGGTTACAATGCTAAGAGATGGTCAAAGGAAGTGACTTCTGATCCTAATAAAAATACCAAAAGAAGCAACTAATAACAGAACTTGGGGGCACTTATAACAGAGTTTAAATCCTAGCATTCATTCATTCATTTGTTCATTCATTCATTCATTTATTCATTCTTCACTTAATGCAACTTAAGTGCTCTGTATGCCAGAACCTATATTAAGCTGTGGTAACAAATCTTCCATTGTTTCCCCTCTAAAGATATTTAATCTTACATGATGTTGCCTGTCATTGTCTGGAATATGATGAAAGCCTGATAACTGATATAAGGGAATATGTGTGAAATGCACAGCATATTTAGCAGACACAGGCTTCTTCCTCTGCTTCTCTGAGGCTACTCAAGTATTCAAGGCAAACTAAAGACATATTAACAAGGCATATGCTAAAGGAAGCATTAACCAATCAGAGATGAAGACAGTTAAATTCAATTAAGTCCAACACCACAGGACCCGCTTGACAATGCCTACAAACTAGACCTGTGTACACATAAAGCCCCACATTTGGCAGGAAGAAGCATGGCATGAAGAGAAGATCCTAGTAATAATACTTAGGGGACACCATAAGCTCAATTGTAGAGTCTGCTCCACAGAGTAAATCAGAAACTATAACCTCAGGTTCCTCTTCTGGGTAACAAGAGGTCAGGCTACATCTAAAACGCCCATCAAAGCTGCAGGTCATCACTTTGCAGGCAACTTGCTCAAAACAAAACTTAACATGTAGCATCTTCCAAAACTTGGAGATATATTGAAAGCTTCGGAGAGGTGGGCTTTATCCACATATTTGGTTGATTTTTTTCCCATCCTAAACTATATAATGTATAGAGACTAGTAAATTAAGAAACATTTAGTGCTGAATATAATAGCCCATTTGAAAAAAATTAACCAGTCACTTCATGTTTTTAGCAAACACTCTTACCATTGTGTGGAGTTTTATTGTCCCCCCTGGTGAATAGAGCCTTTAAAAATGTATACGCCTGGAACTGAATGCCGTGTCAAATCTATTAGCTCTGTGTGTTTAAACACCTGCATCTCATCACCAGCCCTTCATAATATTGTTAAACAATAATTATACTTATGATGAGTAGTCAATCCAAAGATATTTTTCCTTGAGATGTACTCATTTTTGTGTTATAAGTAACCCATTCACAGCATATAAAAACTAGTCAGGTAGAACCCACTCACCCATCCATCCATCTAATGTACAATAAAGCTTTTAAATTATTATAATAAATTGTCCTGCGTCATCTCTTCTATTAAAGAATTCTTGTCTGTTTTTATAAGAATGATCAATGTTTGTTTACTGAAGTTCTGAATTTCACTTGCCTAATAAGATTAAAATCTTTTCCAAAAATGTTACTTTGAAATTTGGATAAGTGTAATTTACCTGCATTTTTTATTTGAATGAAAACTTTGAGGCAAGTGTGACAATGTACAACTTTCATCTGAGTACTCAGGAGGCAGAAGCAAGAGAATAGCCACAAGTTCTAAGCTAACCTGAGCTTCATAAAAAGACCCTACCCTAATCAGTATATTGGAAAGAAAAACTAAGCTTTTGCCTTGGTGGTCATCTGCACATCACTAAAAACCATTATTTGATGATTTAGAGAAAATATTAGAAGAACTAACTCATGTTCTTCCCAAATAAATAACAAAGACTGCAGTGTTCTAATCACTGGGGTCAAAATGAATGAAATCCACAAAACAGAATCTAAACAAAGAGGTTATCAATGAAATAAAATAATGAATGACAGCCTCTAACACACTGGGGCCCCACACTTCCCTTCATGAGATTTATGGTTTCATTGCATGGTTTTGCAGACAACTTCTCCCAAAGTCACCAGGAAGAAACTGAATGAGACTTGAACTCAGGCTGTCTAGTCTCTGAGTCTGTCTTCATAATCAGTGTTCTCAACTAGTTATTAAGTTTCCACCCATGAGAGCCAAGACCACCAGAACACAGGTTCCAGTGACCTCACTATACCACTTCTCAGTAACCTGGAATGAAAAAAGAATTCAGTATCAATCTCTGCTATGGGACAGAACTGGCCTTTGGATATCTGTCTGACCTGGACCCCAAACCATCTCTGGTTACGATGAACTCATTCCTCCTCTCCCAATTCTGTAAGCCCTAAAATTGTCTGATCTGCATCATGTCCATGTGAGTAAAGGAAGCTGCTAGACTTGTGAAAGTCATCTGCAAATCATCTGCCAAGAATATTCTTCCTAAAGTCATCTATAATGAGAGCCTTTGATCTCTAGACACCACCTCATCATTGAACAGTCTGTGATGGTGAGGGCTAGCCTAACAGAAAGGACAGCTCCTGCAGTGCAGGCTGGGATGCTGAAAGGACTCATATGTGACTGAAACGGCCTTTTCTAAGTGAACAATCTCTGAACAAGGGCTTAATACTTACTGGGACCATTGACTCAGGGTGCTAGGTATGGGAAGATGTCCTGAGGACCAGGCCAGTGGCCCAGGCATCTGGACCTCAGTTATCCAAAATTCCTCGTGGGTTATCTCTACTGCCTCCAAGAAGCCATGCCAAGTGTCCATGTTAAACCATAATCCCACCCTGCAGTCATAGCCCAGATGTGTCCCCACAACTCAAGTGGATGCATAAAGTGTGATTACAGTCAATCTCCCAGTGTTTCCCCACTAAATGGAGAAGGATCTAGAGCCTCTTCTACTGCTTGGATAATTCAGAAGCACTTCTGAGTCTAAAAGGGAATCTTGTTAATCATCATTCTGGAACAATAGGTACAAACCTAGACTATCTTCAGCAAAAGAAAGGGAAAAACTAATTTCCTCCTTTACTCCTTGCTTGGAAGGCTGAATAGAATCATGGAGGCCAAGATAAGAGTGAGGACCAGCTTTGCAGCCATGATAAAATTGTTAGTGAGACTGAACCCTGTTGGTGACTTTAAGTAGAATATGGTGTTTTTATGTTTTTGGAAACATCACTAAATCCTTCAATCTAGCTTTGACCCAGAATGTATTTTTAGCACCGTCTGTTTGCTTTGCCTATGTCCTAGATCATTTTAGACTAGGAAGAAAATACAAAAGTGTATAAACATATCCCCTACATGGACATAGCTATCATATTAAGCAACACACACATGATTCCCTGACTTAATTCATTCTGCATCAAGTCATTCAGCTTATCCTTGGTGTTGTGTGTAGCTTCCACTTAAACCAGCTGTATCATTCCTTTATTTAAATACACCACAATGAAGTCAGACATTCCCCTGTTGATGGGCATGTCTTTCTAGTGTCCCATTCATTACAAACTCATGCCTCCGAAAGTCAGCTCTTATGTATCTGGAAAGGGATATTTTCTCTGATAGAATGTCATTGGGTATATCAACCACAATCCAGATAAAGTCTCATATCCAGGAGTAATTGGTCAACACAAAATGGACTCCATGTTTGTTTGATTTTTACGTTGTAGTTGTAGTAGTAGTTATTGTTGTTGTTGCTGTTGGTGGTGGTGGTGGTGGTGGTGATGGTGTGTGTGTGTGTGTGTGTGTGTGTGTGTGTGTGTGTGTGTGTGTGCGTAATCTTTTTTTTCATTTGAGGGGGGTTGTATTAGTATTTTTGTCTTACTGGGTTTTTTGCTTTTTGTTTTGTTTTGGGTTTTTGAGAGAGAGGAGAGAGAAAGAGAACATGAAGTTAGGTGGGGAGGGAAGTAGGGTGGACCTGGGGGAGTTGGGGGAGAAGGAAATTATGACTAAAATATATTGTACAAAAACTTTACATAAAAGAGTTCTCATCTAGTCTCAGTTTTCTAAGCAGCTTCAGCTTTCCTCCCATGAATTAATGCTAAATGTCCATGGTAATGGGAAGTTTTTGTTCATCTAGTTTATTAATATGTATTTTATACATTTCTTTTTATATTAAATTATTCTGCATCATTAGAATTAATCCTAATTAGTTATGATGCACCTTTATTTTGTAGACTGCTGAATTTGAATTTGCTAGCCCTCCATTTAATATATTTAATAAGTTATAATGATCTATAATTTGTTTCCTTTTTGAGTATTACCAGCTTCAAAGGATGAGAGACACATTTCTCTCCTTCTCTCCATAATAGTTTCTGGCATTTGACATTTTAATAAAACTCAGCCGCAGTTACTGAGTGTGGCAGTAACTCTCTGGGATCAACAGAAAATTTTTGAATTTTAATTGAAAAATGTTTCAGTTTTTGCTTATCATATGATAATCTGTCCCAACATTGAACACAAATTTTCTAAAAGGTAAAATTCTCTTTGTCTTCACTGCTGCTTCTACAGCAGTCGTTTAGCCATCGGTTAGCACCCAATGAACACAATATTAAAAAAGCATCTGAGACACCTACAGTCAGATGCTGGCCACAGAGAGGGACTCTGATGTGAAATCCAGGGTAGTGCCCCACATATGATATCTGCTGTTTAATAAATGCTATGTGCTATACTGTAAATGACATATAATATACAATACCCCAGATGTGATATATAACAGGAAATAAAGTATGCAATAGTTAGCATAGAGTATAGCTATGAACTATGACAGTATCAAAGTGTTTTAAAGAGAAGCATATTAAAAGTTTTGCTACCGTCTCTGTAATTCCTCCAAAGCACAAAGCCACACAAACACAGAGAGGGAAGAAGAAAGAACAAAAAGAAGGAATGAGCCCCCATCCAATTGATAGCCCAGGAAACACAAAGACCTAGGGCTCAGACAGGACTTCGCTACCCCACCACCCCTTGCTAAAATCCAGAGGGAAAGAGGGGTGCCTGAGAGTCAGCTGCAGTAGGCTTTAGAGCTTTTATGCCACTGTATCACTATAGGCAATGCCATGCAGAACACACATCTCCAAGTACAGGGACTTGTGGTCCACCTTTATGAAGGTTTTGGCACACTAATGGAATGGCCTCAATAAGGGGGCTCTGTTCATGTCCCTACCCTTCCTACAAAGCCCTACTGTGAGTCATAGAATCCATTAGCTGGATGGATTCTCAGAAGGCCAATGCCTTGAAGTCCAAATGGAAAAACAACTACTGAAACCGAAAACTGCAGGTTTCTATTTAGAACCAGCTTCTGCTTTAGTGCAGAAAGAATTGGCCTAAAATCAGGTCACAGTTTTGTTTGTGTTTTAAGTAGGCCATGTTTTCATCTTCTCTATGCTGGCCTCCTTCTCTAATCTTAGAATGTGACTTTACACCTCTGGTTGCTACTAGAATTCTACTTCCAGTCACAGCATCTGACTTTTGAGTAAGTACCAATTTGGGGCAAACCCACTCACAAATTGTGATGGAGTTTTTGTTGTTTGATTTTTTTCTTCTTTCCAAATTTATATTTGTCCCATTGGTTAGTTGGTCGTTGTTGTTAGGTGTGTTGTTTGTTCGAGACAGGGTCCCACCATGGAGCCATGACTAAATTTTGGAAAGGGAAGAATAGAAGATAAAACTATCTTAGAAGGGTGCCCACAAATACCCTTCATCTGCCTGAGACCTAGTGAGAGAATCAGTGTCTCTGGACTTTGGGGTCCTCTTTGGCAGACATTATAATTCCCCTTGTGGCAAATAGGAAGGACATGGAGACATAGAGAGCTCTTACAATGTCTATTTAAGTACAGACCCTCTTTCTCTTCTCAGTCCTGCTTATGTAAACAGAGCTCAGGTATGGCTAAGCCTGGGGTGCTACCAAGGCTCCTTGACAGTAGGACTGGCCTGCTAGCCATGGTGACCATCTCTATACACACACTACAGTCACATAGACACAAATTCACATCATAGAGACAGACATTCACTTCGGCCATTAGCAACAAAGGAGTAAAAGCAACCTGCTAAGAGGCCACACAGTGTTGAAATTTTTCAGTGTTCAACTTTTCTGTATAAAACCAGTTATTCTTTGTATTGACTATTGTAAGACAAAATTATAGTGCTAGACTCCTTAAATTGTGACACATACAGGCTCTCAAAAGGCATCTAGTACATGTTTCTAGTCTTGCTAATTGAATGAGTCTTTCCTATGTGCTCAAAGAACGAAGAGCTCACATGATTCTCAGATACAGACTTAAGGTTCTATAGGAAATAACTTTTAACATCCTTCTTATTTAGGGATTTAAAACACAAGTGATTTACAGTTATAATTTCCTAAATAAGTATGAAGAAATAAATGTCAAGTGTTGAGCTATGGAACACAGAGAGGACAGTGTAGATGATGTGGAGGACAGTGTAGATGATGTGGAGGACAGTGTAGATGATGTGGAGGACAGTGCACATGTGGAGGACAGTGCAGATGATATGGAGGACAGTGCAGATGATGTGGAAGACAGTGCAGATGATGTGGAAGACAGTGCAGATGATGTGGAGGACAGTGCAGATGTAGAGGACAGTGTAGATGTAGAGGACAGTGTAGATGATGTGGAGGACAGTGCAGATGATGTGGAGGACAGTGCAGATGATGTGGAGGACAGTGCAGATGTAGAGGACAGTGTAGATGTAGAGGACAGTGTAGATGATGTGGAGGACAGTGCAGATGATGTGGAGGACAGTGCAGATGATGTGGAGGACAGTGCAGATGTAGAGGACAGTGTAGATGATGTGGAGGACAGTGCAGATGATGTGGAGGACAGTGCAGATGTAGTGGAGGACAGTGCAGATGATGTGGAGGACAGTGCAGATGTAGAGGACAGTGCAGATGTAGAGGACAGTGCAGATGTAGAGGACAGTGCAGATGTAGAGGACAGTGTAGATGTAGAGGACAGTGTAGATGATGTGGAGGACAGTGCAGATGATGTGGAGGACAGTGCAGATGATGTGGAGGACAGTGTAGATGATGTGGAGGACAGTGCAGATGATGTGGAGGACAGTGCAGATGATGTGGAGGACAGTGTAGATGATGTGGAGGACAGTGCAGATGTAGAGGACAGTGCAGATGTAGAGGACAGTATAATGTGGCCTTAGGCAACAGGATTCTGCTCACTCACGCTTGTATGAGGTGTGCCTCTCTCCCACAGGATCATGCTTCTCACAATTGGAATATAGCAATTAGACTTCTGGAAGAGTGGGAACAAGGATTAGTGTCACTTCAGACTTGTCTCATCACTGAAAGATGACTTTTAGGCAGCTCAGAAGCTGATTTATTCTAAGAATGACCCTTTATACTGTGAGTACCATAATACCCAGAACTCTGTCCCAGTTATGGAAACCACGGCAAATTCCAAATGCAGTTGCCACCTTTAAGAGTTCAGATGAAGCCACATGCAAGAAATTTAAAAAACCCTTGTGAATGAGTTTAAAAATTTGATGCTAGTGTGTTATAAAGGAGGAAATGACTCTGGATTTAATAAGATGACATGGAATCAAACTGGTACACCCTTTGCCATAATCTTTTGGCACATGTCACATAATCTTGAGCTATCCCCAACTGATATACACAAAGACAACCCACATACCCAAGAACATTAATAAATGAATACTACTTGGTGGAAGTCATTAATTTGGAATTGTATGTTATTCAGAATTAAAAGGAGTAAAACTTGCTTGAAACAAATGTGCAATACATATAATATGATTGCTCAGGGCATCCATAGAAGGTAACCTGAGGACCTCATGATGGGAGAGAACCTTGACATTTTCCCTAAAATGTCAAACCTTAATAAGATTCTATCTGAATTGGTTTTCTAACTTCTTGTTTGCAAGTTGATGTTTTTCATTTAGTCACAGTGTTCAGAGCCGTTGACCCAGCATTTGCTAAACTCAATCCTGATACCTTGAAGAACATACCCCAACAGGCCCAAGGCCAGGATATAGGCATGCAACCAAAAAACAGTGGTCCTTCCACTTTTCACCAAGGTAGTAAGGATTTAAAGATTTTATTTGTTGATTTAATTTTATGTGTATGTGTGTGTGTACCTGAGTGTATGTGCATTTACTATATGTATGAAAGCACCCAAGGCAGCTGGAAGAAGGTGTCTGATCTTCCTGGAACTGGAGGCATAGGCAGCTGAAAGCTTCCTGATGTGGGTGCTAGGAATTAATCCTGGGTCTTCAGCAAGATTAGCAAATTCTCTTAATTGTGGAGCATCTCTCCAGGCCTGGGTGACCAGGATTTAAAACAGGGATAGGTACAAAAACCCATGCAGGGAAAATCAGTACAGCTGAATGTTGTGAAGGAGAAAGACATACAGGTGTGTGGACTTGGAAAACAGACTTCTTTCTACTCAACAATAATCAATAAGATATAATGGCCTTCCTGAAATCTAAGACAGGAGGACATGAGAAGTAAAAGGTTAGGTTTAAAGGAGGCAGAAAAATAATAAAACTCAATCTAGAGGAAATATATGGGGGAGTATTTCCAATAGCCCCGAAAGAGGGTTATAAATACACCATTAGTACAGGCAAGGCGGGAGCTGATGAAGTCAAGCAAACATATCTTTTACATAGTAGCCCTGGTGTCAAGTATGTACATGACAAACATATAACTAACAGGACCAAAGAACACATTCAAAAAACAGGAAGGAATCCCAAACTACCACCATTTGCATGCTAGGTGAAAAAGTTACTTCAGATCATCCAATATAGTGAAAGGCCAATGCAGCTTCACCAAGCATGGACTGGTGTGATTACTCAGCTCTCTGTTGAGTTAGCAGGGTACATATGCAGCCTTCAAACCCCAGAAGTCTGCTTTGGAAAACCTGGAAACTACTTCATCTGTTCAGGAAAGAGGGATGCCTGTTTAAAGAAAGGTCTACAGAGTACAGATGAAGTCAGATCCATGTCCAACATGCATCTCAATCCCCTCTTCAGTGAGACCTCTGTACTCATTCTACCCATGCGTTTTCATGCATCATGGGTTTTCCAACTAGGTAACCTTTAACTAAGGTGGACAGAACCCTATGTGCACTGCTCTGACATTGAGATTTCTTGGTACCACTGTTTAAGCTATGCTTGTGTCAGGGTACAACTGAGTAGCGTCATTCAGAGTGACTGTGATGTGAAAACAGTATCTCCATGTGTGCACAGCTGTCCTGTAATCTGTACTTTCAAAACAATAAGGCTCCATGGTAGCCAACAGTACATTCTGTTCCTTTAAAAAATAAGTAGAATGTTTTGTTGAGGTAAAGCTGATATACAATGACTGCATGAATCTGTTATCTACAAATTGATGACTTGGGAGGTATCTACCAGAGAAAAGAAGCAACAAAGATTAGGATTATCTATCAACTCTCTGGAAAGGCTTCTCCTTGAAACTTCAATTGTAGGCAGAATTTATTTTCGAACTAAAAGACTATTGTAATCAACAAGCCAGTGGGGGAGGGGCTTGAAAAAATAAAGTAGCTAGGATATTCATTGTCAGTCATTAACCTGATTTTCTAATGAATATGGCATTAGGCATTCATTAACAATCATTTGTGTTTATGTTGAGCAGTTGGTGTATGATGAAGGTTGGTAAATGAAAGCAAATTTAACCAGGGAATTCTGGACACTTATAAAGCAATTAACTTGTTTGGCAGTAATTACACATTGAAAGCTAAATCAAGTGAATTTAGAAAGCCATAAGAGTCACTGCATAAAGCAAGGGTACTTTGCTTCAAAATACTCATAATAATAATAATAATAATAATAATAATAATAATAATAATAATAATAATAGTCCATGTTTCTCTGAAGATGAAATAGAAGACAAAATTTTACCATAAGTGACAAGCAGAAGGCTCAATTCTGGTGAAAAAAATGAAGTCATAGTTCATATGTTAAAGAAGAAGCAGGTTACCAAAAATAAGGCAGATCATTTAATTTAGATTTTTAAAAACTAGATTATGATACAATATTGTGGAAACAGGAGTCATACACTGCAGGATATAGGTTTTGCTCCATTCAAAAACATGTGCAGACATATATGAGTCATTCCCTGCGTGTATAGTGAAAACCAAGCCTGCTGGCAGAAGCTCATATGGCCACTCTATTGAAGGAACAGGTTTTTACTACTGACAATTTTTATCTTCAGATGACACCTGAATGTGGGCTTTATTCAACATAGTGTGTGGCTAAAAGTTCTAGTCATTAAACACAGTCAACAACTTTTAAGAAGTGAATAGAGCACTGTGGTGGCCTTAAGAAAAGAATTCAGGGAAAGATGACTGAACCGGTTAAAGCAAAGGAAGCAAGCACAAAATTCCATGCAAAAGGTATCATCAAATATCCTTGCAGACCTACATACAAAGCTTCAGTGACACTTTCAGATGGGTAATCCCAGTTTTTGGAATTTCCAGTCCTCTAAAATTTAGTGGAGAAATAGGAAGAAGCAAGGGGTATGGGGGGTGAGTGTGTGGATGTGTGTCTGTGGGTATGTCTGTGTGTGTCTGTGTCTGTGTGTGAGAGAGTGAGTTATGTGACTGTGTGGGTGAGAGTGTATGAGTGTGCGTGTGCGTGCGTGTGCGTGCGTGTGTGTGTGTGTGTGTGTGTGTGTGTGTGTGTGTGTGTGTGTGTGTGTGTGTAACAAAGATTTTCAAGCTTGAGTTAAGGTCTGAATTGCCCTCCTTTAAAGATGGGGTGTGACAGATATCATCACAAATAATTTGCACGTACTTGAATGTTAGTAACTGAAAGAAAGTTCCCAGAAGGCTCCACAAAAGGCAGCTGGCCTTGTGGAAACATTTGCGAAGTGCTTGGATGTCAACAATGCTAAAAGCAAATACTTGCTTTGCCCCTGGGATAGAAACAGAAAGCGGAAACTGGGAGATAGCTTTTGAAATCCCTGGTTAGGTCATTTAACTGCACCAAATAAAAAGATGCATTTGCCATGGTGGGTGTTATTTCTTTTAAAAGGTATGGTCTGATTATAAGAGAAAAATAATTTGTTTCTGGGCATAAAATTAAGATATTAAGCTTAAAAAACTCATTAATTAACTCACTTAATTGAAGCCCCCTTTATAGATCCTAAATTGTCTACTTAGTTAACCTAAAAGGGAGTTTCATTTGAAGTTTCCTTGGTCAGCAAATTGCTTCCTGACTTAAATAACACCCCAGCAGTGTACCAATACATCACTTCATTCCCTTTGTAGTAGTCCCAGGAGCTTTTCTTGAGTCTTCATAGCGAACGACATTCATATGTCAGAAATTTCAGAGAATCTTCTATTGAAGCAGCCATTACCGACAGATGATTCTTACATTTTAATGTACAATCAGGCTACCTGGGGCTCACTGGATAAAATGTGCAAGCTAGCTCAGGGGGTCTAGTGTGGGCCCAAGATCCTGCTTTTGTATTAAGCTTCCTGGTGATATGGTTCCCATAAAACACATTGCTAAGCCTCTAGCCTTACAGTGTTTATTGTCTTAAAGAGGTTTGAAGAGCCCAGGAATGGTAGAACAGGACTTATAATCCTAACATTTCAGAGGCTGAGGCAAGAGGATTGCCAACAATAGCCTGTACTGCATAGGTAGCCATCAAAAGGTCAACCAGGCTGTTTAGCAAGACCCATCAAAAATAATAAATAAAATAAAGAGATTGAGATTAAAGATCATTGAAGCCTTGGAAATAGATTCCTCTCCAATGGGATTCCTAGAAAGTATAGTGGACCAGGAATTAAGCAATGTTCATTAACAATGTGTCTAGCCACAATGTAGTAGGCTTTCCAGTTGTCATAGCTATGCCCAACATGTTTCCGTCCCCTTGCTTGGTTATTGCAATTGTAATAATTGTTAACTCATATTGCAGTGTGTTCAGCATCATGGATTAAAACAAAATGGTCCACAATCTCTATGGTACTCCCCAGGAAGCTCCAAGCCCAGCAGAACAAAGCCCTGACAGAGGATGAGTACAGTACAGGAGGAATTCCTCTGCCAGACAAAGTAGAAACACAAAGGAGGATTGGGGCCCACTTCTTGAAGGATATGTCCTTCAAGAGCCAAATGTCCTTCAGTCAAGTTGGGAAGCAAAAACAAAGAAAAATAGATTTAGTGGCAGAAAAGGAAGTAAAACAGCAATGTCAGAGAACAGGGACAGAGAAGTCTTGACAGGAGAATGATCTGACTGTGTTGGCTGCTGATAGTGATAATAATAGCTTTGTCCCTACCACAGCTCCTTAACCAAGGTACTACTGGGTGCCTGCTATTTTTAATCAAGATTTATTTTGGAGATGAGAAACCTGAAACCTAAAGAATTTCCCCAGGCAATCTCATTATTGAGCAGTTGGGTTTCCAAGGTGAGTCTGCCTAGTTGCCAGACCTTGTTATACAAGATGGCGCCCTGGCATCTTGATAAGTAAGTACTTCAGGAGCTCTAGATCATGATGCATGAGGCAGCCTCTGAGAAGAGACCTTTACTGCATGTCTGTTCAAACATCCCACTCTACTCTTTTCCTTCAATTGTACTTTGAATATTTGAATACACAGAAAAATAACCGACTCCAGACAAATCTACTATTTTATCAGCCCCTTGGGCAAACTTCCTGTCAGCAACAACTTTTTGGACCTTTTAAATAGCCAGAATTTTATTCTCAGTCATTCTTTAGAGTATCTACCTTTGAAAGACCTCATCTTTGGAAAGTACAGTCAAACAAGAAAGGCAGAAACCAAGCCGAGGAAAGCACTGGCAAGGCTACAAGCCCTGTGGAGCTCTGAATGAACTCCGAAAACAAAGGCATGGCACGCTCTCTTGGCAGATTGAGCCCTCTGACAAGATTAGGTTCGGTCAGTAAATATCATTAATGTAAAGTAAAACCTCCCAAACTCATATAGCAGTTGACTGTCACTGACTTCAGCAATGGATTCTCACAAGAGTGAGAATCAAAATTACATTCCAGAATGATAGAGAAGTGGAAATGTGGACTATGTGTAGTCCACACTACTTTTAGGAGCCTCACTTTGAATGAACAACAAGAGATAAGACAGAAGCCAGATAAGGCAACAAGGTCAAGTGTTGTTATATCTCTAAATAATTAGAGATATCTAGGAAATCTGAGAAAAAGAGAGAGAGGGTGTGGAGGTGAGTAGGGAGGCTTAACATATACAGTAGTCAACTTTAAATCCAAAAGTGCCAGTTCCCAGTTCTAATCCTCTCTTTGAGGAAGACAAAATCATCTAGGTTAAAAGATTCTGAGTCTAAGAAGTAAATCTAATCCCCTCTAGATAAACATACAGGCTCCAAGTTGAATAAAATCACTTACTCTTTGTGTGTGTCATGATTATAAATTCATTCCTTGGTTGTTAATTGTCAGCCACTGATTCCAGAAGCTCAAGAAAAACAAGAGAAACTATTTAAATGACATTTTATAACTGTTGCTTTTTTTTAACTAAAGTATTACCAGGAGACAGGATGCTTATTCAACTTTGGATACCCACGGTCAACTATGCAGAAGCAACAACTGAATATTCTTTGTTAGCATCTGTTTAAATAGTTCTCTATCCAACAGCACTAACATGCCTCTACAAACATCCTTTCCTTCGGCTGCTAAAAAAATGCAAGAAATGGACAAATGCTTATATACAGCCAAACACCAGCAGCTCCACTGTAAGTCAGTGATGATCATTTTTTTTGCGTGTGGCTAGATAACAACAAGCTTATAAAACAGAGCCTTAGTGGGACACCGAGGGACTGGGGAGTTGTGGATCACACATTCTGTCTCCTCCTTGTGTGGTTACCATCTCAGAAGAATCATTGAATTTCCAAGAACCAGCCAGTCTCATCAAAAGAAATCACAAATCCTTAACTAACATATGCTAACTTTTCTTTGAGGAACAAAAGAAGCATCTTTGTTTGTTCCTCACCAGCAAACACACAGCCATCTCAAAGGCATCCTTTCACTGGCCTTGTTAGCAGGGAAATTCAATTGTATTTAATTAAGTTCGCCCCCCC
The DNA here is from genome assembly GCF_003668045.3 of Cricetulus griseus. Lineage (NCBI taxonomy): Eukaryota > Metazoa > Chordata > Mammalia > Rodentia > Cricetidae > Cricetulus > Cricetulus griseus. The sequence goes on along the minus strand of NW_023276806.1, from coordinate 153,147,151 downwards.
CAAAAAAAAAAAACCTGTACACAGAAGCATCAAAGAGGTTATCAGGGGTCAGATGCCTGTCATGACTTTCTGACCCTCCCAAAATGCAAAATAAAAGATTGCGGTATCCCTGCTGGCAAGATGGGTTTCCACGTCTGTGTCTCTCCCTTTCTGTTTTAATTTAATAGCAATCAGCACAATATGGCCACTTTTTTCTGAACAATAGTACGGGCAGAAGTTAGACTTAGAGCACTGCAAGGGGGAAGTTGGAACACAAGAGAAGCTCACTGTGGCTTTCAAGGCTCAATGAGAACATCACTCCATAACCATCACACACACACACACACACACACACACACACACACACACACACACTATTTAACATTCATTGTGCTCAAAATGGACAGATGTGTGCCTCTGAAATGTCATATTCAGGAATTAATTTAAAAGTTCAGCTTCCCATAGATGGTTTTAAAGAGAGAGGTATGCATGAATAAAATTTTTTTATTTACCAGAAAGTAATCTTGAAGTCTGGCTATGCATTTATCAGCTGTTTAACTTTTAAAAATCTTAAATATTTATGGTTCTCTAAATTTCATAATTGCTACCTTATTATGAACATAACCAGAGTTCTAAATATGTTCACAGAAACCAAACATAAGTTAATTAAACTGAATGTTATTTGAAGTCTTAAATGTCCAATTACAAGTAAACCCAGACCTGACATTTACTTCCTAAGATATTTCACGTTTAGAAAATTATTTGTTAAGTGATATAATTAAAATGAACCTAAGGGACTAGAACCCAAAATACATCTTCCAGATCATGTAAATCAGCCTCCCAGCTGATGTTTAATCCCCTGGTCACATCTCTACTTTACAGTATCCAATCTGTAGTTAGGACTTGCACCAACACTTCAAACTTGCCATTTCCTAGGGCCATCCATTTCTGAAGACACAGTCTTCATAAACAAACATTGAAAACAGAACTAAAATGATTCTGGTTGGGGTAAAGTGTCTCAAATTTTGACTCTAGCTCCAAAGCCAGTGTAGGAACTCATGTAATTCTCTCAAGCACCCTATCTATGTGAAAAAATAAGTGTGTGACATCGTCTCTGACTTAAGATTTCTGTGGCTTTGTGAAATTGACTTTTCCGGTGTAGGTCAAATGGTTGGGTCATCTTTGACTTGAACATCTGCTCAAGTCAACAAGCAACCACTGCCTGGAAATCCTTCCAAGTTTCACTTGAAAGACCATCAGACTTCCTGGCATGGTTTTCATTGCCACAAGCAAGCTCCAGAGTGGATGGGGAAGTGGCACAGAGTGTCCCTTCTTTTTTGTACCCAGTGCTTTGAAAAGAGTTGCAAGAGGAACACTGGAGACTGTAACCTGCTTCCAGCAAGAAGAACAAGGACTGCAGAGAGGTGGGAACAGGACACAACTCAGAGTACAATTCTCGTCTAGGTTGACTTCAGCTGGCCTCTGCCCTTCTGGATGAGCAAAGTAGGAGCAAAGTAGAAGACTGTACATTTATTTACATTCATCATCTTGAAAGATGAACAAGAGGGAGGAATAAGCAGGATTGGTAGTTACTGAGCTCATCTCAACCACCCTGTAGAAAAGGAACTGTGGTCTCCAGTCATAAAAGGAAACTGATGGATGACTACATGACTAGATGAATTGACAGGTTGAAAAACACTCAACTACTAAACAGGGGATTCAGATCAAGATCTGTACCCAAAATACCTCCAAGCCCAGTCCAATAATTTTGACTATAGAATTTAACTACCATTGAAAAAAAACACAAAGACCATATTTTAGTTCTTTCCCTTCCCCCATCCATATGAAAGCACACAGCAGATCTACAGATTTATTTGCCATCTTAATCTATTTTATACAGTTAGGTCACTTGCTACATAACTAAAATACCTATCTATGTCTTTTGTTAATAATATTACACTAATAGGGGTATATTTAATGATTTTTAAAAATGTTTTTGCTATTTGTATGTACATGTGTATGTGTGCCAATGTGTGTCTGTGTCTGTGTCTGTGTGAGTGTATGCCCACATGCCCAGAGGGCTGAGGCAACAGTCACCCTGGTGCTGGAGTTCCAGGTACTTGTGAACTGCTCACCATGACTGCTGAGAAGCAAACTTGGACCATCTGCAAGATTAGTATGTATTCTTAACCACCAAGTCCTCTTTCATGCCCCTGTTTAATCTTCTTAACATGTAAAACCTTTAAGATAAGTAAGAAACAAAAGGATTTACCTTTTATTATGTTAAACTGTAACAGTGTATTCTTCCCACAACAGTCCCGTTTGCACCTTATGATAAGATATCATTAAATAATAAAGCATACAAAGTTAATAACCAAAAGTAAAAATTGATATGGACAATCATTGCCATAATCTGAGTGCTTCTGTCCTACTTAAATTCATGCATTGAAATTCATAATGCCAAAGGGTTGGTATCAAAAGTTGGGGCCTTCAGAAGATCACTCGATCTCTTGAATGTGATTAAAGACCACATCAAAAAAGTACTAAGGGGAAATTTTTGACCCTTCTATCACAGAAGGACAAATCAATAAAGTATCATATTCAGAGAACACTGAATCATCTAGTACCTTGACCTTGAACTTCAAAACATGCAGGATTGTGGGCAATGAATTTCTGTTGTTTATACATTACCCAGTTCAATAATTTTATTGTAACAGCCTAAACAAGCTATGATAAGCACACACACACACACACACACACAGAGAGAGAGAGAGAGAGAGAGAGAGAGAGAGAGAGGAGGAGTAACTTAGGAACACAATGCTGCCATTCCATATACCACTTCTACTGAAGTACTACTACTGTCACTACTACACTTGATACAGTCCCTGCTGTTCACTGACTGGGAGGCCAATGCAACAAGCACTAATTACTGCGCTGAGTTTGTTGAGCATAATTAAGTAGACTACATTTACACTCAGGTGTACATCACATCTGGACTTGTTACCAAGGCAACAAAACACCATCTGACACCCCAAGATAAAGCACATGTTCTAGGATTCTTTCTGCAGACTAACATTTTAACTAACTCCAAATTTTTAAACTTGGAGTGAGCATAAGTAAAATGTTATCATTCAGAATCAAAGTGAGAAAATGTTGAACACCAAGACCACTTTGATTTAATTTTACTCACTTGAATGCTAAGTATATTTTACTTCAGCCAAACAGCAATGGCCAAGTAATGGTTCTGAGATGCAAATACATGCATGCGTTTGTCTGATAAACTACAATAACTTTTCAGAGAGGCAAATCCCCCCTTAACAAAGAGAACTTTGGATGAGGACATAGTTCAGTTGGTAGAGAACTTATGTAGGACAAGCATGCAGGAAGCCTATGTTAGACCCAGCACTGTATACGGCAGGAGGAAGAGGACAGCCTGTACTACCAGCACTTGGAGATAGAGACAAGAAAATCAGAAATTCAAGAGGATCATCCTTGGCTACACTGTGAGTTCAAAACCAGCCCAGACAACATAAGCCCACATTTCAGAGCATATGTTTGGGACTAGAGTGGGTTTGGCTTCCCTTGACACAGGGTACATATTTTTTTTTAAGAAAACAGACTAAACTCAAGTATCTAATAAACTACTCTTCCTCCTTTGCCAGCCCCATGACCTTTAGGATAGAAAAGCAAAACCAGCCATCTATAAAATCCCCAAGCTGCACCAAGAATTTTATATATACTAACATATCTGATCACGGTCTTTGGAGTAGGTGTCAGATGATAAAAATGATAAGTAAAACTCATAATGGCAAGAGTATGTGGAAATATTATCATAAATATTGTGATTTAGAAATAAACTCCTTGAATGGTAGGAGTAAAATGCAATCTTGCTCCAAAATTAAACCCAAATATACAAATACTAGTGGAAAATAATGAAGATCAATTAATGACATCTATAAAATGCATTGGAATTAAATAATTCTTGCATGGTAAATGCTTTATGTACTTAGATTCCCCAAAATAGAAAATCATAGCTAGTAACTAGTAGAGCCCAGGGCACCATGATGTTATAGTCACAAAGATGGCAATAAACAGTCTACTTTGTTGAAAACATTAGACAGTTCAAAAAGACTCATAGATATAAAACAGAATTCATAAAGATCAAAAGCAGGAGGGGTAAAAATGACTATGTAAGGGAAAATAATTTGCTCAAACTTTAAGATGAAGTATTTGTGTTTGGGAAAACAATGTCCCTTTTTTAACAGATTTTAGTCAAATCTTTGAAATTAGTACTCTATGGCATAACCAAACCTTCGTACAGTCTCACCTTTTCCACAAATGTGCCCCAAATGAGAAAAAGCCCCGGAAGCCTATTTCACCACTAACTTCTAACATCACCCAGGATGTACAGCTTGTACAATGTTGGCTTAACCAAAGATATTATTGTCTGACTTTCTCGGCAAGCACAAAGTCCTTTGTCTAGCAAAATTTGCTAAGAGGTGAGGCTATGGGTGATCCCATCACTATATTTCCTTAAGTGTGACACTCACTCCTCACACTGCCCTTGTATAATGAGGGTCTATAAATCAATCCAGCCTCTGAAACATTATAGATATATAGTATGTTTAGCTCTTTCTTTGTTTTGGGTTTTTATTTTCCAGATGACCTTTTGCAAAATATCATAGAAGGCTTGTGACTCAAGCTTTACAGTAACATATGCTTTAGGAGTTTAATTTGGTTTTGAACAGGATTAAATGTGCCAAAAATCAGACCACAAGATATTCATAATGAGGGGCAGAACACAATAGTCACCTTAAGTGAAGAGTAATTATATAACAAGAATTCGCAAATTGCTTAATGGTGTTTTCTTGTGGAGACAGGCACAGCTGCCACGCTGAGGAAGTGCCAAATAGTATTCTTTTCTCCCCGTTTCCAAGAAGAGAAATCCCCTCTGCCTGGTGCCCGATTCCTGGTTCTTCTCCAATGCATTCACGCATCTTAACAGGTGATTGCTGGGACAACTTGATCTTTTTCTCAGAGTATCTCTTGGCCTTTGTATAACTGAGTGTTTGAGGTATACCAATATTTGCTAGGATGTCATTTGGATGTCTGTTTGGTTATAATGAAAATATGTATTCAATAAGGGGCGTGCACTTGCCTAAAAAGTGACACAGAATTTTAGAGAAAAGCAATGTGGATGTTAAAAATTATCTCTGATTTGGATATATTTTCAGTTGACCTCTTGGGTCAACAAAACATTCAGAATTTATCAGAATCTTACATAAGCCAAAAGGTTTAGTGCATCAGGGAATTGGGGAGGAAATTGTAGCCTGTAGCATAGGCAGAGCTTACCACATGAGGAAATAGACATCGTCCTGGAAAGTGGATATCTAGTGACAGACAGACTGCATTGCTACAGGGAGGTTCATCTGGGTGATTTTCAATGGATTGATGCAGGAATGATGGGTTCATGGAGATAAGAAACCAAAGAAAGCCTCCCACTAACCCACTGCACCCTACCCACAAAACAGGAGTGACTTCACTCATACACATGCTGTGCTTGCTACTATATGTAACAGCTAACCTGGAGTGCGCACAAATGTGGGTATTTAGTCCTGACCTAACAGCTCCACCTTCTACTACTCTGTGAAAAGGATCTTTTGTTCCCTACTTTGCATTATTGTAATGAATTTTAAGTCAGTGACCTTAAGAGTTGAACTAAAACTCCTGACCTCTGCTTTAATCTTCCGTACCCTGAGCTCTGTGCTTTACGGGAAAATGTCTCAATGAGTTAAATACATATTTTCAAATGTCATATAAAAGGTATCACAACTCATATGCACAAGAACAACAGATTTGTTTTGGGTTCCAGTTATTTTACTAAGAAAGGCAGCCTCTCCTCCCCCAACCCTTAACCTTGGGCACACCTGTATCTCCCTCTCCTCACCCTGCCACCCAAGTCTTTCCATGTTTCTATGTAAAAGTGCCATCTTAAGAACAATCTGAATATATAAATTAATCTCTCCAACATTCAGAGAAAGTCCACATTGAATGTGCACTAAAAACAAAAGCATTATAAATGCAACTTCTTTTTTCTATCCCTGAAATATGAACAAGACTGAGCAGTTTTAATTGGAAAGCCCCCTGGCTTCACTATGGCAACAGTGTGAGTGCTGGAAGTGACCCAAATCTGAATAACTAGCTTGTAACGATCTCTGTGTCTCTTGTCTTACCAGTCTCCCTCATTCCATCTTCACAAAAGACCAGGACTGACCTTCTAAAAGACAGTTGAATCTCATGTTACTTGCCCTGCTCAGAAATCACAGAGGCTCTCTGAACTCCTCTTGTGGCCATGTTGATGTCTGCTCCTTTATCCAAACCACCCTCTCAACCTTTGCCAGCATTCTCCCCTCTACATACTCTTACCAACTTCACAAGCTCCATTGCCCCCCCCTACTCTCCATGCTTTCCCAGTGTGTAGCATTCATACTCTGACTTTTTCCTCAGCTATCATCTCTCTTCATCTCTACCTAGGTCCTAATCATAATGATCCAAGACATACTTAGATTTACAGAGAAGCCGGTGTGTTAGTCTATGCCTGTAAGTCTAGCACTCAGGAGGCTACGGCAAGAGAATCATGATATTAAGACCAGCCTGGGCAATGCAGTGAGACCCTGCTTCAAAAGCAAAACCAAGAACAACAACCACAACAAAAAGGAGCTGGAGAGATAGCTCAACAGTTAAGAGCACTGATTTTCCATAGAACTCAGGTTCAACTCCCAACATCCACATGGGCAGCTCACAACCTTTCCATAATTCCAGTTCCAGGAGAGCTGATACCCTCTTCTGGCATCTTCAGGCATCCAGCATGCATGCAGTGCACAGCATACAGAGAGACAAACCACCAATACACATAAAATAAAAATAAATAAATCTGCTGTTACAATAAGAGCAAAATAACTTTGAGAAGATAAATAACCTGTTTTTAGAATCCTCTCAATAAGGAAAAAACTTAGCACTAGATAGACCACACATAAGATGTATTGCATAAAGAAATTGTGGGATTGATAGGTTATTGGCTAAGAGGATAACAAGTGGATAGATAAGTGGTTGGATAAGTGAGTAATCAAATAGTTGGATGAATGAATGAATGGTGTCATTGCATAAGATTCAAGTGACAGAAGCTACACTTCACACTTGACATTGAACAAAATTCCAAAAAAGAACATCAATTAGCTATATAATTCTGGATTAACCCAGCTCTATTCACAAAGATATTTTAAAATTAACTTTATTCATCTGTCTTATAATCAGGGCTATTTATACGTTCTCACAAAAAATTGCATTTTGATAAATGCCAACCCAGATCTAATTTTTAACCCATATCCTCCTTTGACTGAGAAAACAGTTTTTCTCAGTAGCTATTTTTAATACAGTCATCTTTACTGTATTAATTACTATATTAAAATACAGGTTTAGGGCCATCAGTTCCTAAGCTGTCTCCCACTGTTCAAAGCCAGGCCATGAAAGCCAGACCCCAGCAAGCTTATGCTGTTTATTCTGAGGTTCACTCAATCTACTCTTGTCTGCCAATAAACACTGTGACAATCTGATCTCCAGCGATCAACTGATCCCAAGAAGGTATTTTGAAACAGAAACAGGACAGCTCACACCCATGTGTTTTCTGCAGAAAGCACTTGTGTGTATAACATCAGCGAAGAATGAACTAGAAACAATGCTTTCAAAGTGGCCAGAATGACATGGCAACATGGATTCAGGAAGTCACATGAGGCCACCCTTAGATGAAGTGATACAGACAATAACTGCCAAGGGAGAAGAACCAAGTCCCCAATAGGTTATCCAATCCTAAGTAGTCAGCCCTAAACATAAACACATGAGCAACGCTAAATGGATTCAGAAGATTATATTTACAAATGCATAAGTGTGTGTGTGTGTGTGTGTGTGTGTGTGTGTTGTGTGTGTGTGTGTGTGTGTGTTTGACAACAATTAAATAAAGACAAAGAGGCCATGAATTTGAGAGGACGTGGGGAGGACTCAAGAGGTGTTAAAGGGGGTAAGAGAGTGATGGAAATGATGTGGATATAGTACTCATGCATGTAATTTTCAAAATAATTTAATTTTTCAATTAAAAATAATAAAATAAAGTGGTTATGAAACTCATCTTAGTATATTTGATTAATATTTTGTATATCCAAATTGTACACCTTGCTTATATCTATCATTGCCAAAAGTCTGCAGTTCTTTCCATGTCTGCTTCTATTAGCCTAAGCCCATCATGGAAACAGAATTAAGTAGGTGAGTCACAAACAATAAAAAGAGATAAACCTCATATGGCTTCCTAAAAAACAAAAATCACTGTCCAAACTTGGGTTTAGGTGGGAGTCAAATGGGAACACAAAGCTATGCAGAGGAACTATGCACACAACAAAGAGATAATGGTGTGTCCAGAGACCCACAATCAGTCTGGAGAGGAGGCAGCATTGGGAGGAAAGAGATGTTGAGGCAGATGACAGCTGGAGAAGGAGAATGATTTAGGCATATCCAGCCCTTGGCCAGTGACCAACACAAACCATAAACTTACTTCAAACCTAAGTACTTAACCATGAGCAGTTCTTAAGCATGAAGTTTTTGGATGACATCATTGTGTTACTATGTCAACAGGTGGAACATGCTTGTATGACAATAGACTTGAAAAGAAGTTAGGAGTTAACTTGGGAGACAATGGGTAATCATTAATTTTAAAGCAAAGAAAAAAAGGTGGGAAATTTTCAGCAAAACCACTACTTAGACGAATCATCTTGACCTTACTGCTGAAGGTCTATGGGATGTTTAAACCAGGGCCAGGGCCAGGACACAGGAGACAAGAGCGGTGGCATCAGAAGGTTGGAGAAGACAAACCCTTAGCCTTCCAAGGCTCCTTGATAATCTCCCTACTATGAACCTACTATGAACCATGCCATTAATGGTAAAGACATCAGTGATCCCAATTCTCCAGCTACCACTGACCCAGAGTCCTCCAGACCACACTTCCAACTCCTCCAATCTGCTCAGCATACACACCAGTCCCATGGGTCCATGGGTGTCCATTTTATTAACTTGACTGCTCTATCTTGACCTTTGGTCTTCCTAGAGACTATAAACTCAAGATCATCCTCTGGTAATTTCCACTCCAGATCCCCTCTGGTGGATATAACAGTGCTCAAATCCAAACATTAATTTATAATCATGTATCTCATGCAAGGACTTTATACAAAAGGTCTCCTGCCTTAAAATTACATTTGCAAGAAGTTTACTATAAAGTTGTCCATAATTATGAATTATATAAAATTATGATATTAAATATGATTTATAAATGTTGGGTTTGGTTTTTTCATCACTGTGACCAAATATTTGAAAAGAAGTAACTTAAAGGAGAGTTTGTTTTGATCCACAGATTGAGAGAGTGTCACTTCATCTTGGTTGAGAAAGCCTAAGTCAAGAGCCACTCCTGGACAACAGTGGTTGTGGAGACTGGCTAAGATGTGTGATCATGTAAGCAGTCAGGAAGCATAGAGAGACATAACAGGCTGCAAGCAGGACCAGCTAGAACCCCTAAGACTTCTGAACTAGCAGCCTATTCCTCCACTCATGCCCCTTCACCTACATTCTGCAAGCTCTGCAAACAATACAACTAGCTGAGCACAAGAGATCACTTCACATTCAAACTGCAAAGATATATTTATATATACCTATGTGTGTGTACTGTATAAAATAGTTTTCAAACCAAAAGAAATACCAGACAGCTACACTAACCCTTATGCATACACACACAGTCCTTCCAGCCATGACCATTTATTTTCCACATGTATTTGAAAATATTTTCCAGTTTTTATAGATTTCTAATTAACATCTTAAGCAAAATGTACTATTCCCCCAGCTAAACCTTTAGCACAGACAAAAGCAGCCACCATGTTGGAGGCCTCTTTCTTCCTAGGCTTGAAGAACTGCCATATGTGAACTGCCACTCCAGGTCATTGAAACTAGTATCTTTGTTATAGTACACACAAATGACAACTTCCAGTTTGGGCCTCTTACACTCTGCTCTTTGTTGCTCAACCATGCCTCCTTCAACCTCTGTCACATGGTGCCTCACCTGTTCTAGGGTCACAGGGGGAGTGGAACCCATAGGGGCTGATGGGAAGTGAGAAACCGAGAGAGAGGCAAAGCAATCATAACAATGAATTAAGGGGACTTTCAAAAGACAAACAAGACCAAGTAACTGAAATTGAAAAATACTTTAGAAAACAAAGCTGACTCTACTGATATGACAGAACCAATCAGGAGCAGCAACGTACAAAGCAAAATTGGAAAAACTTGGGAAAATACTGTGCCTTGTTTCAACATGGCTCCCAAGTCTACTATACAACTGTGGGGTAAGCAGGAGAGCTACACATGTGTTTCTGCAAGAACCAGATTAATGGCTAAAACTGTCAGACAACAGCTTTCCGAGAGGAATAACTAATCAAGATGTATTTCAGTCCTGATCTCCTGTCCTGTGTGTCTGGTACATTCATTTTCAAAAAAAAAAAAAAAAGGAGGTGGTGATGGTTAGAAGAGATGTTTATATCTAAAATAGATTCATTGAAACTAGAAGGGCACATTTATGCATAATGAAGGTTTTGAACTTGATTAGATTTGGTACTGAATTATTAAAAACATCTTAAAGAAAGGGGGAAAGAGACGTGGCATGCTGAAGGACAACAGTGGAATAAAACTGACTGAAGTTCTATTTTTGAACAATGCCTTGTTCTCTTCTATTCAAATCTGTTTAAATTCATTAAAATAAATCTGAGTCCTGTAAAGATAATGACTAAAAAAATCCACTTAAAGGGACTAACCAAGAAGTTTTGCAGTCTCTTTTAGAAGTGGACTTCTGAGTAGGAAGAGATTGGCCTGCCATTCTCTGACTGAGCCACACGTTAATGGAACAGCCAATTATCGCTCCACACATGCAATGTCCCAGTTCCTTCTTGTTTACAAGGTAACAACTCAGGACTGTTGAGTTTAGAAAATAAAATGATGGACTGGACACATGCGGCCAAGGAAAAGCGTGGGTAGGATTGGTGCTTTTCACTGGATGGGCTCTGTTTCATTAGTGGGCCTGCCTCCCCGCTGGGCTCTTATTTCTAAGCTTTTGTTTGGGATTTTCCTTTTAAAATGATATCTCCATGCAGACATCCACATTCGTGTAAGAAAACACTTTGCACATGTCTGAGAGACCTGTAGAATTGTCCTGGAAAGCACAGAAATCTTTTACAAAGAAAAAAATAAAAGAGAATAAAACAGAATATTTTAGGCTTCCCTAGCAGGTGGGTTTCTGGTGGCTGAAAACCTGCTCCAAAAAGAAATAAGCCTGTAACTGTGGCAAGAGAAAAGACACTCAGGATCTGATAATCCTGGCAAAACTAAATTGTAGACCTGGGAACATTAAAAAAAAAAAAAGACACAACACCCTTCAAAAGAAAACTAAAACAATGCTCCTAGAATCGGCCCGATTATGTGGGTCACTGCATACTGTGTGTTTCCCCTGTAGCATTTTATCCTGGTTACTGTTGCCAGGGGACACCTGATGCTCTCATTATATATGTTTGTCTTTCACATCTACATTCGAGCCATTTTTTACCCCTTCGATGTTCCCAGAACTGTAACAGAAATAAAAAATAAGGAATGGACCCCATTATTACACAAATACCTACAAAGCAGAGGGAGTGACCCCTAGGGCTCACCGTGTTGTCCCTGGAAGCATTGATGCCCTCGCCCCCAGGGCCTCTAGCCTTTTGTCACAGGGTCAAAGCCAGGACCTCCGCTCAGTACCCTCTGGGAAGAATTAACAAGTTGACAATTTGGGCCCCCCCCCCCAAGTCCCTGGCCGGGCCTGCTTGAATGTTATAAATAGAGACATCTGGATAGAGCCCTTTCACTGCAGTAATTGAAAACGAACACGGATCAAGTTCTGGCCTGTTGTATTCATAAATCTTGAGGCTTAATTACATTAAAGGGAAATCTAGGGCCCAGCACTATGGAAACTGCAGATTCTATCGGCCGCGTGAATCATGAATCTTTAAGATAAGTGTTTTTTTCTTTCCCCATCCCACCCCCAACTCTTTAGTAGAGTTGAATGGGAAATTTTCAAACCAGCCTCCTAGTATTGATGTGCCAGGAAACTTGTGAGAAGATTCTGGGCTCCTCTGTTTGAACACGAGCTTCCACGGCACACAGCCGGGTGACATGTGCTGCCGCCAAGCAGATCTGTGTTCCAGGGCTTAAAACTAGACATATTTTTGTTAGTAACAACAACATACTTGACAGATATTCCAAATATGTCTTTCCCACAGTTGAACGCAGAAAGTGTGCATCTAGTTAAAATTTAATGAGTTTCTGAGGAAAAAAAAAAAAAAAAAAAACCTGACCGGTGATGACTTAAAATTCCAAAGGAAGTCAGAGCTCTCAGCATTGTCTCTAATAACGTGAGATTTACACCCCCAGAGAAATCTGCAGACATTTATAAATAACCTACAGTGGAATTTCTTTGTCATTTAATGTAGAAACAAATTTCTATGTTATTTCCTGAAGCTGGATTTCAAAGTAAGGGTATATAGCACTAGTAGTTTGTTCTGTTTATATCTTGGCCTTAATTTAGGGCCATTTTGACACCATTCCTCATAGTGAAATACATTCACACCAGTCACCCTGCAGAAACAAAATGCGGAGAAGACATCTTCAACGGGACTAGAGCCTGCCCTGCACATAGTACCTCCTCGTGTTTCCCCTGCACCATGAGCCCATAAAGTGCTGTGCAGGGGGCCGGATGTAGATGCTACACACACGTTGGGATCTGTGGGCTTGGAAATAATGTAGTTAAGTTCCTCCTAATGTCCTTCTGCCTCCATACCTTGATGGCTGCCCCCCCACACATACACACACACAACCCTAATGAGAATCACTCCATAATGAAGACTTGCCTAAGGTGGAAAAAGACAGCGATCTAGTTTCTCGAGAATTTCATCACACAGACGTAGTGGTAGGGTATCCACCTGAAGCCACCTGTGAGCTCACAAGAAGGGAAATGCTTCTGCCTTCTGAATCAGGAAACTATGGTCCAGAGGAATCAAAAGACCAATACCACAGGACAAGGAGTAATGGAGAAGAAGTTTTTCTTAAATAATCTACAGTCCATGTGATTTTCACCAACCTGCATTAGTGGGAAACCATTTATAAAACACTAACTAATGTCTTGGGCAGAATAAATACTATGATGAGACCATGAACTCTGTGTTCAAATCCTGCTCTGATTTGTTAAAAACTCATATCATTTGCCTCCCAAGTTCCTCAGACTTAAAACAGGAAATGGTAATAACAGCAATGACAAGGTCAATGCTCACAGTCATTCTGCAAGTGAAGTAATACAGACACACCCTACCCAATGAGCCTGACCAATGAGAAGTGACCTGGGAGTAACAGTTGAATTCTCTCACACGAGCTTTTAATAACCATTGACTATTATTTGACTTTCTGTCATTTGAGCTATCTAATCTGTGGTGTTTTTAATAGCAGCTCAAGCAGATGGATACTTTCTATGAATAATGACAAGCACCTCAAGTGAGGACTCAAATATAACTCAAGCAGGCTTTCTACCTCAAGTCATATAGTAGCTGTTTATTTATCAACTGTATTCCCCATGCTATAAACTCCCAGCAGTGGAATGTAGCTATGTTTGCCTACTGGGTTTCCCTAACAAGTAACATAATTCATGTGGCCCAACAGATACTCATTAAATTAAAAAACTAAGACATTCTCTATCCTTTTCCTGTGTCCTGGGGTAGCAGATACTTAATGACTAGTTAATGATAGTTAAAATTCATCATAGAAATACTACCACTATGGCAGGACTCCTATAGAATGTGGCGATTGCTATCTTGTGACCGTTAATGCAGAAACTGATATTAAAAGGTTCTGAAGTCACTAATGAACAGCACATGGGGAGTTTGCAATGTGAAGATTGTGTTGGATGGTTCCAAACACACTGACTAAGCCTAAGATACAAAAAGGTGTCTGGACAGATGCTAAGTGTCTCCAGATGTAATACAGGGACATGACAAATCTTTGAAGATAGAATTTGTGCCAGTTTCTTATGAACCACTACAAGTTTGGGGTTTTTAATATTTAAAATGTATTAGGGATGGAGAATGACACAGGCCTCTGAACACAGATGGAGGTCACAGGACAGCCCCATGACTTCTCTTTTCCCACAATCCAGGTCCTGAGAACAGAACTCAGGTTGTCAGGCTTGGTAGCAAGTGCCTTTACCTGTTGAGCCATCTGTCAGCCAAGGTTCCACAGTTTAATGTTACTGTTAGTTCAATCAAAAACACAAGCTTTTTGAGCAAATCCTAAAAGAATTTTGTGATTTTTTTTCCTCCACACAACAAACATTCAGACTAAAACTTGATAATTAAAAAGTGGTTAAGTAACCATGGGAGGCCTGCCCTTTTCTGAATAGAGACAAGTGGATGGGGGCTGGCAGAGGTCGGGGGGGGGGGGGGCTGGGAGAAGATGAGGGAGGGGAAACTTTGGTTGGAATGTAAAATAAATAAATTTTTAAAAAGGAAAAATGAAACAACAATTTCAAGTAAGTTATTTTAAGAAACATTTTCCATACATGATCAAAACTTTGTTGCCTCCTCCTGCCACTCATATTTCCCTCCTTTTTGTTTGTTTCTAACCCGGAGCTGCCACAGGGAAGCAATAGCCTGAGATGCCATGAGCAGAGAGACCAAGAGAGCTTCAGCTTTAAATGATTGGAGGTCACCATGGCAGAGTCCTCAGAAACTTCGATGATGGACAGACGCCTGGAAACCATGTGAAACAAACTCCATCCTCCAGCAGGCCCAGCAACACTCCTCTCTTGTAATCCTCTCTTAAAACTAAAAATGCCTTCACTACAATCTATATTCACTACATCATGCTTGCTTCCCTCCTATTTTGTGTTTTCCTAATCTCTTTCAATATTAATACTTGATATCACTTTTATTAAAAACCTCTGTAATACAAGTCCGATATGAGTGAATTTCTCTGGGTTTCTCCAGTAAGATAATGTTGGCCACTAACCATAACAATCGTGCTCACATGGCTGCCGTTTCCATTCAAAGCAGAGCTGTGACTGATGATGCCTGCCTCGAAGGATGGCGATCGGTGGACAATGGTACTCTCGAGCGTAAGGAAGCACAGCTGGGCAGGGGGGCAGACTGCAGCTTTGGGCACCCATGACCTCCAGTGAGCTAAGTGCTTGTTCTGGAAAGTACTCTCACTAACATTTCAATCTGCCAAATGGGTTCCCGATGACTCTCCTTGCTCCCTGTGCTGTGGTTCAAGCCAGCCTTCTCTTCGGCCAGTAGTTCCCTAAATGCCCTGACACAGTTTGTTCCTATTCTAATATATGCTAAATTATTTTCTAACAAATCAAATCACATGCATTGGGATTGGAGAAAGTGAGTAAAACAATAATAGACATTTTAAAGGGGAAAGAAATGTGATTTTTTAAAATTGTTTTAAAAAGGGAAGTTGTCTTGGAAATTTCTCTTTTTCTCAATCATTCATTTATCCATCCATTCAAGAAGCAAATATTTACTAAGTGCTTAGGAAGTACCAGTCTTTGCCCAGGGTACTAAGAACAAAAATAGCAGACAGGACGGGGCTAACAGGTCCTTATAGGCTAACAATGGAAGAGAGTTGCAAAGTTAAGATGAGGAAAAAGAAGGTGAGGTGTTGGATACACAGGCTGAGTATGGCCCACAACTCCTGTGTTTTAGAATAAGCTGATACCAACTACCATGTGCTTCTCTTTTCAAACACCTAAGCAAGAGAGATTAGCTTTATTAAACACTTGGTCACAGTAGCTTTACTGTCCATCTTGCTGCTAAAACTAACAGCAGACAGCAGTTTCATACTACCAAAGAGAAGGGCAATACAGGAGTAGGACACTAATGCAAGCAGAGCCCCTAAGCCAAGGTCCTGGTAGAAGTCTTTACCAGTATAATCTTAGCCAATATCCACCAACCATTGCAACCATTCTAAGACATTTTCCTCCATTTTACCAACCAGGAAAGCCAATGCACACCATTTTAAATCCAGGGTTACATCGAAAGACTTCACTCTGTGGTCCCCAGTGGAGAACTTGCTCATTGCTGTTTTGAGCTATGCTTCTGTGTTCTTGAAGATTAACTCCTTATGTATATGTGCAGGATTTCCAAGGTTGGCATTTGGGTATGGAACTGATGGAGCATAAAAATTTGCACACATTTATATACAGCATACAATACGTACTTGTTCAAAAGTGATACACCAACTTTACTCATGCTGATTGTTTTACACCAGAGCAATATCCTTGTAATTTGGTGGAGGAGATCCCTATTTCTATCTCATTTTAAATTTCATCTGCATTCCTTGACTGCATGACTGTCCACATATCCTCATTGGCCACTCCTGGGATAAGCTGTTAGATAAGAGTTTCCGCAGTCCCTTTACCTGCCTTCTTACTAAGTACCAGTACCTTCTTGCTGGGTACCAACTCTTCCCAGAGTCTTTCTTTCTGTGTCCTCTTCCATTTGGAGCCCTGTTGGCTTTTATTTAGTTGGTTTTTGTTTCAGTGATTAAATAAGCAGAACTTATTCCTCATGTACTACCTCTATTTAGGCCTGGGGATCGGACTCAGGTCACCAGGATTGGTATCCCAGGACCTTCATTGGCCAAGCCATCTCATAAGCCCTGTGCCATTTTCTTGAGATTCCCGTTTTATATGTAAGTCTTATGGTGTGGGGTAATTTGTTATTTAAGTCTATAGTGTGAGGTAAGGGTCAACTTTCTTTATCCTGTGAGGCAATCCGTCACCCTATCATTATTGATCGATTAACCCATAGTTTCATCACCAATCTACAATAATAATTGTGATAACACTAGCAAAGCAACCAACTTCTGACCAGGGGTTACTAACCTCCTGTCAGCCACTACTCTTCATGGTTTATACATGTTTCATGCTTTGATATACTTCAATGAATTATAATTTCCTTATGAAATCAATTCTTGATTTTAAAACTGTGATAAGTGCTGGCTTGGTACTTAAATACTGGAGTTAAGTCTCTGTCTTTCATTACCTTTTCTTCTGCTCTATGGTGATGCTGCCACTGCACTGCCTGTTCCTCTCCTCCTTTTTCCTGTCCTGTCTGTGGTGATGCTGTTCACTGCACTTACTGTTCCTCTCCTCCTTTTTCCTGTTCTGTCTGTGGTAATGCTGTCCACTGCACTGCCTGCTCCTTTCTCCTGCTCTGTCTGTGGTGATGCTGTCCACTGCATGGGGATTTTTTGATTGGCTATTGCTATATATTTTTGTTTTGTTTTCAAAACTTTCATTCCCTTGCTGAATTTGTCTTGTATCTTGCTTACTTTTAACTACATTGGAGAAAAGAAACTGTTCTAGCAGCAAGAACCTTATTACATGCAAGATATAGAAATACACTTAAAATTAATTATAGCTCTCTGATATATCATCAATGACCACAAAAACTGAAAGTGGCCAAACTACTATAGAAAGTGCTATAAAATTAAAAATTATTTAGATTGAAATAAAAAAACAGAAAGGGGAAGACTCCATGATGGTGAAAAGGCTTTTAAAATTAAGTATAAGAAAAATAAAAATTAAAACATAAGGAAATTCTTAAATCAATAGTCAAAATACTACTACTCAGGGGGAAAAGAAAGAAGAATGCTAAGCAAAAGGAAAACATTGCTCAATAATTTTAAAATTGTAAACAAAATTAGATGGATATACAATGGGGAGTGATAAGCAAAATATAGTTTTTAAAAATAATAAAGAAATCCTGCTGAAACTCCAATAAAAATCGACAGTGGGGAAAAAGGGTCACAAAAGGGCAGAGAACGGCTGAGTCGGAGATTGCAGTTACCTGCTTGGAGACTGGGACATTCAGTTGACCTTGTGGGCCCCTTGTCTTCCTATGGTTTATGATATTCTAAGTGGGACAATGTTCTCAAATCCCCCAGTTGCCTCCCCCTTGTCTCCTTTGCATACCAGAGACCTCTGCTGGTCACACTTAGCATTGCAGCCTGTGGGCAAGGGAGGCTCTCCCACCCTCCCTAGATGGTTTCTCCTGGGTGGGAATGGACATCCAACCACAACAGTGACAAGCAGAAGTCTGTCCTCTTCCATTCAAGACTGCCTGGGTACTCACCACCTAATGGAAAAGTGTCACAGTACCAAAAACACCCTGGAGCCGCAAAGTTACTGGGTTCTACATCTGTGAATAACAGGATAGGTGGCTCTGCATTTGTTTGTTTGTTTTTTTGTTCCTATTGGCCTCAGCTTAGCACTTATTGTTGTTTTCAGTTGATGAGACCTGCTCCTGGCCACCAATGATGAGGCTGTGTGTCCCTGTATACTTTCCCACCTGTGCCAGCCACCTCACCCTTCATCTTACCCCCGTGCTGCTGCTCTCTGGACCTCTCTCCCCCTGGAACTGTGGCAGGCCAAATTGAGGCTCCCTGACCTGCTGTTGTTCAGGATCTCAGGCTTTGGTGCAGCACTTCCTGTGACTTAAAACCTCTGTCTTAGAGGGGAGTTCATTAAGAATGTTCCACAGGGAGATGAAATATCTATCCTGCAGGGAAACACCTTAAGCTCGGAAGTAAACAACTTAAAACAGCTTCTGGAAGTCCCTGAAACTAACCAGATCCACTAGGCCCCTATCAAACCAAGCACCATAAGTAGTGAGGCCTACTGGGAGTTACTCTCAGGCAAGACAAGCAGCCTGGGAGAAGTAGAGGTGATCTGAATCGCCGAGAGGAAATGGAGACCAGCCAAGTTGCCAGCAAAGGCTCAGACCAACTGAGCCAATTGGAGCTACACTTTGCAGCCTTTTGAGCCACATGTAGGTTATTCAGTGAACACTAGCTTTCAGGAGCTGCCACCCATGCTGGGGTAGCCTTTGGTGGCACAACTTTGAGTCCTTTCAGAACTGTAAGAAACCCTTCACCCATATTCCTGTTAAGTAACCACAAGAGAACTCATTGGTTCACCAAGTTGGACTTGGACTGTCGTAGGTTTTCTGCCCAGTAGATGTTTGTTCATGTCACAAGCTATTCTTATGTCACACAACGTAAGACCCCCAGATAGCTTGGAGTTTGGAGGTCAGTAATTGTTTATCCTTGTGTGGCTCTGGGTTTTTATCATTGTGGGGGTATCCACATGTGGAAAGTCAAAGGACAATTTCATTTTCCACTCTGAGACAAGGGCTTTTATTGTTCTCCACTGGACAAGCCAGGTTGGCTGGCCTTCAAGATTCCAGGTTTCCCCCAGTCTTGTCTGCCAGCTCACCGTGGAAGTGCTGGGATGGCAGATATGCAGTACTGTGCCTGGTTTTACATAGATTCTGGGAATCCATCTAAGGCCCTCACTCTTGCTTAGCAAGGACTTTGTCCACTGAGCCATTTCCCTCTCCATCAGTTTTACTCTCTCAAGATGGCACCCAAACACTGAGTGACAAATGGGATTCCTCTGGACAGGACATCTGCTTCCTTCCAACCAGAGAACATGGGAGCAGAAGCTGTGTTCATTTTACTTCTCTTTGGCACCTGTCTTTTTGTTTTCTTTTTCTTCCTTCCAGGTTTTCCTTCATTTCCTTTCTGGATTTGAGACTCTTCTTCTCTTTCTGTTTTCAAGAGTCTGGTCTTTTATTTCTTTTTGTTGTTGTTGTTGTTTGTTTTATTTGAGTTACAAACACGATTGAATTATATGACAATCCCAGTTCCCTTCTCCCTCCCCTCCTCCCCTACTACCCCCCAACTAAAACCCTACCTATCACATATCCTTTCTTCTATTCTTCCCCTGACTCAACCTTCTGCTCCCTCAAGACCTCTGCATCCTCCTCTTCTTCCCTTCTCATTCTCCTAGCTCCCTCCCCCCTCTTCCCATGCTCTCACTTTGCTCAGGGGATCCTGACCCTTTCCCCTTCTCCAGGGGACAAAGTTTGTCTCTTTTAGAGTCCTCCTTGTTTACTAGTTTCTCTGGCAGTGTGGATTGTAGGCTGGTAATCCCTTACTCTATGTCTAAAATCCCCATATGAGTGAGTACATACCATGTTTGTATGTACTCGCTCAGAATGGTTTCTTCGAGATCCATCCATTTTCCTGCAAATTTCAAGATTCCCTTGATTTTTTTCTGCCGAGTAGTACTCCATTGTATAAATGTACCACATTTTATCTATCCATTCTTCGGTTGAGGGGCATCTAGGCTGCTTCCAGTTTCTGGCTATTACAAATAATGCTGCTATGAACATCATTGAACAGATGTCCTTGTTGTATGAATGTGCTTCTTTTGGGTTTATGTCTAGGAGTGGAACTGCTGGATCTTGTGGTAGACTGATTCCCATTTTCTTGAGGAGTCGCCATACTGATTTCCAAAGTGGCTGTACAAGTTGGCACTACCAGAGTCTGGCACTTTCCTTTACCAGCTCCCAAGGGGCAGCTTCTCTACATTTCTAGCTCAGTCTTTTCACTAGGTGAGTTCCTTGGCTTTCTCAGGCTAAGTTTCCCCCGCGTCCCTGAAATACATTTAACATGATGGGTTTGGCTCAGTAAATTTGTGTTTAGAAGTTTTCACTCATGCTCTGTATGATAGTAAGATTGTTCTTTAATGTTCCACATCTGCATTATCCTTTGCTTTGAAATCAGAGTACACAGCTTGACATTCCAGCAGTAAATCACTATTGCATGGCTGGAGTAAACTCAGTGTTCTCAAGTCAGTTTGCTAATACTTTGGATCAAATTCCTATACTAATATTCTTTAAAATGCACTGTGATTTTTAGTGCTTGTGCTTTCTTTGACTCACTTCACTACAAAGGTCATATGAACTCATAATTTAGGATAAGGAGGTTTATCCGTTATCTCTGTGCACTCCTAGAGGTGATTTACAGCAACTGAAACCTCACTGAAAAGCGATGTTGCTGGGAACCCCAATCCCCTGCCATAAGGGAGACAACCTTGATTAGGCTACATTATTCCAGGAGAAGCCACCCAATATGTTGTTCTTGTTAATTACTTGTTCTGTCTATTGGTTCTACCCAGGTTCCTGTCTTTACCTTTTGGGGTGCATTTACTCTTTCATCAGTAGCTAAAGTGTCTTTGGGGGCAGGGAGGAGTGGTTGATATTGGACACTAAAATCTTCCCCCATCTACCAGAAAGTTAGGGGCCCAGAGTCATTTTGACATTTACCCACAGGTTTATTTTATGTAAGACTGATGGAGCTGATTTGTACAACCCACTCAAGAGCTCATGCCATGTACTGAACTTCACTCAAATGCATTTGTCAAAACTTACAGAGAGAGAGAGAGAGAGAGAGAGAGAGAGAGAGAGAGAGAGAGAGAGTCCACTACTGTTTCTAAGACTTCTTCCAAGTCAACACATCCTTTGGGTGTGTGACTATACTCTGGGACAACGACCTTAAGGGTCCTAGGAGCTCCTTTTTGTGGTTAAATGGTCTATGTGGCACCACTTAAAGTCTCTCACATAAACAGTATAAAAACTCAACTTGGAGTTTATTCACACATCCAGGTTCCATTTAAATTTAAGAAACTTTGGCCAAACAGAAAGGCTAGAATACATTTTATTTCTAGGCTAGCAATTCTGCTCTCTATATGCCCTCTACATTTTGTCTAGAAACCAAACAGTCCTTTCTTCAA
This sequence comes from Cricetulus griseus, assembly GCF_003668045.3. Classification (NCBI taxonomy): domain Eukaryota; kingdom Metazoa; phylum Chordata; class Mammalia; order Rodentia; family Cricetidae; genus Cricetulus; species Cricetulus griseus. The sequence continues at coordinate 153,125,364 of NW_023276806.1, read as the reverse complement.
CACTTCTTTATCTTGTCATACTATCTCTTCCATTGTTTGGGGCAGCCAGCTGACATTGCCAACATTCTGTCTGAGAACCAGTGTCACCAAATCCAAGTGCCTAAAGGTCATCTTCTTTCTTCTAGCTTATGTGGGCAAGTATTACCATGTGTCATCAATAACCACCCTCCAATAACAATGTTCTCTCCATATTTTCTGGCCTTGCCACAGTTGGCTTACTATTTCTCCAGCCTCTGAAGCCTAGGTGGAAAAGCCACATCACATCCTTCAGGCTTGTGTATTCCTACAACCCTGCCTCTAGATACTAATTTTCCATCAGTTGGCAAAGCCATCTTGAAACTTAATGATTTCAAACAATAAGAATGAATCTGTATGAGTCCAAGGATCATCTGGAAATTCATGAGTTTTAGACTACATGTGGTTGGCCTTTTCTGGTAGATCTGTGTGCTGAATACTGGGAGTTATCTAGGATGTCCTTATTTATGTGTTTCACAGTTGGTTGGCTATGGGATAAAATGACAAGAATGACTGGGTTACATGTTTTCACATTCAACAAGCCAACCCAGGTGTGCATGCATGATGGGTCAGGAGTCCAGAAGTAGTGGAATCCTCTCAAGGCACTGGTGATAACCAGCACATCACCATTTCCAAGGCCATCCCTTCCACTTCCTTTTATAATCATTATAATAACTGACGAAATTAATCCTAATGCAAAGATTAAGGAAGTAGATCCCACATCTTTGGTGACAAGCTACCAAGTCATATTACAAATGGCATACATTTAGGGAGGAGTGAGGAGCTAAATGTCGAGCTTTCAGAGTCAATGTGAAATAAGGAATGTCCCAAAGATTGTGAAGAAGTTTGCTTAAGATTAGAATAAGCTATTCTTTGAATTGACAGTATAACTTTTCTGTAAGACTATGCCAAATTCAAATGGTTTCATTTTCCTTTAAAGTATTTATCACCATGTTATCTAATGTAGCTCACAACCATAAGATCTTCTGGATTTTCTTAGTATTTTATAAAATATTTACGTAAAGTTTTATTTGTGCAAAGGCTTTTACATGTTCTGTTCCCCTTAATATTTTCATATTAATCATTACTAACATAAACTTGTTTTGTCTTTTCATAGCCATTCTGACTTCCACATGTACAGTTATAACCTCTTTTTCATTTAATTTTGTTTGTGCTTTGTTTTTAATTGCTGTCCTTTCAAGCATATAGTAACTGTGAAATCAAGAGAACATTTGAAACATCTATTTGTTTTCTACTGGGCAAAAATCCACTTGTAGAATATTCTCTTTTAAATCCTCTTTTGACATTTATTTATTTGGTTGTTTGGTGGGTGTGTATCCAAAGGAGATCAGAGGACAACTTGTAAGAGTTAGTTCCCTCCTACCATGGAGGTTCAAGGGATCAAGCTCAGGTGTCAAGATTGGCAGCAAATACCTGTACACACTTAGCCATCTTGTTGAACCCCAGTATTCTTTTTTCCACATTTTCTAAGATAAGCTTCCACTATTAAGGCCAGTAAGTTTCCTGTGGAAGCACATTCCCTGCACACCATTACCCCACATGAGTGAAGGGTAACACACAAGTTAACCCATGTGACTTTGTTATTCACACATCAGAGATGGGGACAATAGAAACCTAGGGTTCATGGCTATCTGGTCCTCCAAGGTCTAGGAAGCTTTTCTAGTGCCGTGAATTCCCCACACCTCACTGCAGTAGAGACCTCTAAAGAAAACTATAGCGTGGGTTTTCCAACCAAGGAAAACTGGGCTTTTTTAGCTAAACACATCCACAGTAGGAAGGAGAGGAATAGGAAAGGAAAGGAGTGGCCCTGGGGCTGTTCCATACAGCTCCTGCTGGTCTCAAGTTGATGAATTCCCCACACACTCTGCTGTTAATGTTTACAGCTACAGACAAGAAAGGTGGGGAAGACAGATCATCACACCCCTGCCACCCACCTGTCCATCACTGGTTTCCTTGATGTTGGTGACACTTGATGTCTCTAGAACAGAACCTCACATCACTCATAAATACTTCTAAAGTTTGTGGGACACTTTCTAGGTTAGATACAATCCCAAAACTTTGTCAAAAGCAAAAGTCAGTATAAGAATCTTTCTATCCCCAACCTCTCCTCAGGTGAGTGTAGCCTCTGCTCCTGCCCGACTCCTGCCCTACTCCCACCACCACCACCCCCTGGATCACTCTGGGCCTGCTCCTGGCTTAGAGTGAACCCGCCCAGACAGGGAGGATCTCCCTGAGTCTAGAAACACCTCACTCTTCTTTCCCCCTCCATTGCCCCGACCCCTGCTGAGTGAGGACACTACCAGGAGAAGCAAGACCATTCAGAACAGCAGACATTGAAGTCTTGGCCCACACACACAACCGGGTGACAAGAGGAAATAGAGAGAACACACCTGCACCCACTGGAAAAAGAGATGGGAAGAAGACAGAATAAGAACACAACAACAGAAAGACTAGTACGACACCACCAGAATCTAAGGACTCCACACCAGCAAGATTTGAAATTTGAAAAGCACAACACAGAGGAGGAAGAAGAAACAGACCTAAAAATCTACTTCATGAAGATGTTCAAGACCCTTAATGAGGAAACAAGAAAATCTCTTAAAGAAATAGAAGAAAAAAACAAACAAAAAATTCAAGAAATAAGTAATTCTCTTAAAGAATCTAAAGAAAGCCAAGGAAAAACAACCAAACATGTGAAGGAAGCATTCGAAACAGCTCAAGGCATGAAACTGAAATAGAAACAATAAAGAAAACACAGAATGAGGGGATGCTGGAAATAGAAAGGCTGGATAAACGATCAGGAACTAAGGATGTGAGTATAGCCAATAGAATACAAGAGATGGGGTCCTGCAGCAGGCGCCCGAGCCTCAGGTGAGTCTGGGCGCTGCTCTGTCCCCCCAAACTCCCCCATCAACCCCTACTCATTTCTGCTTGAAATCCCTCCACAGACAAGAGTGGACCTGCCCAGACCGGAAGGCCCATCCTGAGTCTGGACATACCTCACCAAAGTCCACACTCCTACCTCTGCCATCCAGCTGCTGCCAAAGGCTGAGCCCTCAGATTGCTACCTGAGAGAGAGAGAGAGACCCCACTTGCACTCACTGGAAGAAGGGATGGGAAGAAGACAGAGTAAGAACACACTCAACAACAGAAAAACCAATATGACACCACCAGAATCTAGGGACTCCACACCAGCAAGATCTGAAAAGCCTAACACAGAGGATGAAGAAGAAATGGAACTCAAAATTTACCTTAGGAAGATGACAGAGACCTTTAAAGAGGAAACAAGAAAATCCCTTAAAGAAATAGAAGAAAAAACAAGCAAAGAATTACATTAAATGGAGGAAAAGACAAACAAAAAAATTCAAGAAGTAAACAAGTCTCTTAAGGAATCTAAAGAAAACCAAGAAAAAATAACCAAACAAGTGAAGGAAGCACTGAAAACAGTTCAAGGCATGAAAGCTGAATTAGAAACAATAAAGAAAACACACAACGAGGGGATGCTGGAAATAGGCTGGATAAATGAACAGGAACTAAAGATGTGAGTATAACCAATAGAATTCAAGAGATGGAAGAGAGAATCTCAGTTGTTGAAGACTCTCTAGAGGATATACAGTCAATGACCAAAGAAAATCTCAAGTCCAACAAATCCCTAACACAAAATATCCAGGAATTATGGGACACTGTGAAAAGACCAAACCTAAGAATAATAAGTATAGAAGACAGTGAAGAAATACAGCTCAAAGGTACAGAAAACATATTCAATAAAATCATAGAAGAAAACTTCCCCAACCTAAAGAAGGATATGCCTATGAAAGTACAAGAAGCTTACAGAACACCAAACAGACTGGACCACAAAAAGAAGTCCCCTCGACACACAAGAATCAAAACACCAAACCTACAGAATAAAGAGAAAATATTAAGAGCAGCAAAGGAAAAAGGCCAAGTAACATATAAAGGCAGACCTACCAAAATCACTCCGACTTCTCAATGGAAACTTTGAAAGCCAGAAGATCCTGGATAGATATCCTACAAACACTAAGGGAGCATGGATGCCAACCCAGACTACCGTACCCAGCAAAACTTTCAATCACTATAGACAGAGAAAATAAGATATTCCACGACAAAACCAGACTTAAACAATACATATCCACAAACCCAGCACTACAGAAAGTTCTGGAAGGAAAATTCCAACCCAATGAAGATAACTACACTCACAAAAACATAGGCAATAGATCATCCAATTTTACCAAACACGAAAAGAAACAGGAAGGCAAAATACACACACAATGACACCACCAACAATAAATCCAAAACAAACAAGAACCAACAATCAATGGACATTAATATCCCTCAATGTCAAATGACTTAATCTGACTATAAAAAGATACAGTCTAACCGAATGGATACACAGACAGACTCCATCCTTCTGCTGTGTACAAGAAAAACACTTCAACTTCAAAGACAGGCGTTACCTCAAAGTAAAGGGTTGGGAAAAGATTGATTTTCCAATCAAATGGGCCCAAGAAACAAGCTGGTGGAGCAATCCTAATATCTAACATATTGGATTTCAAACTAAAATCAACCAAAAGAGATGAAGAAGGGAATTTCATACTCATCACAGGAAAAGTCCATCAAGATGAAGTCTCAATCCTGAACATCTATGCCCCAAATACGAAGGCACCCACATTTGTAAAAGAAACATTGCTAAAGCTCAAACCACACATAAAACCACACATACTTATAGTAAAAGACTTCACCACCCTGCTTTCACCACTAGACAGGACCACAAGACAGAAATATAACAAAGAAACAAAGGATCTAACAGAAATTATGACCCAACTGGGTTTAACAGATATCTATAGAACATTCCATCCAAACACAAAAGAATATACCTTCTTCTCAGAGCCACATGGCACCTTCTCTAAAACTGACCACATAGTTGGCAACAAAGCAAACCTGCACAGATACAAAAGAATTAAAATAACCCCCTGTATCTTATCAGATCACCATGCTTTAAAGTTAGAATTCAACAGCAATACAAATTGCAGAAAGTGTACAAACTCATGGAAATTTAATAACACCCAATTACACCATTCCTGGGTTGAGGAAGACATAAAAAAAGAAATTAAAGACTTCCTAGAATTTAATGAGATTGTAGACACAACATATGCAAACTTATGGGACACTCTGAAAGCAGTGCTAAGAGGAAAGTTCATAACACTAAGTGCCCACATGAAGAAACTGGAGAATAGTCACACTAGAGAATTGACAGAACAACTGAAAGCTTTAGAGCAAAAAGAAGCAAATTCACCACGGAGGAGTAGATGCCAGGAAATAATCAAACTGAGGGCTGAAATTAATAAAGTAGAAACGAGGAAAACATTACAAAGAATCAATGAAACAAAGAGTTGGTTCTTTGAGAAGATCAACAAGATAAACAAACCTCTATCCAAACTAACCAAAAGACAGAGAGAGAGAGAGGGGACGTTAATTAACAAAATCAGAAACAAAAAGGGAGATATAACAACAGACACTGAGGAAATCCAGAGAATCATCAGGTCATACTTTGAAAACCTGTACTCCACAAAATTCCAAAATCTAAAGGAAGTGGACAATTTTCTACATAGATATCACTTACCAAAATTAAACCAAGAATAGATACATAGTTTAAATCGACCTATAAGCCCTAATGAAATTGAAGCAATCATCAAAAGCCTGCCAACAAAAAAAGCCCAGGGCCAGATGGCTTCACTGCAGAATTCTACCAGAAATTCAAAGAAGAGCTAATACCAGTACTCCTCAAATTGTTCCACACAATAGAAGCAGAAGGGACATTGCCAAACTCGTTTTACAAGGCTACAATCACTTTGATACCCAAGCCACACAAAGATAAAACTAAAAAAGAGAACTACAGACCAATATCCCTCATGAACATTGATGCAAAAATACTCAACAAAATATTGGCAAATCGAATCCAAGAATACATCAGAAAAATCATCCACTATGATCAAGTAGGCTTCATCCCAGGGATGCAAGGATGCTTCAGCATACAAAAATCCATCAATGTAATCCACCATATAAACAAACTGAAAAAGAAAAACCACAAGATCATATCACTAGATGCTGAAAATGCCTTTGACAAAATCCAGCATCCCTTCATGATAAAGATCTTGGAGAGAACAGGAATAACAGGAACATATGTAAACATGATAAAAACAATATACAGCAAGCCAACAGCCAACATCTAACTAAATGGAGAGAAATTCAAAGCGATTCCTTGAAAATCAGGAACAAGAAAGGGCTGTCCACTCTCTCCATATCTCTTCAATATTGTACTTGAAGTTCTAGCTAGAACAATAAGACAAGAAAAGGCGATCAAGGAGATACAAATTGGAAAGGAAGAAGTCAGACTTTCACTATTTGCAGATGATATGATAGTCTACATAAGTGACCTGGAAAAACTCTACAACAGAACTCCTACAGCTGATAAACACCTTCAGTAAAGTAGCAGGTTACAAAATTAACTAAAAAAATCAGTATCCCTTCTATATACTGATGATAAATGCAATGAGAAAGAAATCGGAGAAACATTACCCTTCTCAATATCCACAAGCAACATAAAATATCTTGGGGTAACCCTAACCAAAAAAGTGAAAGACCTGTACAGTAAGAACTTTGAGTCTTTAAAGAAAGAAATTAAAGAGGATACCAGAAAATCAAAGATCTCCCATGTTATTGGATAGGTAGGATCAACATAGTAAAAATGGCAATCTTGCCAAAAGCAATCTACAGATTCAATGCAATCCCCATCAAAATCCTAACACAGTTTTTCACAGACCTTGAAAGAACAATACTCAACTTTATATGGAAAAACAAAAAGCCCAGGATAGCCAAAACAACCATGTACAATAAAGGAACTTCTCAAGGCATCACCATCCCTGACTTCAAACTCTATTATAGAGCCATGGTCCTGAAAACAGCTTGGTATTGGCAAAAAATAGACAGATAGACCAATGGAATGGAATTGAAAGCCCTGATATTAAGCCACACTCCTATGAACACCTGATTTTTGACAAAGAAGCTAAATCTATACAATAGAAAAAAAGAAAGCATCTTCAACAAATGGTGTTGTAATAACTGGATTTGGACATGCAGACGATTGCAGATAGATACATATCTATCACCATGCACAAAAGCTTAAGTCCAAATGGATCAAAGACCTCAACATAAATCCAGCCACACTGACTAGAAGAGAAAGTGGGAGATAACCTTGAACGAATTGGCACAGGAAACCACTTCCTGAACATGACACCAGTAGCACAGACATTGAGATATACAATTAATAAATGGGACCTCCTGAAACCGAGAAGCTTCTGTAAAGTAAAGGACACGACCAGTAAGACAAATCGACAGCCCACAGAATGGGAAAAGATCTTCACCAACCCCACATCTAACAGATTTCCAATATATACAATGAACTCAAGAAGCTAGCCACCAAAACACTAATCAATGAAATTAAAAAGTGGGGTGCAGAACTAAATAGAGAATTCTCAGCAGAGGAATCTAAAATGGCTGAAAGACACTTAAGAAAGTTCTCAAAATCCTTAACTATCAGAGAAATGCAACTCAAAACAACTCTGAGATACCGTCTTACACAGGCCAGAATGGCTAAAATCAAAACCACCAATGACATTCTATACTGGAGAGGAAGTGGAGAAAAAGGAACACTCCTCCATTGCTGGTGGGAGTGCAAACTTGTACAACCACTTTGGAAATCAGTATGGTGGTTTCTCAGGAAAATGGGAATCAGTCTACCTCAAGATCCAGCAATTCCTCTCTTGGGCATATAACCAAATAATGCACATTCATACAATAAGGACATACGTTCAACTATGTTCACAGCAGCATTGTTTGTAATAGCCAGAACCTGGAAGCAACCTAGATGCCCCTCAACTGAAGAATGGATTGAGAAAATGTGGTACATTTATACAATGGAGTACTACTCAGTAGAATAAAGCAATGGAATCTTGAAATTGACAAACAAATGGATCGAACTAGAAGGAACCATCCTGAGTGAGGTAACCCAGTCACAAAAAGACAAACATGATATGTACTCACTTGTATATGAATTAGACATAGAGCAAAGGATTACCAGCCTACAATCCTCACCACCAAAAGAACCAGAAAACAAGGAATCTAAGAGAAAAATGCGTGGATCCCGGAGAATGGGAAGGGGCAGGATCTCCTGAGCTAATTGGGAGCATGAGGGTAGGGGAGAGGGAGCTGCCAGAATGAGAGGAGGAGAAGAGGAGGGTAGAGGAGGAAATGGAGGAGCAGAAAGTTTGAGTCAGGGCAAGAGTAGAGGAGAGCAGGATGAAAGATACCATAACAGAGGGAGCCATTATAAGTCCGAGGAGAGATCTGGCACTAGGGAGATTTCCTGAGATCTACAAAGATGACACCAACTGACAATCTAGGCATTGGTGAAGAGGCTACCCTAAGTGCCCTTCCCCTATAATGAGACTGATGACTACTTTATATGCCATCCTAGAGCCCTCATCCAGTGGCTGATGGAAGCACAGGCAGATCACACAACTAAACACTGAATTGAACTCTGGAAACTAGTTGCAGAGAGGGAGGAATGAAGATCAAAGGGTCGGGTCCAGGCTGTTGAAACCCACAGAACAGCTGGCTTGAACAAGGGGGAATACATGGATCCCAGACTGCTGTCTGGGAGGCCAGCATGGAACTGATCCAGACCCCTGAACGTGGATGTCAATGAGGAGGCCTCAAGCTTGGTGGTTTGAAGATGAGGAAAAGTTCCTCCTGGTATTCATTCAGCAGGGATGCAGTGAGTCCTGTGTTGTAATGTCTTCCCCACAGAAGTGAGGCGCTACAGCCTTGGGCGCCTGATCTCCTGGATGATATTGTTGATTTTAAACTATATTCTTTTGTGCAGAGCCTCCGGTTGTCACCTAGGTCACTGAATAGGATCTGCATGTGTCTGTTTTTAAAATATATTTAGTTCCCATACTGTCACATACATCTAGTTAAGTTGCCTAAATACTTTGGTCTTTCCAGCAGTTGGATCAGTTGTCATAGTAACATATGATCACAGATAGGGACCTACAATTTTATACTGAGTTGTGTTTTCCTCCACTTCCCACAGGCTGCACATTTGTAACTCTGTCCTTTGCAAATGCGGATCAAGACACAAGTAAAAATTCACTCCTTGTACATCTTTGTGTCACAGGCTTTTAAATCAGAAGTTCGACGTTGCACTCAAAAACCTCTCATAACATAATTTCCTATCATTCCAACTGTCTAACAAGACCTGAAAATATTGAAATAGCTGTCACAATAACTGAACAAGAGACAGAAAAGCAGTAGACTCTGTTCGCTGCCTCTTGAACTGAACTTCAGATGAAATGAAGACCACACAACTCCATTGACCAGTCATCTTCAGACAAAGAACAAAAGCTTAATCACATATCTAGACAGGGCCATTAAAGTCAAGACAGAAATCTCTTTCGTATAGCACATCCATGCATAATAACCACTTCTGGAGTCCGGGTCTCACTAAAAAGGCTCAGTGTCCATAGAGAGTCTGCACTTTTTAATTATGAGACATTTCACATAAAGATGGGGAGGTGGGACTCCAAAGACCTATGGGGAGGGGGGGCGCTTGTCCTCTCTGCACCCTCTGAAACTGGTTGTCTCAAACTTTCTTAAGGAAAGAAAAAAAACAGAACTTTTGAAAAATTCACTGCAAAAGTTTTTCAAAAAAAAAGGCATGTAGCAAAAAAGGTCTATGGTGTGTGGGAAGACTAAACAGTTGACACAGGTTCTGCCTCCTAATGGATGTGTGAGGTCGAGCATTGCTCACTCTCTAGGCCTCACCCCTTCCCCTTTGGAGTCAAATCATCTGCCTGAGATGAATTTTCATTTAACATACTGAAGGCACCAAGGTTAACAAGCCTTCCTGATAGTCTTTATTTCTTGTTCTCTCATCTCTACCTGGAACCTTGTTTTTTAAAAACAAGTTCTCAGGCCAGGAAGATGTCTCCGTTAGCAAAGGGCTTGCCATGCATGATAACATGAGTTTGGATCCTAGCACTCACATAAAAGGCCAGGCATGATTGGCATGAACATGTAACCCCAGTACTAAGAAGACAGAGACAGGAGGAGCCTGAACTCACTAGCCAGCTAGTCCTGCTGAATCAGAAAGCTCCAGGATCAGTGAAAGGCACTGGCTAAAGAATAACGTAGAGAGTGAATGAGAAAGACAACTAGCATTGGTTTCTACCCCATACGTGTGCTCACACATGTGCTCAATACACACACACACACACACACACACACACACACACACACACACACACACACACACCTTTTTTTCAAGTTATCTTCTCTAGTGGCTCTTACAAGCTGACTTTCATGTTCTTGGATGGGTCAAAGAGTTCTGTGCAGTCTTGTCTTGCCCAGAAGGCTCTATACTAGCAACCATTCACTGTCACAGAGCCCATCTACCCAGAGAACTTGAGGAGGTCACCTTCACACTTGAGAACAAGAGTCACTTTTTATACTTACTTACACATTGAAAGATAAGAAAGTGACAGAACTTCTGAGAAAGTTCAAATCCTCTGAGAAGCAAAAAATAAAAATAAAAATAAAATGAGCAATTTACCATAGAAGCCACCCATAAAATACAATGAGAAGAAAAGGCCCTGACCCTATGGGAAGAAGAGGAGATGAGAGAATGGGAGAAAGAAAGGAGCTTCCTAGACTATCCTTCTCAGGTACCTCCTGCCTCTGGCACCAAAGGCTACCCAATGCACCCAATGCACCTGCCTCACTGACCACTGACCACTGACCAAAGCAACCCTTGGATTGCTTTGCATAAAGCCCTTGTCAGTGCAGAGATTGACTTTATTTAAACTATCTGGTTTACTTTAGGTTTGTCTTCACATTGGGAGAAAAAGTGAAACTGGCTTAGGAAGCTACAGAAATTTACTTCTTGGGTTCATGATGAGGCCATGTTTCCTAGGTACTGTCTAATGACTTTACTCTGCCAGGGCCCTTGCTATCTCTGCTAAGGGTGAATAGCTGAGGCCTGAGGTTTGGAGTCTCCGGCTAACTCTAAATCCTTGCGCAGAGAGGTAGCCCTCTGCCAAACACAAGGGACAACCATTACTTTAAATAGTTTCTAGAGGTTAGGGACAGCTCAGGTGGTTAAGCACTTGTCTTACATGCTCAAGGACTTGAAGTCTGAACTCACATTGAAGAAGAAATAGATGTGACAGCAACTGCTGTAATCCCATTGCTAGAGAGCCAGAGGCAATGCAGCCCTAGGGCCTGCTGGTCAGATGGCCTAGTAGTTAGTGAGCTCAAGACTCATGAAAAAACAAGGTGTGTAGCTCCTAATGAGCAATACTCACTCCATGTTGTCTTCAAGCTTTCACATGCACTAGTGTCATATGTGAGCTTGTACACACACACGGTTTCTAAAGTTGTCTGTAGAACCTCCATGCACAACTGAGTGGCTTAACAGCTCAGCTTTGGCTGTTTGGTAAATACTTTCAGGCAGACATTTTCTATGAGAAAATGCATTTTGAGTTATAAGCAACCTATTCATAAACAGACTAAAAAGACCCATCTTACAGTAATCACTAAATATATGTGTACATGTCACATCCTGTAGAACCTTGAGACGGAGTGGCATTGAATGCAGGGTCACTGGTACTTGGCTTGGGACTCAAACAAAGCTGCATGCCCAGCATCAGGGAAGAGCAGGGTAGAGGTGTGTTAGGGAGACACTTTCTCAGACCGTTTGGAATTTCCTACATATGATCTATAGCCTATTGAGGATTTGTTGCAGGTCATTTTAATGCCATTAATTCTATTCTTCACTCCTGTGGGTTTTGTGACACCACAAACTGTTTTAAAACACTGCCCACTACTCAGCTCCAATGAAGTGATACAATGTTTTATGAGAGCAAATTTCTATGCTGTGTTGACGGAATTATGGTGAGATTTTATTTTGGACTCTCACACATACATAAATATGTCATTTCAAACAGACACTTAAAGAAAATGCAAAACTGCAAGCAATCTAAGCACTTTGCTTGGGCAAGGAGGCCGGGTCCCTTTTCTTCTCAGGCTGCATCACTACTTCCTTTTCCTGAATGACAATCTTTCCTATCCCGACAGCACACTCCTGCACTGCACTGTCCACTTCAGAGGATAAGCAATATCATGAGCTTACAGATGAGGGCCAGGAAATTTTAGTGCCTCTAACAAGTTGAACGATAGGTTCCTGACTAGAGAAATCTGCAGGGATGCCCTTCCAGACACACTTCGCATTGCAAATATTTCCCTAACACTCAAAGATGTGTGGACACCAATGTTAGAATATTCCTGGTGTCTGCAGTAATACTTGTGGAACTCGGGCTACTGGGTATGGCAGGAAGAGTTCTGATGTAGGCTTCTAAGAACTTAAAGGCTTGCTCCACTCTGCATCTATTATCTGTGTGATCTCAGACAAGTGATCCAACTTGCCTGAGCTTTGCTTCCCCGCTACATAAACCTGAAATCCAAGATGAATGACTTCACCCACATCCAGTCCTCTGTTTTACACATTTGAACCTCTCAGCCTTTTCATTTCCACAAATAGAAAGCTGCTTGTAGAACTATCTAGCCTTCCTTCCTCCCAGGGCTGTCTTCAGATTCAAAAGTAAATGTATATAGATGGCAATGGGCATAGCTCAGTGGTAGCGTTCTTGCCTAACATGTGGTAAGGCCCTGGGTTCAATTCCTGTGCATGAGTGTGCGTGTCTGTCTGTCTGTGTCTATGTGTGTATCTTTGTGTGTGTGTGTGTGTGTGTGTGTGTGTGTGTGTGTGTGTGTGTGTATGGATTTGTCTGTGTCTCTGTGTGTCTGTGTGTCTTTGTGTGTGTTTATATGTGTATGTACATGTTTATGTGTGTGTGAAAACTGAAAAGTACTATGCCAATATAGGATCTTTGAAAGAAAAGAAATCTCATTCCTACTCTTTTTTGCTGTTCTGCTTAATCAAGTTTCAGCCAAGTTTAAGATTCACATATGCTGAACTCTCTGAAGAACATCTAGAAAGCCAGGTTACTCCTACTCTAGACAAACTGTAGAACGTCACCTAAGCCCAGATGAAGAAATGGCAGCTACAGTCAGAAAAAGAAGGCTCTCATGATTTCACAACATATAATAAATTATTGTTCTTTCTGCCCTTTCCACCAACCCAAACCAGATGTGTCCTAAAAAACCCACAAAAGAGGTTATACAGAGGTTGGAGAGACAGCACAGAGGTTATGGGTGCTTAACTGCACTTGCAGAGGAGCAGGGTTCAGTCCCCAGAAACCATAACAGGGGGTTCAAAACTACCCGTAAGTCCAGCTCCAGGGTATTTAGACACCCTCTTCTGGCTTCTTCAGATATATACTCACATATAATCAGTTTTAAATCAGTTTTAAATAATAAATAAATAAATAAAAAATAAATAAAAAAATAAATCAGTTTTAAATAATTTTTTGTTTAAAGACCAACTGTATGGTGAAGCAACCTCTCTGGGTTGCTGCCTTTAAGAAACACACAATACTGCTTGTAGACCTGTAAGGACACTGTTGGTTTCCTAACTATATAACATGGGAGAAGTCTTAGAATCAATGTTCCACTCACCAGTGAAGGTCTACCTGTACAGACTGTCCTAAATTTCATACCTTAACATCTTTTTTTTCTTTTGTTCTATGCCTAGGCAGAGTTATGGGCAAGAGCTGGGCCTTCGGAGTCACTGATGGTAAGTCTGAGCTCTGATTATATCACTTGCCATCTTGGGGAGATCAGGCAAAGTAGATAAGTTCTTTCTATGAGTCTGAGTTTCCTCTGTATTAAAGAAATCATTTGATATCCAACTATAAATAAATGACATGCAATTGGGTCATTGTAAAAGCTAGACAGGAACCAAAATATAAACATAAAAGTTTAGTCTGGTACCTGGAACATGGTGAGAACTTCAAAACTGGGAGTTACTGATTCCTGCAATTGTCCAGGACCCTCAAGTCTCAATATTACTGAGACTAATTCTGTGTAACCCCTTTCTCTTCAGATTCTTAACTTCTTCCAATAGCATTTTTAACTGATAGTTGTGACCATGGAATCCATTATGAAATCAGCTGGGTGGAATGAATTACTGATTTTTAGTTGAGTGGAATAGAGTAGCATGGAATGGGGTGGAATAAAACGGAATGGAATGGAACTGAATGCAGTTGCATGGAACAATGGGAACCAAACGGAAAAGAATGGAATGGGGGAAATAGAGGGGAAAATCGTAAGATAAAACAGGAAATGTAATGTCTATGGTATTTGCATGTAATGGATGTAATGAGATGTAATAGTTATACTCAATTTATGTATGAGATGGAATGAAAACGTAACTTTCCTAAAATTGGGTACTTCCCCCCCACACACATTTCCAAAGCCAGCCATAAATATTCCCATTGTAGCCTGTAGTGCCTATGGAGTTCCTTCCAAGCAATATCCCATATACCCTCAGTGTTGGTAGAATGCCCCAGTGTCTTCCTGCAGAAACTTAGCAGTTCTAAAACCATAGCAGGCTGGGCATGGTAGCAAATGCCTCGTTTCTAGCCCTCCATGTGTGAACATGTTTATGAAGGGACACATGCACACGTGTGCCTACATGTGGTGTTTCTTTCTCAGTTACTCTTACCTTATTTTTTGAGACAGTTTCTCTCACTGAGGGGGGCAAACACAGCAAGATCAGGAGTTCAAGTCCAGCCTTAGCCACATAGTAAATTCAAGGCCACCTGGGATTTATGTGACAAACAAAAAGCCTTTTAGCAGGCATGAGTGAGTCCTGAGGCCTTGACCCTCTAAGATCTTCCTGAGGAACCCCTTCTAGCATCCACATACAATATGGCCCTCGTGTTGCCTCCCCTTGACTATAAGCTAGAAGTAGCGCCTCACTTCTGCCAAATGAACTCCACAAAAGTAATGATTCTTAGCTTTCAGGACTAGATTATTTTAAAAGACCAGTGGAGTGCTCACCTCCCTCTCCCTCTCTTTTCCACTGAAACAAACAAGTCACCCTGTACAGAACCCCAAGCCTAGAAGATAACCCTTTATACTCAACTGGCTCAGAGATGCCTATAGTACTAGCCAACAGCTGCTAGCTCCTCAAAACTATAAGGTAAGAATTGCATTGGCTGAGTTTGAACACAATGCTTTAAATAGCAATGGATGAGTAATGGGTTTATTAAAACCTAAGCTGCAGGAATGAGGAAATGGTGAGGTGATAACATGTTTGATGTGTAAGCGTAGAACTATGAAGAGTTCAGATTACTGACACCCAAATAACAAATAAATTTGTTAAAGGTGGTATCCCAGCACCAGGGAGGTAGAAATAGACAGATGCCTGGGGTTTGCAAGCCAGCCTGGCCTGCCCAAATCAGTGAGTTCCATCCACACTCAGTGAGAGAACCTGTCTCAAAAAATTAAGGCAAGAACAACTGAGAAAGAGACACCAACGTTGACCTCCAGCCTCCACATGTAGGCACATGTGTGCATGGACCCTTACACAATACATAAAATAATTAAGTTGCTGGGTCCATTGAAACATCCCTCATCAATATTTTGGGGCTGAGACAAAAGGTTTTTTATTTCTATCAGGGACCCTGCTTCCTCTTTGGCACTTTCAGGAGCTAGTTCACTGTTTTGGATTCTCTCTTTGTCCCACAGAGGGCACTACACACAGGGATTCTCTTCTACATCTGTCCAACACTGCCTGTTGCCTCTGGACCCTCAGGCACATGCTCCTCATGGGACAGTACTAGACTAGGAGATTTGAAGTCCCAGCCTTAACAACCTCATGGTGCTCACTGCTGGAATATTTGCTTTTTAGAGACACAGAACTTCATGTATGCTGAGATCAAGATCTCCTAGTTAGTAACTGCCTAGCATATCACTAAAATCCAATATCCTGCAGATTTGGGTTTGGATTTGCTTCATATCTTTTGGCAGAGATTTTTCTCTTTTTCTGTGTATAAATATTTAGCCCTCATCTTGGGCACTCTACTATATGTGATGCCGAAGAATAATGTAAAGTGAGACCCAGAAGGTACTATCCTTAGCATATGGAAAAGACAGTTGGATCCCAGTGTTGGTGGTGCACGCCTTTAATCCCAGTACTTGGGAGGCAGAGGCAGGCCGATCTCTGTGAGTTCAAGGCCAGCCTGGTCTCCAGAGCAAGTGCCAGGATAAGCTCCAAAGCTACACAGAGAAACCCTATCTTGAAAAACCAAAAAAAAAAAAAAGAAAGAAAAACAACAAAGACAGTTGGCAAAGAAAAGGGAACCCACTATACCTGTTGAGGCCAATTAGAACTCTCTGGAGCCAGGGAGCCACTGGTTCATGCTCAGAGGTGCTCCAGAGTAACAGAGGTAATCCAGGGTTCATTATAATATCAAAATGCACAGCTCTGAGTAGGGATTTGAGATGCCAAGGAGACACGTGATGCATGTAGCACCAACACATGCATGTCTGGAGAGCCCATGTTGGGCAAGCATCGATGCTGCTCCACAGGAATCCCTGTCCAATTCCATGTTCTGAGACACAAGAACCTGGAACCTCTCTGAAGGCACCCACCTGACTCTAATATCATCTGCACATTAGAAACAACTCCAAGAAAGTTAGATTCTTTTGCTTTCTCCTGGCGACACTGACTGACTTCTAAGCAGGTATATCTACTTCAAAATATTAAATAATCTACACCAACACCAAGTTTAACAAAGACAAAAGAAGTCAAGTTTCATAGTATATGCCTTGGAAAGTACCTTAGTGAGTATGATTGCATTAGGAGAAGGACTCTTAATACAGCAATTTGGTGTATTAAATATTCATATTGAATACCATGACTAATAAAGTTCATTACTTCCTGGTTTTGTTGAGGCTTCCTTCAATAATTAGATACAATAAAGAGATGATACAAAATGCTAACATTTTCAGAGGAGCCAGCTATACCATTTTCATTCCCAAAAGCTATTTATTGTCCAGATTTGCAAGCATTAAGTCATGTGCTTATTAAATTTATAAGATGGTAATTGAATGAGTATATTTCATAATGCAAATTACCTACAATTTGTAGCCTACAGTCCTTCCCTGGAGTTTTAAAGGTAAGAGTTCTCTCTATTTAAAATCTAAATTTATCTTACTTTTAACTAAAGGGCAATCTCTTCCATTCTTAGGTTCAAGAGGTGGAAGTCACATTGGAATGGTCTCCCACTTTGGTCCACACAACCCTGATTGCCTTTCAGGATAATAATGGACAGGTTTGGATTCAGGACCAACCCTATGGGGGTGGGAGGGAGGGGAGATATCAGCTCAACCATCCTAAGGGCAAATTACCCTGGGATTTCAAATTCAGTTTATGCTTTTTGTAAAGCTAACAGGTAAATCTTGAGGTGAGACCAAAATCCACTGAAGTAAGTAAGCCTTTGAAAGTGTTTGTACTAGGAATGACAGCATTTTCCTGGTAAGTTATTAATGTTCTTGCAAAGCAGGGCAATTTACTCAAGTAAAATCCAGTTAAGAACCTGTGGACTTAGCCGGGCAGTGGTGGTGCATGCCTTTAATCCCAGCACTCGGGAGGCAGAGGCAGGCAGATCTCTGTGAGTTTGAGACCAGCCTGGTCTACAAGAGCTAGTTCCAGGAGAGCCTCCAAAAGCCACAGGGAAACCCTGTCTCAGAAAAAATAATAATAATTAATAATAATAATAATAATAATAATAATAATAATAATAATAATAATAATTTAATAAAAAAGAAAGCTATCTCCAATGGGTACAAGATAACTAATAATTCTATAGAGATAGTTTCAATCAGTTCCTGCCTATTCTTATTCTAGGCAGATTTAAATACTTTACATAATTAAATTGATTTATGTAAAGTATATACAAACATGTTTTTAGAAAGCTTTACTTTTCATTGTTGGTGTATACTGTAGGTTATAGAATGCTCTATTATTGGAAAGTGCAGGTGGCTCCCATTATTGGGTAACAATAAATAGCACTGTAGAAAAGGTCCTTGTATAGGACTCTTGACCTCATGGTATAATAACGTGTGCAAGATGATTCTGGGATGGGTATCAACAGATACAGATGTTCATCCATATATCTAATGCACAAAGTCAAGTCAAATGGCTACTCAGAAGAGCCCCGTGATCAGTGTACTCAACAGCAGCCTGGATAGCTTCATACTTATTACACACTTCCACCAACACAGAAAGTTTAATCTGTGGTCACTTCTTAGCAAGCACAATTCCCTATCTAAAGTCACTTGCTTTCGCTTATGACTGCAAAATGCATTATAAATAGCTTGGTTTGCTCATAAAATTCATGTATTTGGCCCATTTGCACAGCTGTAAAATGGGTCATTAGAAAACATGTGACTTAGCCGGGCGTTGGTGGTACAAGCCTTTAATCCCAGCACTCGGGAGGCAGAGGCAGGTGGATCTCTGTGAGTTTGAGACCAGCCTGGTCTACAAGAGCTAGTTCCAGGACAGGCTCCAAAGCCACAGAGAAACCCTGTCTCAAAAAAGAAAAAAAGAAAAAAGAAAAAGAAAAAGAAAACATGTAATAGGCCGAGGGAAAAATGATCTGTGTGGGCCTCTAGGAGTCTTCTCTTTCTCATTCACTGCAGGGTTCCTAGAGCTTTTCAGTAGGATTAAAACCGGCTACAAAATGGAAAGGTGGAAGAACTTTGTAACGGCATTTGGTAACAGTTTGCCTCACTGATATTTCAAAGTCTCCTCATGTCCCCTGCAGGGTGCTCTTACCACCCAGCAGTTCTTTGATCTTTCCTTTTGGGGGGAAAGAACATGAAATGTAAACTTGTTTCAGAATAAGTTAAAGCATAGTGGCATTAGGAAGCTTGGTTTGGTGTGAAACTGTACCTAAGAGGGTACCTAAGATCAAGGGTAAGTTACTTCTGGTGGTCTGATCTCCTTAGTTGATAGAGTTTTAAAGTGATGCGCTCTAAGGCTGTGCTAAGCAACTAAAAGCAATGGAGCTTCCTCCTATTCTTGGAGTCGCCAGCCACCACCCATGAGAGACTGCTACCTTGATACTATCAAACTACAAAAAAGTCTACACCAAATAAAAAGGCCATTGGTGGATGCACTGAATGACAGTTTCAAATGAACAGAAACTTTGAATCAGCTCAACTCAGGCACCAGGCGTGAGGGAGGGAGTCTCCATCAGCCCAGACATTATGGGCAGCAGACAACTGCAGTCTATACACCTTCGCTGAATTGCTGCCCTGCACTGTATGTGTTGGCACAAATGCTGCAATGCTATTTCACAGGTGAAGAAACACAATTCTCAATGGTTTTTCAGTTTGAGAAGCTTACAGGAGCTAGAAGGTTTTCCAGCACCACACTACAAACAATGCTGCTATGCAGCCCCTTATCCTTGGGCGCTAAGAAGAGGAGGAAGAAAACAGTGAGTCAAACAGTGGCTAGAGAAAAGGGGGCAGAGATTAAAACAGATGTCAGAAAACAGTATGCATTCCAGCACAACAAAGCAGAATGGCGACCAAAAGGAAAGGCTGCACATGTCTACTGGTTCCCTTCCTTCCTTCCTGCCATCTCAAGAAGACTGACTGGTAGAAAAAGACAGATTTATGTATCTATGCACACAAGCGCATGTGCGCACATACACTATGGGGCAGGGACAGATAGACCAAAAATGACTAATCAAACTGTGTGGAAGCTTTGGGGATCTTTTATTAGAAATAAGCTGTACTGTATAGAACTACTTCAGTGCTGAAATGTAAAATCACCTGTGCTCAAGGACTGTCACCCAGAAGTCCAGTTGTGCCTTTAAGTGAAGCCAACCCCTCAAAAAGGAGATCTTTCCCCTTGTTTTCAGACATCTCATCCTCAGAAATTCAGAGAACAAATATGAGTCAAAATAAATTTCCCCCTAAACCAGGGCTTGTGAATTCAACAGATTCATGGATCAGAAGGAGGGAAGGTGGCGGGGTCATCCTGAAACTTTGTAAAATTCTGAACATCAAATATTAGGAGTAGACAGTGACTAGGTGAAGGTTTACAGAACCTCAATATAAACTTTCTCAAGTTTCTCTCCTTCAACCTAAGTCGAAGGATTCTCTGAGGAATTTAGTACATGTGAATTTTTGTGTGACCTTATCATTTGTGTGTGATTTAGCCAGTACCCTGGAATGGCAAATGTCTCCTCCTTGTCAGTGGAACCATGTAGATTCAGAAAAAGCCATCTTCCATTGAGAGGACAATTGTTTTCTATAGAGATGAGAAACAAATGTCCATGACCTGAGTCACCTCCTCCCAGCAGGCTTTTGCTTTGGCTTCCTCTGAGCAAACATAACCAAGTCCAGCGCAGTCGATCCTGCTGCCCCACACTGGGCCCCTGCAGTTGTTGCTATTTACGCTTCCTATTAATCTGTCAATGTTCTAGTCAAACATGCAAAACAATATGGAAGGCGCATAGCTAAGTTAGTCATTGCTAAGTAACTTAAGCCCAAGATGAAGAAATGGAAGCCCCAACCAACAAAATGTGAGGCCCAATGCAATCACTCAGAAAGGTTCAACAATACCAGTGCATGCCAATTTTTTCAGAGTGCCTCTGATTTAACACTCCTCTCACCAAAAATAGTGATCCCCACAGATGATTCAGTTCACAATCAAAATTCAGGTCATGTAACCGTCCCTATCGTTATAGGGTAAAACTGTCTGGGCACAATGTCGAGGAAGGAGGGGTTAGAAGATGCCATTGCCCTGCAGTGAACAGGCTATTGCAGAGTTTAGTTTGACACACAAACAAGCTCACAACAGAAATATTCTTTGAGCAAAACAAGTTAGAAGTCCTTGGTTTAGTACACTCTGAAAAGAAAAACATGTAATTTCCTATATCCAAAATGTAATCCAAATGCAGTCAAATATTTTAATACATTTAATAACTCATTTCCTCACTTTTCTTTCCCATTAGCCAGGTAAAGGCTTCAGCTGTGATTTTAATAGGAAATGCCCCCTGGGTGCTCATGAATTTAACGACGATTCCCACCTGACCATGATATATTGGAAGGTTGTGCAACATTTAGGAGATGAAGCCTTACTGGAGTGGAGAGCTGAGCCCAGATCCACCTCCTGGCCAATCTGGCTTCCTAAAAGCAAACACAGTGTGACCAACTTGCCACAGATCCTTCTCTCATGCCTTCTCTGTCATGTTGGACTGCATCTTCTCAAACTATAAAACAAACAAACCCTTCTTCCTGGAAATGACTTCTTTTCAAGCACTTGGTCACAATAATACATTAGTATCTTGCAGCTAAGATATCAAGAAGCCATAAGTGGGCTATATCCCCAGAGCTTGTGAGGGCAAAGAGGAAGAGTTTCCTCAAGTGAGCGTTGGGTGAAAAGGATGCTCTTGATGGGCAGACCAAACAAGAAGTGTCCCACAACTTCATGGGATGAAAAGAGTAAATAGAATACATATGTGTGTGTGCATGCGTATACATGTACATAGGCTTGCATATGTGAAGGATTTAACAACTGACACAACAATGAGTATTCTGTAAGTGGTAGCAAAGATGATAGTACTTACTTTTGTCATGATTATTATGGATCTCTGTTCTCAAAAATATCAAGTAATAAGGCTGTTTATGAAAGGACACCAGATAGTGCATGTGAGTCTATCACCAGCTAGTGTCAACTTAAATCTGGCCACTAGAGTAACATAATCTTTTTTTATTACTAAAATATATTTTTATTGACTGAAACTATTAGAAGGGGCACATGGTATAATTTTCAAAACTTACAAGTTAAAACATATATTTTAGTCTTTAATATAAACTAATTCTTCATAAAACTTGATCTTCCAGCAAGTCTTGGCTTGTATAAGTAGGCAGATGACTACTACAAGCCAGAACTACAACTACTACTGTTGTCTTGGGACAGCTGAACCTCACCTTTCCACAACCATGGTGGTATTTCTCACTACA
The DNA here is from genome assembly GCF_003668045.3 of Cricetulus griseus. NCBI lineage: Eukaryota > Metazoa > Chordata > Mammalia > Rodentia > Cricetidae > Cricetulus > Cricetulus griseus. The sequence goes on along the minus strand of NW_023276806.1, from coordinate 153,103,242 downwards.
CTTTATACCAGCTCAGCTTGTGTCCGCTAGACAGCAGAGGCCAGGGCTAACACAGTAGAAGAAAAGCCCACCCCTCTCATACTTGGAGCTTACTCCAAGAAGCTATTGGCTACAGAAGGTATGTGTGCCCAGGCTTTTAAGAGGCAGAGAGGTAATGTGATATTTTACACATGGGATTCTCTGGCACACACTTTCAAAGAGCATCTCTAATGCTGAGTGGTAACTTCATAAAATACTTTGTTGTGGTCCAGCTTACTGAAGAACACAAAACATTAGGCAAAATTGCATTGATTTGTTCATGCTGTGTGTTGGGCACTTGGCTGGTTTCTTGGTGGCACCCAGAAGCAAAATTGGCCCACTCCTCACCCTCAGGAGACCAAGACAGAAGAGAGAAGCTCTATGAAATAAATGAGGGAAAGTATGAAGTTAGACAGCACAGGACAGATTTAAGTCCTGTGGCTCCTTGAAGGCCCTCTGTGCAGACATGAACTATGTAAGAGTGTAAGCTATTCCACACCATGGACAGCAAGTGAAACAGAGGCTAAGGTGTGGCAGGACGGCCAGAGCAGAGCAAGTAGAGGAAGTGTGTAAAGGAATCTTAATTGATCTAAGTAATAAAAGCCTGGAATTAAATATAGAGGAAAATGCTGAGCGATCAGAGAGAAGGAGCAAGCCACAGCCATATCTTACCTCCTCAGCATCTCAGTTTCTGCCTGCTTATATCCTCTTTCTGCCCAGCCATCTCCTTCTTGTCTGCCTGTACAGACCTCCAGACCTCTATGGTTAGCTACTGGCAAGCTCCATTCTCTGACCTTCAGATAGGTTTTATTTGTACAAGCAAGACATCACCACAGAAGTGGGAAGTGATGCCAAATGTTCACTTTGCTTCCTAGCACCCTCCAGGTACCTGTGTTCTAACACCTGCTGTTTGAAAACAGAACCTTCTCAAGACCCACAGGAACTTTGAAACCATGTTAGTTAAGGTCTGTGAGGTGGGTTTACGCTGGGAGAGCTCAAAGGTTCTCAGATGTCAAAGGATGAGGCAAAAGAAGGTGGACCAAGGCCACGCAAAAGAGACTCACAGCCTGTGGCTTCTGGCTTTGAGGAGGAGATGGCTTCAAGAGCCAAGGTTGGCTAGTGTCAAGAGGCTGGGAATGATGGAGAAAGGGAAAGTCTTCAGGAAGTACCAGAGCACTGCCAACATCCAATTTTTAACCCAAACAATGTGTTAGACTTCTAAAATCATTTAGGTCAATAGGTTTGGAGATTTGTTCCAGGAAAGGTGGTGGCGTCGGTCTCACCATCTTAGCATTTTTACTCTCTTTCTATGGCAGTAGATATTTTTTGGTCTTTCTGTCCAAATCATTAAGTCATACAACTTAGGGACCCCAGCAGTTGCTTTAACCCCATATACCCCACTTGTATGGCATGTGGTCACCTTAGTAAATACATAATAGAATGTCAAAATAGTGAGGGCTGTACCTCCAGATGCTTAACATAAATATAATGTTCTGTTAGAGTGAGAAAAAAAGTTGTATGTTCTGAAGGCATGCACAATTATGCTCTCATGCATATTTTACATATCACTGCAGACAAGTGAATAGAAACTGACAGCATGTTTCAATCTGTGAGGCCAAAATCATTGCTTCAAGAATCTAAAAGAATGGTTGACCTGGAGCAACCCCACTGATTAAAAAAACAAAGGTGAAAAGTTTCTTTCACACACTACCTGCATCCTGTTGAAGAGTCTAATATTTATCTAGAATGCTTCACCCATTCTTCCATAAGAGTCACTTCAGGTATCGGTCTATGAGTTCAGTCTCCTGTATCAACAGATGGAGGAAGGACCAGTCACAAAGATGCACTGATCTATTAAGACACTATGTCATCCTACCTAAAACATGCTATTGACAATGAATTCTGATAACACTTCATACTTTTCCAAAATGTAAGATTAACTATTTGTAAGATTCTCTATTCTAGGGAATCCTCAGGTTTGTTTCAAGTTGTTGATTTTGTTTTATTTTTGGGTTGGGATGTTCTTTTTTTTTTTTTTAATCTTTGACAGAGTGTGGCTATGTAGCCCAGATTGGCCTCCAACTCATAATCCCCAACACAGGAGTTACAAGTGTGAGTATTTTTTTCAAATTATTACCAGGGTATAAAAAATGCAATTGTGTGGCCTTACATCCTCAGGACCATTAGGTAAACCCTTTGAAATGTGCTTATAGATTGAGAGGATCCACCATCCCAAGGGCTGAGATCGTCAGACAACATTTGAGGACTATAGCAGAAACTTCCCTGTTTTGATCTTTCCACCAATGTGTTTGGGAAGTATCTTATCTCGATTTATGATGTTCTTCATTCTGAACTATAAAAAAAACTCCAGAAACTGGTGCCTCATTGAATCAAGAAATTTGAAGTAACCTACAGCTATGTTCCCAGACCATGGTCATCATATTTAGCTACAGATTAAACTATTTTCCCCTATTTGCAGTCCTTGAACTGCAAGCTAGCTAATACTCTTTTTTTAATTTTATTTTATAATTTCAAATTAGGAACAAGCTTGCTTCACATGTCAATCCCTTCTCCCTCTCCCCCCCTACCCCCCAATATCCCACCTGCCCCTAGCCATCCCCCTTCCACTCCCCAGGCAGGGTAGGGCCCTCAAAAGGGGCTCCTCAAAGTCTACCACATCATCCTGGGCCAGGCCTAGGTCCTTCCCCATGTGTCCAGGTCAAGAAAGCATCCCTTCACAAGGAATAGGCTCTCAAAATCCCTTCAGTTTTTAAGACCTTACATATTTAATACAGTGCATAACCCCTGTACAAATGGAAAAAAATTAAGTTCAACATTTCTAGACCAATATGGCTGTTAATTTTTGTACAATGCCAACTCAACATGGTCAACTGGGATACTTTTTTCCAAAGTTGACAGCACAGCTAAAGTTTCCAAAAATTCAATATATATATATATATATATATATTATATACATATAGACCAATAATGGCAGTATGTTATGCATCAATAGCAGCAACAGCTTTTCCAGGTTCTGCAGTCATTTGAACAAAATTGTAGAGACATCCAGCACTCTCCATTTAAAAAAAAAAAGTAAAAAACAAAATCCCAGAAAAACAGCACAGTTCTGTTACTCTTGTGGTACCTGGCACCATTTTTTTTTAAATTAGCTTCTCAATCATCATCTGGAAGGAAACCATTCTGAGCAACATCATTAAAAACAGCTCTGATAAAGCACGGTCACTACTATGTATCATAAAGCAGGTCCACATATGAGTGAGTACATATCATGTTTGTCTTTTTGTGATTGGGTTACCTCGCTCAGAATGGTTTCTTCGAGTTCCATCCATTTTCCTGCAAATTTCAAGATTCCATTGTTTTTTTTCTGCTGAGTAGTACTCCATTGTGTAAATGTACCACATTTTCTGTATCCATTCTTCAGTTGAGGGGCATCTAGGCTGCTTCCAGTTTCTGGCTATTACAAATAATGCTGCTATGAACATGGTTGAACAGATGTCCTTGTTATATGAATGTGCTTTTTTGGGTATATGCCTAGGAGTGGAATTGCTGGGTCTTGTGTTAGACTCATTCCCATTTTCTTGAGGAGTCGCCATACTGATTTCCACAGTGGCTGTACAAGTTGGCACTCCCACCAGCAGTGGAGGAGTGTTCCTCTTTCTCCGCATCCTCTCCAGCATAAACTGTCATTGGTATTTTTGATTTTAGCCATTCTGACAGGAGTAAGATGGTATCTCAGAATTGTTTTGATTTGCATTTCCCTGATGGCTAAGAATGTTGAACACTTTCTTATGTGTCTTTCAGCCATTTTAGATTCCTCTATTGAGAATTGTCCATTTAGTTCTGTACCCCATTTTTAATTGGATTGTTTGGTGTTTTGGAGACCAGCTTCTTGAGTTCTTTGTATATTTTGGAGATCAGCCCTCTGTCAGATGTGGGGTTGGTGAATACCTTTTCCCAGTCTGTGGGCTGCCGTTTTGTCTTGCTGACTATGTCCTTTGCCTTATAGAGGCTTCTCAGTTTCAGGAGGACCCATTTATTAATTGTTGATCTCAGTGTCTGTGCTACTGGTGTTATGTTCATGAATCTGTACCGATTAATTCAAGGGTATTTCCTACTTTCTCTTCTAGTAGGTTCAGTGTGGCTGGGTTTATGTTGAGGTCTTTGATCCATTTTGACTTAAGTTTTGTGCAGGGTGAAAGGCTTGGGTCTATCTGTAGTCTTCTACATGTTTGCATCCAGTTATGCCAGCACCATTTTTTGAAGATGTTCTCTTTGTTCCAGCGTATATATTTGGATTATTTGTCAAAAATCAGGTGTTCGTAGGTGTGTGGGTTAATTTCAGGGTTTTCAACTCTATTCCATTGGTCTACCTGTCTATTTTAGCTAATACTCTTTTATTAACATTGAACTATGTGTCCGTAAATTACTGGAGACATTTAATGTGAGTGGTTGTATATCTTGCTCATATTGACAGCCATTCTTCTGTCTTTTCAAATATGTTTTCAGATGATCATGTTTTCATTGTTAACTTGTTAATATTTTGTGGTGCTAATAAAATTCATGATGTTAAGCCAATCAAGCATTCATGGTCATAGTATGTTTCTTTTCACTACTGGGATGTGTTAGTATCACAATATTTTTTTCAATGATCATGAGTGAAATTCATTCTATCCCCACCTTTATAGCTTCACATTTTCACCAAGGCTATTCTAGTCTCATAAAAGGACATAGGATATTCCCTTCTCCAAACCACTAATAGGAGTTTGTGTATGGTTGTAATTACTCATCTCTTATATACTTGAAAAAAAAAACCTTTATTCTCACTGTTGTTTTGTTTTTCTTTAGGTGTTTAGTTTTTGGAAGACATGGTCTTGCTATATAGTCTTGGCTGGACTACAACTCACTATGCAGGCCAGGCTGGCCTTGAACTCACAGAGATCTACCCGCCTCTGTCTCCCGATTGCTGGGATTAAAGGTGTGTGCCACCACTTGGCTGGAAAGCACCTTAAACATGAACCCACTATTTTGTATGCTAAGTTCAAATTTTAATGCTAACAACAGGAAGAGGCATCCTGTGCTATCTGTTTCTCTTCTGAGAACAAAAGATCCAGGCTTTCTGCTTTTGAATGGAGGGAAGGATAAATGCCAAATTCCAAAGACATGTATCTAAATTCTATTACACTCAGGTTGCATTTCTGTAGGGTGCATTTCCTGGAAATTTACTATTTTTTTTTATTTTTGAACTTTAACATTTCTAAATCTCATCTTGGATATTTTTCCCAGATTTTCTTAGTGAGAAGTGTTATTTGCAATTAGTGAACTTCATTTAAACTGGCTCTACCACGAATATCTGCTCATGTCTGATTGAATTGCTTGTAACTTCAGAACAATCCTAACCAACAGTAGCATTGTCTTATTTTGTCTTTCTATTTATGAGTCCCCTAGTTGTTGTTAAATATGACAATGAATATCAATAAAACGGATACTATTTTCTCAATGGGGGTTGGTAGGAGAGGTAACAGGAGTAAGAATGACTAAAACATGCTATATTCATGTATAAAACTGCCAACGAATCATTTTAAATATATTTTAAACTTTTATAAATAATAACTATTGTAAAATAAAAGTTTTTTTTAAAAAAAAAAAAGCTCACAATGATGGCGCAGTCCTGGAGGCAGAGGCAGGGGGATCTCTGTGAGTTCGAGGCCAGCCTGATCTATAGAGCGAGTTCCAGGACAGCCCAGGATACATAGAAAAACCCTGTCTCAAAAAATCAAAAATAAGTTCTAAAAAGAGTAACTATTGTGAAGTGGAGAGATGCTCATTGGTTAAGAGCACTTGCTCTTGCTGAGGATTCAGTTTAGGTTCCCAGGTCCCACCCACATGGTGACTACAGGCAACTGTAATCTATCTCCTGGGGATCTGACACCTCTCCAGCCTCTGTGGGCACTACATGCACACAGTATACAAACATGCATGCCGGCACTAAAATTTAGAACTATTGTACATTTGTGTCTTAGTTGGTGTTTTTATTGCTGTGTAAAACACTGACCAAAAGCAAGGAAAGGGAAGGATTTGTTTTCAGTTTTCAGCCCTCAGATCACACCATCACTGAGAGCTGTCAGGGCAGGAACTCAAGGCAGGAGCCTGGAGGCAGAAACTGAAGCAAAGGACACCCAGGAACACTGCTCTCTCCCCTTGCCTTGCTCAGTCTGCTTCCTTATACACTCCAGGGTCACCTGCCCAGGGATGGCATGGCCACAGTGGATGGGCTCACTCATAGCAATTGTTAGGTTAAGAAAATGCCCTACAAGTTTGCCTGCAGGCCAATCTTATAGAGGCATTCTCTCCATAAGATTGTGGTCCCTTTCTCAGACAACTCTAACGTGTGCCAAGTTAAGAAAAATTAACTTTAGTATTTAATTAGTATTTAATAGGATTCTTGGATGATCTACTTGTTTATCCTACTATTGTGATGTATTTATAGAATCCTTAATGCTAAACTATCATTAAACAATGCCCTCTTAATATATCCTATGCATAGTCATTAGTTTAATGCATTCGTGAAGTTTTCAAAGCAGTAACATGTATATTTATGAGTAAAATAGCTTGTGTTGGGTTTGTTTCATTATTCTTTTCCCAGTTAAAATATCACATGAATTGGGAAAATTTCATCAGCTTTTATATTCCATAATAACTTCTATGACTAACTTATGTTTGCTTAAAACATTAAAAGAATTCACTTTTTTTGGTCTGTTTTTGCAGCACTGTGGATTGTGTACTTATGCATGTTGGGCAAGTGCTCTCCCACTGAGCTGCATCCTTGGCCCCAAAGAACACATGTATGTGTAAGATTATCAGAACTCAAAGCCTTTTTGGAGTAAATTATTCCAAGGCATTTTTTTTCATCTTTGCCATTACTGTAGCTCTAACAGGTTTTCATCTCTCCTTAAGTTAATTGTAGTTACCTTTCACATTAATATGATATTTTGTTGAAGCTTTTTATTGTATTGCCATGAAGTTTTACATGATGATTTCTTACACTGGAAAGCTCTTTTACACACTAGAGCAAAAAAAAAAAAAATTAGTTCCAGCATTCTGCTTCCCTGAAATGGCAGGTACTGTGGCTTAAGCTGTGCTTCCCAGAGGGCATATAGAAAGAAATACTATGGCTGTAGAGCTGGTTCAGCAGTCAACACGGCTGCTTTTTGGAGAACCCATGTGCAAATCCCTGTACCCACATGGCCACAGCCACCTTCTGTAACTCCAGTCCCAGGTGACCCAATGCCCTGTTCGGCCTCCATAGGCACTAAATACATGTGCTACACAAGTCTACGTGCAGGAAAAATAAGGATAGCCAGAGCTGTTACACAGAGAAATCCCCCCACTGAGCTATTCAGCACCAAGAGGTTGTCTTTGATGCTTCTCAGTCTCTTATAAATAATAAATAAATAATCTTTTTAAAAAGCATATGTATTCTTCCCTTCAGCAGATAACTGGTGAGACAGCAGAAAGCCTACATCTGTCAAGCTAAATTTACCAGAACCTTTAAAGTGAAAGTGGTGATGGGATTAAAGAGTTGGACCAGTAGTTAAGAGAGCATTGGCTGCTCTTTCAGAGGACCTGGGCTGGATTCCCAGCACCCACAAAGCAGTTCACAACTGTCTGTAACTCCATCTCCACCGGATCCAACACCCTCTTCTGCCCTCTGCAGGTGCTTCACAAATGTGGTGCACATGCATACATAAAGACAGAACATCCATACACAGAAAATAGAAATAAATATTTTTTAAAGACAGAAAAATAGAGCAAAAGTCTCTCCTTCCACCTTTGCTGTTGTCATTGGTCCTCTTTTACTTCCCTGAGCTCAGACTCTCACAGCTAGCATCACACCTTGCTTCTCCATGACAACCAAACTTTGTGGATTCAGTAGTTAGCTCTGCCAGTCACTCTTCTACCTACCCCAGCTCCTGTACAGTTTTGATCACCAATATTTGGAAGCCCATTCTGACTTAAAACAGAAACCTCAATCTCCAATTCATCTTTTCTAAGGATCTGTACTGAATCATTTGTATACATCAATACAGCCGATAAACTAATACACAAAATAACAAAATACACTCAGTCTATATCCCAGGAGCCTGAAGAGAAAGAAAAGATGTGATAGCATACCTTTATAATTCCTGCACCCAAGAAATTATGGTTTCAATCTTAGGCTGGTCTGTATACAGCCGAGAGATGGGTAGGAGGAAGAGAAAGAGAATAGGAAAGAATTTATTTACTGAATTCTAAAAATTATCTTTAGCCTATTGGAGACTCCTTCCCATTCTTAGTTTTAGGTGTGTGTGTGTGTGTGTGTGTGTGTGTGTGTTTAAATAGACTAGCCACTCATTTGTATGTTGTCTCTTGATTTCAAAAATTTAGCATGGTGGAAAGCAACTCTACTACTTCAGCTGCATGTCATTACAACTATTTACCCCCAAATACCACTAATCCCATGGCACAGTTTCTTCTTTGTTCTCTCTGTCATCCTCTCTTCCTCTCACAAAGTGTTTCCTCTCTGTTCTATTTTGTACCTACATGTTCACTTCATCCATTCATTATGACACTAATGGTTCCTTTTCCTAGCCCTTGACTTCTTCAAGTCTTCCTCTGGATTAACTATCAGATTGAATCAATGTTTCTGATTCTGATGCAAAAGTGGGAAATCTTACTGGCCTAATCTCTTTATGTCACATTGAGTCACAGGTCTCCAGAAAGCTACAGAATGACTACCCCCCCACCCAAGAAGTCAGATGTTTGACCCTACACCCACATCTGCACTGGCCCTTCAACAATAGCTCAAACAACACATTGAAACTGAAGTCTTGATTTGCACACCACATGCTGGTTCACACCTACCTTCTCCATGATGCGGCACCACCCACTGAGCTGTTCAGCCCCCAAGAGGTTGTCCTCGCTGCTTCTCGATCTCCTCAGCCCACCCACACATTTTCATTCATCAGGTCTCATTAGTTTCCTCTAAAATAGATCCAAAGCCACCCAATCTCTTCATTTCTATCAACACAGTTTAATCCAAGACGTCATATATGCTCTAAGTTGGCCTTCCAACAGTTCTCTAACCAGACATTGCAGGTCTAGTTCCACTTTTCAGTCCATAAAGGCTCTATTCTCGTCTCATGATGAATTGGTCAGTGCCCATCATAAAAGGGTTTGAGGCCCTGGGTTCTCCTCTCTCTCTCTCTCTCTCTCTCTCTCTCTCTCTCTCTCTCTCTCTCTCTCTCTCTGTCTCTCTGTGTGTGTGTGTGTGTGTCTGTCTGTCTGTCTGTGTCTCTGTCTCTGTCTCTGTCTCTCTCTCTCTCTCTCTCTCTCTCTCTCTCTCTCTCTCTCTCTCTCTCACTTGTTTTAGCTAATTCTTACCATCTAACTTCCTCCATGGCTTAATATAGCACAAGGCCAAGTACCACCAGGCTCTTGAAATTAGTCATCGGAACTACAACCAAATAAGTTTCCATTCATTCCTATCTGTGCAATTCTGTTGTAGTGTCACAAAGAAAACTAAGAAAATATTCCACATAACAGTAGTGATTATCTTAAAATAGCAAGTCCAACCATGAAAATCCTTACCAGCTGTTTACCTTCGAATAAAAGCCTTTCCTTCACCATGCCCCACAAAAGGTCTTTTTTATGTGTATTTTAATTTCTTTTTTGAGATTAAAATATAATTATATCAATTTCACTTTTCCTATCTCCACACCACAAAAAATGTAAATATAGCCTGCTCAGACTAATGTTACTGGTATATACATTTTCAGGGTTAGCCATTTGGTATTGGCTAACCTATTGCTGTGCTCTTCCCTGGGAAGACTATCCTGCTCTCGGCATTTCTTCCTTTTTTATTTTATTCACTTTACATATTAACCAGAGTTCGCCCCTCTCCCTTCCTCCCCCTCCACTCCTCCCAACCCACCCCTACCCACTCCTCAGAAAGGGTAAGGCATCCCATGGGGAGCCTGGCACATTCAATTGAAGTGGGATCATCCCGCCCACCCCTATCAAGGCCAAGCATGGCATCCCATCATTTGGAATGGTCATGATAGGGGAACCCACAGAGACAGCTCATCCAAACTGTGGGAGCTCATTGACTCTAGACCGACCGCTGGGGAGCCTGAATGGGACGAACCAGGCCCTCTGCATGTGGGTGACAGTTTTGTAGCCTGGTCTGTTTGTGGGACCCCTGGCAGTGGGACCAAGATCTATCCCTAGCACAAAAGGCCTTCCTAACTGATCCAAGGCAATCTTCCCAGTTTTGTATCAGAATTCTTCCCAGGCCCACAATGTCCCAGCCTCGAAACCTCTGACAGTGACTTGAGACCCTTGCAGCTCCTCTGCTGGTCACATGGCTATTTGCTGGCTTCAGGTCACAGTTGACTCTGACCTCCTTTAGCTATCCTACATGAAGAGAATGTCACCCAGGTTAAAATTACTGCCTGATGTTTTTATACGCTTTCCCATCTTTTTTAACTTATTGGGAAGGAAATGACAAAGAACAGAGGAAAAATCAAAAATGGGAAGCAAGAGAAAAATCTTCAAACAATATGTCTAAATCATAAAATTAAGGGAAATTAAGCAGCCAGGTATGGTGATGCACACATTTAATTCCATCACTCAGGATGCAGAGACAGAGAAATCTCTGTGAGTTTCAAGACCAGCCTGTTCTACATGGCAAGTTCCAGGACAACTGAGGCTACATAGAGAGAACTTGTCTCAGAAACAGTAAAAAGAAACAGACAAGATAAACATAAAATTATTACCATTCCAAGGGAAAAACACAATCTCATAATTTTTCAAGCAAATACAAATAGTATACATCTTTTAAATAAACATTCTAACCACTTATTTCTATGTGTTAGGTAATGATTACTAATTTCCTACCTATGAGATTTGCATAAATTGACTGTCTTCGAATTCTGGTGAATTCCACCCGTTTAAGAACTTAGCAAAAACACTGGCTTCTCCTGAGTAAGAAACATTTGAAGAAGTCATTAAGAACCCTTAACAGAATCGCTTTTTTTTTTTTTCTGGTTGTAAGTTTGCATAGCAAGGATCGAGGACATGTTTTAAAATAAAACAGCTCTCTCATACAGCCTGGAGTACATGAGACATCTATTTCCCAACAATAGCCTGGCCCTCTGGCCTCTCTTTGTCCTCCAAAACGCCCCTTTGTAAATCACAGGTGTTTGCGGGCAGACAGACCATCAGAGGGGAGTTTATTGTGAGTTCTTTCTTTCCCATTTGTTCTAAACCTGTTCAGAGAGTGCTTCGTGCCACACACCAAATCTCCATAAAAATCAAGAAACAAGAAGTTTTCTGTACACCCGCCCAACAGCCGCACTATGACATTAGTTTCGACAGCTCTGTGACCCCGTATTGTCCCAACTTTATTCACCAGTCTCTTTTTCTCTTTCTTTTTCCATTGCTTTTTTTTTAAAGCCTTTATTGGGATTTGGCATTTTGTATCTACTGTAAAATAAAAAGGAGAAGGATGGCTTTTTTAAAGCGCTCTGTGTGACAGTTAAAAAAGAAAAAGAAAGCTATCTGCAGTTACTGTAGTAATGGTTTAAAGGAGGAGGGGGGGAAAGGCACCTGCAAATCAAAGAAAGATGCTATGGTACCATCATCGGACACCACCCCCCCTTCTCTTAAAGTTATTTCAGGGCCATTATAGAGTAGGTCTGGCAATGAATTTATGTGACAGCTATGAAGTAAGTATTAAAATTGTGAATACTGCCTAGCAGTTTTCATGCCCTTACTATAAGATAGTCTCAATTTGCCACACAGCGGTGAATAGGATACAGAAAAGGGGGGTTGCCAAATGAATGGGAGGAGGGGGTGTGAATGGAGGGCTTCCCAGGAAGGGCAGCACGGTAGTTACCAGAGAGTGATTTATTTTTGAACTTCCAGAAAAGAAAGTCCAGTGAAGCAGCCTGAAAGGCCCTGAAGCATTGGAGATAGGGGTGGGGGCGGGGCGGGGCGGGTGTCTTTACACACTGTGCCATTCCAATGCCAGTTCTAGAAGCAGGGATCAAGGCTAGGTTGCGGTAAACCCATTCCTCTAGTCTTCACAGATCAACCATGAAATGCCAGCAGGGAGTAAATGCGGTTCCTGCGACTCACAGAATGGGAAAAACGCAAAGGTGGGGGGAGGGGGTGCCAGCCTTGACCCATTTGGAGAGAGTTGGAAGAGAGATGAAGAGTGCTGGATGTGAGATAGGAAAACTCTTCAGATGCAGAGATTTGGAGAGGGCATTCAGGAAAAAAATGAGGTAAAGTGACTGCAAAGGGCAGGGGGCGTGCCCAGAGCGCCCGGCTCCGCCCCAGGCCCCTCCCCGACCCCTATTAGCATGCGGGCAGCGCGGGCCACGGGGCGGGAGCGGCGCAGTGGGATCGCGGCGCAGGCCGCATTGTGGGCCGCGCTCGCCTCCGCGGGGGACCATCTGCTCGCTGTCAATGCATCACCTGCTCGTCTGGGCCGTCGCCCGGGCAACCGGGGGCGGGGGGAGATTAAGGAGCGTGTGCGTCTTGGTGTGGGTACCGGCGGCAGGGGCAGAGGCGGGGGCGGGGCGCAGTTCTGTCTCCTCTACCCTGGGACTGGTCAAGCGGGGTGGAGGGAGGATGACGACCACCGGGGACGATAGGACTCCGCTGCTCGCCGCCAAACGGCCCCTCCCAAGAGGCACCCCCACCCGAGGTGGCTGGAGTCTACAGATGCCAAAAACCCACCTCCTCGGTGACCAAACCAGACCCACCACTTCCTCTTCTACCTGTCTACCTGAAGCTGCAGAGGCCCTATCCCGTGCTTGCCACGGCCTCCTCCAAGCGAGCTGGCTCCACACTACCCAACTCTTATGGGTACTGCCGGCCACGGTTCCAAGAGTCCCTCAGTCTCCGGGCAACCACAATGAGGCCAGCATTGCGAGTAGACCCTGCCCCGCCCCTGCCACCAAAGTCACCGACAGCGACCACATCTCTCCTCAGATAGTCTGCTCTACCACCCAACACCAAGGCCTGGACAGGGCTTCAGCTTAACAATATGAGCGTCACCTGATAGTCTTTTGACAGAGTTGTTTTTCCACGATGGAGGTAGTTCTAGGAGTAAAAAAAAAAAAAAAAAAAAAAAAAAAAAAAAAAAAAAAAAAAAAAAAAAAAAAAAAAACTAAAGTCCTGTCAATCCAGGCCTCTCCCTTGAATTCCATGTTCAAAGGATACTGGCAGTATAGCCAACAGCAGGGGGCAGAACAATGCTGTGGTTGGAAAAAACGGCCCACTTCCCTTTGCCTTCCAGCCAGTCTTATTCTCTGCTTTAGAAACTTTCAAGAAACTCTATCCCAACTAGTCAAGGATTTAGCTGTTCCCACAAAGGCGGTTCACATTTCCCTAGGGAGTCTATGCATCTGAACAGAGAAAGACCTATGAACCCTACATAAGGTTCCCTGCATTGAGACCCAAAGCCAGGCCTTGTTTAGGTTTGTTTTTTGAATTTGTTTGTGAATTTAGTTTTTGAATTTGGACTAGAGTTTCTGAGACAGGGTGTCACTGTTTGGTAACCCATACTGGCCTCAAACTCACTAGCCCAGTGTTGTGTAGCATTGAACACACTATGTCACATAGGCTGGTCTGGAGTTCACCAGAATCCTCCTATCTAAACTGCCCAGTTTGGGGATTACCCACACATAAGCCCACTGTCCCCAGCTAGTTCAGTTTTTGTTTGTAGGTAGTGCCAACTCGTTTAAAAAAATAAATAATGCATATAGAATAATGTGTATAGAATAAATGTGTTTTGTTAAAAGCACTCCTCAGGCTGAAAGCTGTCATAGTGCCTCACAACTATAATCCCAGCATTTAGAAAGACAGGGCAAAAGAATCTCTGAGTTCAGCCTAGGCTATGGATCAACATACTACCTCAAAAATAAGACAAGACAAAAAAAAAAAAAGTGAACCATAGATGACTCAGAGCTGTTTCTTGCAGAAGCACTTAAGTAAGCTAATATGCCATGTCAAAGCAAAAGCTATGACATGAGTATCAAGATGACTCCAGATGATAAAGGCACTACAGGGGTCCTTGACACAGATGCAACCCAGAATGTGGTTCACTGAAATGGGTGACCATTAAGACCAGGTGCCAACCATAGGAAATAAATTTTAATGTTAGTAGGGCAAAACAATTCAGCTACAATGTTGACATGGCATCCCAGCTAAACCAGGACCCTGGAGTTGCAAATTTTGGGGTAAAGAATCAATACAAACTGTTTTGCAATTTTCAGTTTTCTTGAGACATGGTCTCACTTTGTAGCCCAGGCTGTTCTCAAATTCTCAGGCACCCTCCTACTTCTACCTGGGATTACAGGGGTTAGCTACCAGCCTCAGTGCAGACAAGGTAGCCCTCAGGAAACAACTCCACAGTAACCAGACACCTCGGTGCCCAAGCTACATCACTGGACTCACTATTCCTACGACTGGAGGCCGCTGACTGCAACCTAGACTCAGACAGACAGAGGGAAGATATTAGGGAAGGGGTAGTTAAGTTTTGTTCACAACTCCGACTGTGTAGAATATTTTTGAGTTGACCAATTATGGGATATTTGTCTATGGAATAATATCAAAAGAAAGTAGACATTCAGTATCTACACCAGAACTCTAAGCTGAACTCTGCCCAACCCCTCAACCATATTTCAAACCCACCTCCTTTTTTAAGATCTTTAAGCTGAAAAGAACTGTATCTTTTAGTATACCTCATTCCAGGGTCTGGCAACTTTTGAAGAAACAAAGGTAGGTTTGTCATGCGGTTTGCTTAGTTGGTGGCTTTGCCATACACATACTGGACAACCACTGAGCTATACACTCCCTGCCACAAAGTTCTTTAATTTAGTGACTCAAACCCACTTTCTAGAGTTCAGCTTTGCAAAAACAAAGAAGAAATTGATCTCCTTCCAAATCAACTCTTTGCATTGAAATTATTAAACTCTTACTTCAAATTTTCTCTTGTTTTCCAGTTTTCTAACAGCGCTTCTATTCCTTGCCATAAAGTTAGTTATTGTCCTTGTTCACCTTCTTTAACTAAAATCTGTCAGCAAATACAATTTCTGTCCTCTAATTTTTAAATACAACACCATGGGTCAGATTAATTTTACTTAATTTTTTTATTAATTTTCTATTACTGTGTAGCAAATGAAGTCCTAAAGATGTGTCATTTTCACTCAACCTCCCATCAAAGGACCCACTAATGTATGATTAATATGCAAGAAAAAGGTGAGATATCAAAATATTTGTGGCCTTGACAAAATAAATACCTGTGAAAAGGCATGCAAAGCTCAAAATATAAAGAAAATTCTACTTAACCAAAACTTTTAATTGTGACTCACAAAGGAGAATTCTGAGAAGCAAGCATTCTCTTTGATATGCACAATACTTTCAAACATGTAGAATCAGGGTTTGTTGAGGAACATATAACGATGCAAAGATTGTTATATTTGTTTAACTATGTATAGATGTGTTACACTTGTTTATGTTATGTAATATGTGTTTACGTAAACATGTGTTGCTGTTTTACCTTGCCTGCCTAAGGCACCTGATTGGTCTAATAAAAAGCTGAAGCGATGGAGGAGGTATAGGTGGACATTCCAGGCAGGGAGAGTAAGTAGGAGGAAGAATTTAGGCTCAAAGAAGAAAGAAAAAGGAGATGTCAGAGGCCAAACAGACAGACGTGGAGGAAGCAAGAAAGTGGGACATACAGAATGAAAAAAAAGGTAAAAAGCCCTGAGGCAAAACATAGATGAATAGAAACAAGCTAAATTAAGTTAAAAGAGCTAGTGGAACAAGCTTAAGCTAAGGCCAAGCATTCACAATAAGCTCTGTGTCATTATTTGGGAGCTGGTTAGTGGCCCAAAGAAAAATACAACTACAAGGGTTCCCTAGAGGAACATAACTAATAGGAGACAGATAGATGATAGACAGACAGACAGACAGACAGACAGACAGACAGACAGACAGACAGATAAATGTTCTATTACATATGTATGAGAGTTTTGTTAACTGGCTTATTCCATAGAGGATGTGTAATCCAACAATAGTTTCTTGCACACTAAAGAGGCTGAGTGCCAACAAGATATATAGTCTAGTCCCCGAAGCTGGATGCCTCTAGAGTCCTAGTCTGGCCCTGAGGAACATGAATGTTCTTATAGAGTCACTGACATTCAGTCCCTGTTGGAAGGCCAAGGAAGCTGGATTCTGGTGTCAGCAGCAGGAGCAACAACAGCTACAGTGTAGACACACTCACCAGCAAGAAGGAAAGCAAAACAAACACCACTGTTTCCTCGGACTTTTTATAACTGGGCTGCTGCCTGTTGCTTTGGTGGCGGATGTCTCCTCCTCTCAATCTATTCTTCCTGGAAGTGCTCCCTCACACACATCTAGTCACACCTAGCAGTTTCCTGGCTGATTCCAGATCCAGCCAAATCCACAGATGAAGATTAATTCTCACATATAGCATCACTGACACTTAAGAAAAGAATTTGGACCTAATTATTCTATCTGAGTACAAGTGGCTGAGCTGGATAGGACTCCTTCAAGTGCAGCAATAAAGAAAGCTTTTTATCACACTCACACCCCCAGCCTCATACTAAGCCCACAAGTGTTTCCTATAGCTCTCTCTCTCTCTCTCTCTCTCTCTCTCTCTCTCTCTCTCTCTCTGTCTTTCTCTGTCTCTCTGTCTCTGTGTGTGTGTCTGTCTGTCTCTCTCAACTTGCCAGCTCACTCCTGTAATCCCAGCATTTGGGAAGCAGAAGCAGGAAGATAGCTGCAAGTTTAAGCACAGCTTGGTCTACATATCCAGTTCCAGGCCAGCCAAGGCTACACAGCAAGGCCCGGCTGAGAGGGAGAAAAGGGAAAGAATGCAGTGTGATAAACTTGAAATGTGTGGAAATAGTAGAATTTAACTATTAATTACCAATATGCACCACAGGTAACTGTGAGGTCACAGGTATGTAGATGATCTTGACTGTAGTAATGATTTTACAAAAAATACATGAGAAAAATCACATGGTACACTCTTTGCTAGGTAAATGTTTTACTACTGAGCTACGTTTCTAGCACTTGGAATTCTCAAAAAAATAATTTTGAGAATTCCATATATAATCGCTATATTTATATCATTTCCTGCTTCAACTCCTCACATGTACCCCCTCCCTCTCAACTTAATAACTTCCTTTTCTATAATTATTGTTACTCCTATTAATGTATATACATGTGTGTATACATATGCATACAACCTACTGAGTGTGTTTAGTGTTGCTCTTATGTACATGTGTTTAGGGCTGACCACTTGGACAACTGATCAGGGGGCTTATCCCTGGAGAAAACCGGTTATCTCTTAGCAGCCATTGATTGCCTTTAACTCCTCGTCAAAGGGTGGTGCTTTGTAAAATTGCCCTCATCCCTTTGTTGACTTGTCAACCCTTATCATTATGCCATCTTGTTTAGGCAAGCATGTGGCTGAGATTTCACAGGTGTGATGAGCCTGTCATATCTAGTAGACACTATCCTAGCTGATGTCCACATACTCTGGTTCTTCAGCTCTTTCCACCTCACTTCCACAATGTTCCCTGAGCCTGAGGTGTATGTGATACATTGGAAATGAGCCAACTGGGAATGGCATCCCAATGTCATTTATTCTCTGCACTTTGAGCAGTTTTGATCTCTGCAGTAGCCTCCAGTAGCTGCACAAAGAAGCTCTTTGGAGAGGATTGGGAGCTACACCTATCTGTGCAGTCCTTGACTTTCTGAGATAGTGCCTTCCTATTGTACCTCAGGCTGGCCTTGAATTCTCTAGGCAGCCCGTGTTTGGGACTTGAGCTCAGCAATCCCTGCCTCTGCCTGCTGGGTGCACAGACTACATATATGTGCCACCAAGCCTTGCTGTACACATTGTTCATGGAGTTTGTATTTGTCAAATGTACCTTAATACCCCAGGAGCAGGGGTTGCTTAAGAAAAAAGATCACAACATAAATAAAAGTTCCAGGATGTATGAATTTAAGAATCTGTGTGAGCAACTCATCATGAACAAAACATGATCGTGGAAAAAAGAAAGACAGCTCAGTGGCTTGGAAATGTGTTGAGAGAGGTTATAACTAACACTCCAAGAATGGGAGTCTGTCTGGAAGATCAGACAGACTTTTCAAAAGTAGAGTAGCATGTGTTTTAAGCAGAATCTTACAAGAAAAAAACATAGAATAAAAGTGAACAGCACAGAGCCCAGTTTGCTTTGTGTTGCTGGGACAGACACTGGCCAAAGGCAACTCAGGGAATAAAGAATCAGTTTGATTTATAGGTCAAAGTCCACAAGAACTTGAGGCAAGGACCTGAAGGCAGGAACTGATGCAGAGGCCATGGAGGAATGCTGTTTACTGGCTTGCTGTCCGTGACTTGCTCAGTTTACTTTCTTATACACCCCAGGGCCACGGGCCAAGGGGTGACATAGCCCACAGTGAAATGATCCTTTCCACATCAATAATTAATCAAGAAAGTGTCCCATAAGCCAAACTGGTGGAGGGAATTCCTCAGTTGAGGTTCCCTCTTTCCAGATGACTCTAGCATGTGTCAAGTTGACAAAATTGATCTAACACTTTGTCTCCTGACCACAGCTTCATCCAACAGGAACTGCTGGCCCTCAGTGTGTCCCTTAGAATATGGAATGCCAGGACCATGGACAGTCAGTCCTCACCAAATGAGAACTGAAAATATGAGTTTGGATCAAAAGAAATCAGGACAAGCACAGTGCTACTGAGATTGACCAAGAACAAAGGGAGGAAGGATGACTTGGGATCAGCAACACTAAGGTGAGATGGAAAGTGAAGGGATTTTGACAATAGAATCTGATAAACATAAGGCCTTTCTGCTTCAAGGCAATTTTATCTCCAGAACATCCAAGTTTGGACATTGTAAAATGACTGACATATGTAACAGGCTGAGCCACTGGAACTCTGAACACTATAAAATGACTGATAAATGTAAAATGACATATATAACAGGATGTGCCATGGAACTCTTACTATGATTAACATATTCCTACATCTTCAAACATTTATTAAAATGCAAAACTCCTTTGCAATCTGTTCTAGTACACATTTTAAGCCACTAAGTTAAACAAAGAGAAGATAAAGACAGAAAGGGGGATACAGAAAACAAAGATGCAATGTTCAGTTTATTGTGAACAGGGGAACTTAGCTCCTGAGCAATGATCAAAGTCGTCATGACTTTTCTTCAAAGTCTTTCAAATTTAAGCTCTCAAAGTGGTTTTCTTAAATCATAAAATTTACCCTTCTTCACTCACAATTAGATATCTGTGCCGGCTAGTTTTAGGTCAACTTGACACAAGCTCAAGTTATCAAGGAGGGAACCTTAACTGAGAAATGCCTCCATAATATCTGGCTATAAGGCATTTTCTTAATTAGTGATTGATGGGGGAGGGCCAGTCCATTGTGAGTGGTGCCATCCCTGGGCTGCTGGCTGTGGGTTCTACAAGAAAGCAGGCTGAGCAAGCCATGGGGAGCAAGCCAGTAAGCAGCATTCCTCCATGCCTTTGCATGAGCTCCTGCCTGTCCCGCGTGCTCTGTATTTCCTCGGCCGGCAAGAAATACACGCAGGACACTCGGATCCTTCTGCAGACAAGCTTTTAATGCATCTTACCAGAGCGGAGACACTGAACCAAGAAAACCATCCCTTATAAAGGCTGGCCAGCCGCCTGGGACGTGTTACCCTATGAATGGCTTCAGCTCCTCAGGCCAAATGAGCCACGGGATAGGCAGAGATCAAAGGAATGGAGATTACCCAGCGCCTGTGAAGTAATTTACATCTTGGTGTCTTCAGGCACCATTATTGTAATGGATAATGCAGGAACCGGCTCCCTACACCTGCCTCTAGGTTCCTGCCTTGTTTAAGTTCCTGTCCTGGCTTCCATCAATGGTCAATAGTGATATGGAAGTATAATCCAAATAAATCCTTTCCTCCCCAAGTTGCTTTAGTCATGGTGTTTCATCACAGCAATAGAAACCTTAAGAAAAGACAATACGTTTGCCCATTTTAAGTCCCTTGTGGGCAGAAGCTTTGCAGTTTAAGGAATCTGTACCACTTCTGGGGTGTGTATGTTCACACAGTTATGCTGATGGAAGAGAAGCAGCAAAGGGAACTATGGAGCCAGCAAAATTCTCATAATGAAGATTACTGGCATGTAGTCAGAACCTATAAATATTAATCAGATGGGAATTGGTATTACCCTACTACAAGAACATTGTATAATTAAAAGAAAGGGTGGGCATTGTGCTATACATATTTGTACAATTACCACCCATGGTACGAGATGCTAGCAGCTCTCCAGTGCCAGTGAGAACACTGATGTCATTTAACAGGGTGTTGCACTTAAACTCAAAGGACCCTTCAGATATCAGGAAAGAAATAGAGTTTTCAATGCATGTTCCTGTCTTTAAACAGCAAGTAAGGTCCTGGAAAGAAACATTTACTGGGTATCCATTCAAACCAGGCATTTGTTGAGCATTTAATATGCCATTTAATCCTTACTTCAAACCTGTAGGGAAGAAAATCACTATGACATTTCAAAGATGAAGCTATCCCAAAGCTGGGTTTACTGACCAAGGTATGGCTACAATTATGTCTGTCTGAACTTGAATAGATGTAAATCTCTTGAAGTAGGCAAAAGTATAAAAGCATGCATCCAGATGCTTAGAAATCATCCCTGGGTGGAGTCTCCCAGGAGAAGGAAGGTTTGGTATGAATGTAAGAGCTAAGGAGAAATTACCAGAGCTCCTATTCAGGAAAATGGATAGACACTGTACTTAGTAGACTAGCAAATGGTTTTAGGAGAGGAAGTTAATGAAGATAAAAACAACGTTAAAGACACAAACTGGGAACAAAATACAGTGTCCCTATTTCTCTGCCCCGTAGACCTAGTGGAAACAAGTGAGGAGGGACCAGGTCCACTCTAAAATGTGAAAGAGAAATCCAGGTCCATTCTAAAATGTGAAAGAGAAATCATGTCTTATGTAGGCAGAGTGGCTTATACTTGTAATCCAGCACACTGGAGGGTCAGTCAGGATTAGAGTGAGTTCAAGATCAGCCTAAATTACACTGAGGGATTCTGTCTCAAAAGGACAAAACAGAGTGCAGTGGTCTTTAATCCCAGCATACAGGAGGCAGAGGTAGGAGGAGCTCTGTGAGTTCGAGGTCGTCTGATCTAATTAATGAGTTCTAGGATAGCCAGAGCTGTATAGTGAGGCCCTATCTTTAGAGAGAGAGAGAGAGAGAGAGAGAGAGAGAGATTGTCACAAGAAAAAGTTCCAGTTTGTATGGTTCATGAGTCACCAAGACTCCAAATGAAGAGGCATTGTGATTAGGTAATTTTATGGTCTCCTTGCCACAGTCTAAAATCTAAATCCTTACAGGTTATTCAAGGTTTCCATGATATGGTCTCATCCAACAGTGTCCTGGTAAACCATGAATTGGGTAAGGGCTCTGACGTGTAGTGTTTGCCAATTTCCATAGTGTACATATTCCCACCATGGTGGATCTCAAGCTATCCCGCAGGTCAGGGCAGAGTTAGGAAAAGGTGTGCACAGTCAGCCATTCTGAGTGTTCTAACACATACTACCTTTGACTTTGCCATATTTTCCTTTCTCTTATTCTAGCTCTTCTCTCCCATAGAGCTGCTGAATTCTGGAGAAGGTGAACAGACAACTCTAGTCTCCACTTTCATCAAGTCACTGTTAATAAGTGTATTTCATATTACAGTTCGCCTCTAAGTAGCTTGAAGAATAGAGAAGGAGATTTCTTTTCCCTAATTTTTATTTGGGCTGGTTTGTCACACTGTTCAAAAGACCCCCACTTGGAAGCTGGAAGCCAAATGTAGACCAGAGACATTTTTTGAGCTCATGCTTAATTAAAAATTTTCCTAATTAGTTTGCCAACATTATATGCCAGAAAAAAATCCAAATTTCTAGAGTTTCTCAGTTGTTCCCATTTAAAACAATAACATGGAAATCACCTAAACATAGAAGCCATTCAAAAGATGTGAGCATCCTCAGCCCACCCTGCCTGCTGTGTCTCTCTCATCAATTTATCATGACAGTCTGGAGGCCCATGCATTCTGACCTCTCTTCCCCTATAGCTCCTCCTACATCTTCCCTCAGTTTCTCTAACAATCTCTTCACATCTGGACTCTACACTCACCAACCTTCTTTCTGAAATATCGCATCCTCCAAGCTTTTCACTCAGCCAACTCCATTATAGCTTTTCCACTCTGAGCTCACAGAAAGATTCCCAGAAAAGAGTCTCCATGGCTCCTCTCCACACAGCCGGTGATCTTTTAAAACCAGAAATCATGGACTGGAGTGAGGCTCAGTTGGTACTGTGCTTGCCTAACGTGCACAAAGCCTGGGTTTGACCCCAGGTACAATATAAAGCTGGGTATGCTGGTGCACACCTATAATCCCAGCTCTTGGAGGGTAGAGTCAGGAGGATCAGAAGTTCAAGGTTAACCTTGCTACACAGTGACTTTGATGCCAGCTTGCTATACATGAAACACTGATGCAAAAATAAATAAATAAATAAATAAATAAAAGTCAAGTAAAATAATAAAACAGGAACTGAGGAGATGGCTGAGCAAAGGGAGCACTTACTATCCAAGCATGAAGATCTGGTTCAGACACCCAGCTAAATCAGGCCTGATACTGTCCATCTAATCAGTGCTGGTGGGGCTGGAGACAGGAAATACAGGCACTCCATGGCCGGCTAATCTAACCAGAACAGTCAGCTCCAGGTTCATTGAGACCCTGTCTCAAAAACTTAGTGGGGAAGAATTAACCTCTGTCTTCCATGCTTACATACACAGCCACCTACAACCACAGACACACAAATGCACATACATACACACAGTAAACAAGCAAGTAATTCATTTAAAATATAAGTCAAACCAGGAACAACACAATTATAACAAAACACAAACTCCTTAATATCCCTAGACAACTTTGACAGCTGTAATTGAAAAGAGAATTACATCACTATCAGACTGACATTATTAAAATTGTCTTTGGACTGCCTGAGACAAACTCTTACCTTACAGAATCTATCCTAGCCCTCTATTTATTTATGTGTTTATTTATTTCATTTTCTATTTATTTCCAGAAATTGTCATTACCTGCAAGCACGTGTGCCCTTCCACACTGCAAATTCCTTTAGGATGACACAACCTTGAAAGGCAAACAGTCTACACAAGAGAGGCACAGCACCTGGTTTCAAGCCCTGGCTCAGTTACTTACCAACTGCAGGACCTTTATGAATTGCCTGACCCCTCTGATGCTAGTTTCCTTCCTCTATGAAGGTATTAACCACTTAAAAAATAGAAGCAAATGTTTATAAGTGGTGAAATGTCACATAGGAGGAACTGAGCTCACGTTCTTTGCATGGAACACCTTAGCTCTGACAAGAACCTTTTGAAGTGGTGACTAATACGTTTGCTACTCTTTTATATATGAAGTAGACTGAGGAAGAGTTTAGTGATTGGGTGGTCAAGATGTCATTTAAGCCCAAGGTGAAATGATACCTGTCCCATGCTTGCTACTTTAGTGCTGCGTTTGCAGTGTCCTCTCCCACCAGGGCTCCTTCAAGGCCCCTCTCATCAGGGACAATGGGTAAGTCTTAATCATAAACTACCTCATGCTCCAGTCATAAACTGTTCATCCCTGGAAAGTTGCGGATGGAGGACGCAAAATAAATGTGCAACTCTCCAGGGATAAACAGTGAGTGACCTTATGAAACTGAACAAAGGGCTCGAGACCAGGCTGGGGAAATCCACAGAAACAGCTGACCTGAGCAAGTGGGAGCTTATGGACCCCAGTCTGACAGCTGCAAAACCAGCATAGGACTGAACCAGGCCCCCTGAACATGGGTGTCAGCTAGGAGGCCTGGGCAGTCTATGGGGCCTCTGGTAGTGGAACCAGGATATATCCCTAGTACACCAATAGACTCCAGGAGCCCATTCCCCATGGAGAGATTCTTTCCCAGCCTAGATACACGGGGAGGGCCTAGGCCCTGCCCCAAATGACTTGACAGATTTTTATGACCTTCATGGAAGGCCTCACCCTCCCTGGGGAGTGGATGAGGGATAGCATGGGGGGGGGGTCCATGGGCGGCATGGGAGGATGGGAGGAAAAGGGAACTGGAATTGATATATAAAATAAGATTGTTTCTAATTTAAATAAAATTTATAAAAAATTGAAACTCTCAAGGAAGAATCATTTCCTGGAAATTACTCAAATCTATCATTTCCAAGCTACTACTAATAATAATAAATTTCATCCTCTGAGCCAAACTTGAAAACCTACAGCTATCCTTGAAAATGTATTCAACACAAAGAACATCCTTGTGTAAAATGCAAATGATAGCACCAAAGGAAAGGAATCAGTGATTGACATGAGCTTTCCAAGTCTGAACCACTTCAGCATGGATTGAAGAAAGGCATGTGCTGACTATAGTCATGCATGGCTATTTGTCCCTATAGGAACCCCTACTTTGGCCTGACCTCCCATTTAAAGCAGTCCAATCCAGCTGGCTTGCAGAGTTAATCCCACAGGTGGATATCATGTGAGCATCTTCATGGAGAGGCGATCTCCTCCCCTCCCATACAGGTAAGGATAATGCCCATATCATTATCATCTCCAACCCTTACAATTTCTGAAACCATGGAGTTCTGTCATGGAATACCATTTTCTTCAAGTCCCCTGCAACAATCATTTCATTTGAGAACAATGATGAAATTATATCACCATGTCTCCCTGGGAGCCTTTCTCCTTGCCATGTGGATTCCAGAAAAAGTAGATCACAGACATTCTAGAACAGAACATGTTAATGCAAAATCAATATCAATTTTGCCTCTTTAGTGGCTCCAGCCAAAGTCTGTGCCATCCTTAATCCCAGTGGCACTCACTGCAATCCTTTTTTACATCCTGCCCAAACATACCAAGTCCAGTCCCCATCCTACTAAAGGGTTATGTGCTGTTGGATGTCCCTCAGTTATTTGGAAAAATACATTACACCACCATATTGGGACACTACAGGAGGCCTCTCATTCCAGAATTTTCCCATGAAGCCCAGAGGGAATTCTCAAGAGGCTCACAGGCAAAGCTCTGCCCCCATGAAATCACAAGAGAAAAAAATTGGAGGAATGAGAATACACTGGCAAAGATAATTTCATTCATTAGAGAATTTCCTCCTCCACATTTGCCAGATTGCATACATTACTGGGCACAGCTTTTTATGTGTAATTCAGACCTCAATAAAGCAACTTAAGAACAAAAATTGGACACTGAGAGATGGTTTAGCCATGAAGCACTTGCAGCATAAGCATGAGGACCTGAGTTCAATACCCAATACCCACATAAAAGTACGAAAATCTAAAATCCCAGCATGAGGGAGGAAGAAATGGGCAGATCCCATGGGGCTCGTCATTCTACCTAAATGGCCAGTCATTCTACCTAAATCAATGAGCTCCAAGTTGGATTAGAGAACCTGTCTCAAAAAATTAAGGTCAAGAACAATTGAGGAAGATCCTTGATATCAACCTCTGGCCCCCACACAGATACACATACATGTATTTACAAGAACACAAACATGCTCACAAAGGTGAACAATGCCCATAGTTGACTTGTGGCTTCCACTCTTTCATGCACACATGCACACATGTGCACACACATACTTACACAAAAAAAGGAGTAAAAGGTACTCTTATCATGGTCTTATAGTGTATTCTCTAATTGTTGGAAATTCTAAATGAAGCAAAGCAAATTATGTGTGTATATATATATTAATTTTTACAGATAAAATTTATATTTTATATAGCATGAAGTTGTCAAAATTACAGCTAGAGTATTATTAATGTCATTTATAATAGCCTTATATTATGAATATACATAATAAAATTATATGTGACATGTGTATATACACAACACACATATGTATTCAGATGTGTGTATAAAGCTGATATATAATACAACATAGTTGCACTGTTTTAGCCTTCAGTTAAAAACATAAAGTACTTCATGCTGACACACTCCATTGCTCAGTCCTTTTCCCTTCCAGGTCCAATCCTACACAATATAGAGATATAGAAAATGGATTCAGTTACTTCAAAGAGTCCCTCACCTGTCATCATTCCTGGAAATCTACTAGTGGGAATGGGGCCGGTGGAGACATTTCCTTGGGCTGCACATTGATGCAGTATCCTTAGTGAGGATATATACTTTTCCAATAGATTTGGTTTTTCTTGAAGAGGCTAGACAATGTTACAAGGACGCAGCTCTAGGGTCACTTCTACTAGAAAGCTGAACACTTGCCTCTGGTATTCTACAATCAAGTTTGCAAAGGTGAAGCCCTGAAGGTAACTACACGGGCCATCTTAGGACAGCAGCTGAGGAATAAGGAAGTTAATATCTGGAGCGACTCCTGAGAGAACTTAGTCACTACTTAAAGATCCTCCTGAGAGGTTCAGGCAAATTTGATTCTCTCTCTCTCTCTCTCTCTCTCTCTCTCTCTCTCTCTCTCTCTCTCCCGCTCTCTCTCTCTCTCTCTCTCCTTCTCTCCATTTCCCATGAGGTTTTGTTTTCTTTTAAGTTCATGGACCATAAGAAAATGGTCCATGCCACATGCCCCTCAGTAAAACCTTAGGCTGGGGGTGAAGTGATCTATCACGGGTTAGTGGCCACCACTACCTCATCTGTTCATCACTGATTCTGCCACCTTTGGGTGAGGATCTGTTGACATTTTCTTAGGGAGACCCTCTACTTTTGTGGGCTCCCATTTGCACTGTATTTATTGACATAACATGTAATCCTTCAATGAATAGTTAATGAATAATAAACATATACTGGACATGTCAATGTTCTGGGAACTGAGATGTGTGATATGGGACATGTGATCTGACATTGTGACTGGTTCAGAAGACCATCTGTGGCCTTAGATAGGCCATGAGAAGTCAGTTTACTTTCATGAACTCTAATAATTGAAATGTAGAATTTTATTTGTCTTTTCTTGTCACCATATGGGAAAATAACTAAGTTACAGGAAGAAAAGCAGAGGAAGAAAGAGAAGGAAAGAGGACTGGAGGGATGGGGGAAGGGAAGAGGAAAAGGAAAGGGAGGTGGGGGAGCCATGAACAAATGCCCCTTTTTGATTAGACTTATCTGAGATTATTTGTTTCTTACAATGCAAATCTGATTAAGCAAACTAGGTCCACGATTATTAGCCTCCCTTCAACCAAAATAAAATAAATATTTCACCATGAGATTAAGGAATATGATCTTTTTCTCAAGATAGAGTATAGCTCACCTCTGAACCCAGAGGACTCTAAGAAGAAAACTAAGACCAAGAACCAAAACCCACTTATTGACAAAATACACAATTCTTCAGTGAATATGTAATGAGTAACAAATGCATTCTGAACAAGGTAGTATTCTAATCTTCTGAGACATCGTCATAAATGAGGGACAGTGTCCCCCTCATGATACTCACATTCCAGCAGAGAAAACCAGAACACAAGTGTGTATACTGCTGCATGGAAAAGAGGCCATGCCCTCCCTGGTATAGGCTTCCTTGAAAGGCAAAGGGCTAATGGAGAGGCCCCGGGTGCGAGTGCACAAGACAGGGTACTCGGAGACAAGGTTGAGTTGGCAAGAGGTCAGACCTCATAGGGTCACATAGGTTTACAGGGAACTTAGCTCTGAGATGGGTGGGCTCCATTGGAGCTTTTGGGGACCTGGGAATGAAATTTGAATTTGCTTCTTCACTTAAAAGGATTGATCATTCAATCATCTGTGGGGTGTCAAGGAAGGGCATGGACAGATTCTGGAAGGCATTTTCCTAGGGAAAAATCTACTCAATGTTTTTGGTGGAAACAATAAAACCTTCTAAATTCAAGTAGCCTGCTATAAGTCTATTATACTTAAAAATGAAGAGCCGAACACTGACAAACTACACCTGTAGAGAAGGGATCCAACACCATTTTTTACAGATCAATTTTGGTTTCTCATAGTTCCAGACAAATCCACTAGGGACTGCCTTTACCTCTACCACACAAGAGCTACTTGGTAGTGTCTAGAGAGGCTTTCTGTTGTCCTGACAGGTGGAGTGGGCATGACACTGCCATCTAGTGTATGGAGGCCAAAGATGCCGCTTAGCATTCTGCAATGCTTGGAACAGACCCCCCCTTCACTCTCTGCCATACACACACAACAGAGAATTATCTAATTCAAATACCAACAGTCTCTAGTCTGGACTCAGGAGAGCCATTGTTCTCAGATTTTCTGTTAGTGACTCTCACGCACAGTCCATATGAAATCAGGAAAACACACACCGATTTTGGTCATCTTTCTCTTTGACTGGTATTTGTAAAAGCAGATACTATGCTTGCTGTTTCACATTTAAGAGCAACTCATAGTGGAGAAGAATGAATGGTGGCCCATGCTCTCAAATCAAAGTAGATTATTAGGGAAGAGTGTGTGGGACAATGTTTCTGAGTCTGCAACAGGAAAGCTTAAAGTTTCATATATATATGAAAGTGTCATTCCAGAAAAACAAAAGTACCTGGTGTAGACTGTGCTTTAGGAGGAAAATGCCTTTGAGGCCCAACTGGCTGTATAATGAAGTGATAATGGATGCAGAGCTGTGTTTTGTATTCCATTCCAGCACACTGGACTTGAATCTGAGCTTGAAATGCTAAATCCTTCAGTGCTTTGGCCCCTCATCAGTGAAGTGCAAATCAAGGCCTTTGACTGCTCCTGAGGATGGTTCAAAAAAAAAAAGCCAGGAACTATAAACATGATGTTTTCAAACTGCCTACTGTCCAGTGGGGGGCTGAATAGTACACAGAAACTAGTGTGGTGGACTGTCATACACACAAGCTGCAGCAGTAGCCTGTTAAACTTCATTTAATAATAAAAAAATGTTTCACTGAAGTAAGAAAGTGAGGTTAGCATGTGAAGCCTCATAAAAAAAACATGGTTATTATTTTAAAGGGTATTAATTTTTATTTCAAATGGAAAACAGAAATACTCTCTAGGTTTTCAGTTCACTGGCAATTTCACTTAGAGAAAAAAAACTAACATTTTGGCAGTTTTATTGTACTGTAGCTAATGTTATGCAAAAGATGTAGAAAGGGGTGTGTGTGTGTGTGTGTGTGTGTGTGTGTGTGTGTGTGTGTGTGTGCTCATGTTAGACTGAGCTTTTTGCTTGGTGATGTGGAATAGAGAGTGTTTGGCAGCTTGTTTCAACAAAGCTTTTTTAACTCATCGAACCAGGGGCTCAATAGTTAAGAGCACTTGTTACTCCTGCATAGGACCTGAGTTCAGGTCCCAGCACCCACATGATCACAACTGCCCCTAACTCCAGTTGCAGGTGATCTGGTGTTTTCTTCTGATCTCTGTGGACACCAGGCAACACATAGTACATACACACATGTAGGCAAAACATTCATACACATAAAATAAGTAGCCTTAAATTTTTAAACCACAAAACTACTTTTTTAAAAAAATCATTGTACCAAAGGCATAATAGAGATCCTGAAAATGCAAGAAATCTGTAAGTTGATGAGCTGTTTAACATTTTACCATCATGATTAAATGTGTAATGCAATTTGTGGATATCCAACATTCAAAAAGTCACTCTTATGTTTTTAATTTTATGTTTTAAGGAAAATAACATTAACAAGAAACTTCTTTTTGATTCTATATAAATTGATTTCTTTTCAAAGCACTAAAAAAACAAATTCCATGCACAGCTTAGGAGGTAAACTCAGTGGGAAGTACAACAGACAGTAGAACAAAGATTCAAGTTCACACAGCACTTCATAAACAGATTTGGATGTCTGGAGAAGAGCAGGACTCTGGCAAAGGAAGATAAACAACAAAAGGGAAGGAAACACTCTTGTTGGTTTAGCTAGCCTGGCCCTGCCAGGTACACTTGAGAACACAAGCTCTTATACTTATACAAGCACAGGACTGTCATCCAACCTGGTTGATGACATGCTAAGGGAGCAACTGGAGGACACACAGACATCCAAGCTTGTCTTTGGATGATGCCTGACTTACAATGGCTCTAGCTTAAGTTTTTGTTTGTTTGTATGTTTTTGACTTTACAATGGAGCAAAAGCAATATGTACTCAGACTGAACCCGTACTTGGCAGTTTAAATTTTGATCTTTCACCACATGAGCGATATACTCATGCAATTCACTCACAGGCAAATTCAGCCAGAGAATTCACTCACAGGCACATTCTCCCTCAGAATTCACTCACAGGCCCATTGTGCCTCATAATTGACTCACAGGCACATCCTGCCTTAAAATTCAGTGACATGCTCATTCTGTCACAGAATTCACTCACAGGCCCATTGTGCCTCAGAATTCACTCCCATTGTGCCTCAGAGGTCACTCACAACTTCATTCTATCTCAGAATTCACTCACAGTCAAAATTTGCCTCAGAATTCACTCACATGCTCATTCTGTCTCAGAATTCACTCACATGCACATTTTGCCTGGGAATTCACTCACAGTCGCACTTTGCCTCAGAACTCACTCACAGTCACACTTTGCCTCAGAATTCACTCACATACATATTCTGCCTGAGAATTCACTCAAAGGCACATTCTGTCTCAGAATTCACTCACAGTCACATTCTGTCTCCGAATTCACTAACAAGCACATTTTGCCTCAGAGTTCACTCACAGTCATATTTTGGCTCAGAATTCACTCACATGCACATTGTGCCTCAGAATTCTTTCTTAGTCATGAAAGTCTTTTTCCACGTTCACAGAGGAGAATGGCAAGTTTCTCAAAAAGCTGATGTCACAGTATTTTTAGAAATGGGGCCAGAAACTTGGGCTACAATAGACACACACTAGATCTCACACAGAAAGAAAGGTGAGATCAGGGTGTGGTTTCAATAAGAAGCCATATGCCATGTTCAAAGTCCTAGGAAGCTCTCTCACCTCCCAAACAAACCTCAATCCAGCTACACATACACACACATACACACACACACACACACACACACACACACACACACACACACATGCCCACCAGTGACTGGAGGGCACAATCTAGCCAAAAGAAAGAGGCTAAAGAGGTCATAGGCTTCAACACCCTTTCTTCAGGAAGAAGGGAACTAAGAAAAAAAGATACAAGACAAGCACTATTGCCAGAGTGGAGGGTGATCACAAAAGACAGAAAGCAGCAGTATGCAGACATTCTGCATCTTTTTGAAGGGAAAAAGTGACCTGAAGCTCCCAGGTATAGGCATTCCCAGATGGGAAGGTTTGGGAGTGCAGCAGAGGAGAGGTCAGGAGCCAGGAGCCCAGTTTACCAAGCCCCTTACTGTTGAGAGACTTGTTATGTATTTCCTCTTTTCTAAGTAAACCCTTACTGTGATAAACATCCCCCACAAAATTTTCTATTTCTTGTGATCAAAGGGAAAACTAAAAACTGAAGCATCAGACTGAGGCAAGAATCCCTAATGGAAAGAATGGAAATGTAAAGGCTTTGTGGGCATGCTCAGGAATGGCACACACTTGTCTCTCCCACTTTCTGTCAATGTCCTTTCTCTGTTACTACAGCATGGCTCCTACTCACCCTTTAAGACCCAGCTTAGATGTTCTGTGGTCCTCTCCCAGGATCACAGAAGGAATACATTGTATATTCTTTTCTAAGCAATGAGAGGATCTGATGCTGATACCCACTATGGTGCTCGCCTGTTCCTCTAATAGACAGTGAACGTCTTTATCTTGATATGTTGTATCTCCACCATAGGTTGAAACCTGTGGCCTGCACTGTGCCCCATCAGCAAGCACAATGCCCAAGTGAGAAATTCTTAGGTTGAGATAGCTCAAGTACCCTGAGTCCCTGTTTAAGCAAACTGAAATTCATCTCAGAACAGAATATCCCCAGCTCAAGAAAATGAAACTTAAGTGGAATTAACCAGATCCTGTTCACCAATCTCCAACTAAGGACTCCCCCCACCAATTGTGGTTTGAATGTTCTGTTTAAACCTTGAATTGAAACATAGTGGTTGGTGTGTCAGTATTGAGAGATGGGAATTTCAAAACTGTGACCAGGCCCCACAACTGCCTTCAGAAATGGATTAATGCCATTTTGTGGGCGTGGACTAGTTATTTGGAGAGTGGGCTCCTGTAATCCCTCAGTTTTCCTTTGTCTTATACATGTTCACTTAGCTGCCTCACAAGGATGACCTCTCTAGACCTCAGCCCCATGCTTTAGACTTCCCTACCAACAGAGCCATGAGTCGGAAAAACCCAGAACCTACCGGATCCTTTTGTAGTACTTATAGGGTCTATGGCTGTTTAAATGTGAAGCGTCTTTTACAGACTTATGTCTTTGAATATTTGGTCCTTAGCTCGTGGCATTGTTGGGTGGGGGGAGACTGTAGAACATTGACCCTCACTATAGGAAGTGGTTCTCTGAGGGTGGGCCTTACATTTTACATGTCAGCCCTACTTCCTATCTTCTCTGCTCTCTGCTTCCTGATTGTAGACACAGTGTGGCCAGGTGTCTCACTCCTGCCGCTCTGCCATCCCTGACACAATTGTATCCATTTTTAAACTAGGAGTCAAAATAAATCCTTCCTCCTTTACATCCCCCCTTATCAAAATTTGATCATAGGAAAAACATAGGCTGAGACACTCCTGCTTGACCCAGCTATTGACATGGTCTCACATCTGCCCAGGAATTACCTGACAACCTTGAATCACTGCTGTAGCTAAGTTGTGTGTAGTTCTTTGTCCCATGCATTGTGACACGTGTAGAAAACTGGAAGAGAAATGGTGCTAACATCCATGAAGGAAAACTTTTGAGCACTGGGAGGTGGGAGTTGGTGGGAAATGTTCCTTTTTCATGTCTAAGGAGACAATGTTGAGGTGCAGTCTAAATAGCTTCTTCAGAGTCCACACAATTGCCTCCCTTACCTTCAGTCTGACCAGCCCACAATGACATATCCTTGGATTGACTTTTACTCCTTTCATCTTGAAATTATTTCCTAAAATGTGTTGCCTGTCAACAAGCCTTCACCTAAGCCTTCACAAAGATAAAACTTCCTGGTGATTTGGGTAGCAGGGTACAGCACACATGGGACCTGCTTCCACAATCAACATCTGGGTGTAGAAAACTACACCTACCATTGTTATAAAGACTATGAAGGGGATTGTAGCTAACATGCCTGCCTTAGGGTTTCTATTGCTGTGAAGTGATACCATGGTCATGGCAACTCTTACAAAAGAAAACATTTCCTTGAGATGGTGGCTTACAGTTCAGAGTTCCAGTCCATTATCATCACAGTGGAGAGCATGGCAGCATGCAGACAGACAAGGTACTAGCTAATCTTGATCAGAAAGCAACAGGAAGTAGACTGAGGCACTGAGAGTGTCTTGGGCAAACATGAGACCCCAAAGCCCACCCCCACAGTGGCATTCTTTGTCCAACAAGGCCACACCTACTCCAACAAAGCCACACCTCCTAATAGTGCCACTCCCTACGAGCTTATAGGGGCCAACTACGTTCAAATTACCACAATACTTTTGTGGCTAGATAGGCATCTATCTTAGAGATGGGAAGAATCTCAATATGCTAAAGTTTAAAAAAACCCAAAGAGACACCTGTATACAGCAAGGCCATCTCCTATATCTAAGCAAGCTTCAGACCATGGCTTGCAGTCATTGAGAGTACTATGGGGCTATTTCAAGAACATGCGCTAACTTATTTGTGCACTGTACCTTGCCAGCCGAGGGAATAAATCCCTCCTTATTTCCATCAGTCTGCTAAAATATGTAGATGCTATGAAGAAACTAATCAAACATAAATTCATTCTGAAAAGTTCTGATATTTTTAGGTAACCTTTGACCCTTGAATGTCCTCTATCAATAAACACAACACACCGCACCCTGAAGGCTACCTGCAAATCAGGTTCCTATCATCACAAAGAGAAGCTGAATTCTCAGAGCATGGGAACCCCTATGCTAAGTCACACCCAATAAAAAAAATCAATAATAGACTCTAGGCCTCCAGCACCTTCTGATATAATCTTACAACTGGTAACTTAATTAATTGATTGACTATTTTAATAACCCTGGAAGAACATTATACTATTTTGTCCCATTTTCAAAGGGAAGGAAACAGATATACAATGCATAAGGAACTTGTCAGAGACTATAGGTAAGTGGTTTAGCCAAGTCCAGGATTGAGGCCTATGAGACCTTCTTGTCACAGAATTCTGTTCACATATTGGGGCATATAGTGCTATGTGTGAAGCAGTTATAATCCAGTCCCACTCTTTGAAAAAGTTTTCTTTCTGCCAATCTCATTCAATCATTCTGCCTTTCTTCTCAGTTTAAGCAGGTTTAGGGTGTAATGGGATTTAACTTCTCCTACCTATCCATTTCCAAGGACTTCTTGCTCTTTAATCAGAGGCTTGCTCTCTGGCCTTTAACTCACCTACAAAGGGAGGTTCAAAAGGAGACAAGCTCCATTTACTGAGTGTCCACAGCTGCCCCAATCTATCCCAGGTGCCAGGGAGGACATCCTGGGCATACATAGAGATATCAAGGGCAGGCATCATGTATATACATAGAGATATCAAGGGCGGTCATCCTGTATATACATAGAGATATCAAGGGTGGGCATCCTGTATATACATAGAGATATCAAGGGCAGGCATCCTGGGTGTATATAGTGGCATCAGAGAGCGATCCCACAACTTCCAACTTCTTTCTGGAGATATAAAGTGACTGCAAGAAAGAAATGCATGGTCACATTTTCTGAGTGTGTCCCTTTGTCCCAAAATCAGGGAAAGCTGCTTTCTGAGCCCCCTCTCACACTCCTCTGTTGCATAAGTACAGGAGCCCCAAGCAAGCCCTCCTTTGAAATGCCAGCAGTGCATACCCCATCCCCACCCCTGTAGCCCCAGGCAGCCATCAACCTTGTCACTTGTCAGAATGACTGTAGTGACACAGTGAAGCTGGACCCAGTCAACCTTGGCTGATTTGCATGTGTAATTCACTAAGTATATCTATCTGTCACAATGCTGTGGACCATTCCCTGACAGGGTGTGCCATGATGAATGGCCACTAAGGGGCAGAACGAACAGAAGTAAGGTTCCCAGGTCCATCAACACAGAGGACTGAATGTAAGCGTTGAAGGGGTTACAGTATATCTCCCCAAGAAAGGTTTCCAGACATGCCTGCAATGTCACATTCACAGAGAAAACTCTGGATCACAGTACAGACGTTTGGCATTCATCTAGGTTGTCCTTTCCTTCATCTAAAGTATGCCAGTATGTCACAAAGCATTCCTGTCCTAGCAACTTGGTTAGGTATTGCTTATCTAAAGTTATTGAGCCTCAAGAAGTATAATGGGAAGTGGACTTTGACCCAGTATTTCAACTACCCTAGGATTTTATCCTTATACATGCAAAGACTTGGCTGTTCTTTATAGATGATTGGATGATAATGATAAATGAAGTTTGGCAAACTTGTAGGGCATTTTCTTAACCTAACAATTGCTATGAGTGAGCCCGTCCACTGTGGCCATGCCATCCCTGGGCAGGTGGCCCTGGAGTGTATAAGGAAGCAGACTGAGCAAGGCAAGGGGAGAGAGCAGAGCAGTGTTCCTGGGTGTCTGCACTTCAGTGGCTTAGGTCTGCACTCTGATCTTCAGGCAAGCTTTATTAGATCACCACAATTTTTCTTCTTACAAGAAGAGACATGGGAGTGCCCCCTTCCTCTGCCCCTCCTTTCTTTTCTCCCCAACCAATTGACACCTCAATTGATGCGACTCTAGCATCAATAAATGCAGGAAAATAAGTTTCTGTTGTTCAAAACACATAGTCTATGGCATTTTGTCCTGAAGCTTGAGCAGGCAAGTGCACCCACGGTCACATAGCCATCAAATAGTAGAGCAGAATCTAACCCTAGGCTCCCTTCCTGCATCGGATTGAGTGTAGTTGACACTGTTGGTTCCCAATCTGCAGCGTCCACTTTCTTTCCTCCTTCCCCAGAGAATTCCAGTAGAATTCTTGTTCTTCTTATTAGAGATTGGTTTAATTTGGTTCATGTTGCAATTTGAAAAGTGAGATGGAATCACAAGTCTACCAAAAGATTTCTTTACAATCAGAGATAAGTAGGAAGAAATGGGCTCTACTCTACCACTAGGCATGAGCACACCTGCTCTTCATAGTTGGGATTAATTTTGTGATCCTGGGAGAGCTACCCTGAGGAGATGATGCTAAGAAACACAGAGTGTCAAGACGGTATGAATCTGTGTTGTGTCAATATCACAGAAACCATCTTTGACATCTTGTTGTTAATAGTTTCTTACTATTCCTGCTATTGTGAGTAGTGTTTTCTGTCACTTATAGTAGATATGCCAACTGAAAACATTCATTATAGGAAGCCCCCAAACATAACTACCCACAAGTCTGACAGGTCTGGGAGAGGGGAGAGGTCTGACAGGTCCAGGGCTTGAAAACCACTACAACAATGACCTGACCTTCCCAACAGAGGCAGTTCCTAGTGTCAGATTCATTTACCCAAATAGGAAAAGGCAGCCACTCAGGGTGCTTCCTACCAAGTGCCATCTCTACTCTTTAACTTTTGTTTTGTTTTGTTTTTGTTTTTCGAGACAGAGTTTCTCTGTGAAACAGTCCTGGCTATCCTAGAACTCATTCTGTAGACCAGGCTGGCCTCAAACTCACAGAGATCTGACTTCCTCTGCCTCCCGAGTGCTGGGATTAAAGGTGGGCACCACCAGCACCCAGTCTCTTAAACATTTTTAACTTGTTCATTTAAGGGCTATCTGGACAGAGCTCCGGGCTGGAATATGAGCTGAGTAAGACACAACCCTTCACTCTGTGATATTTTGGTCACACTCTGGTGCTCCCGAAACTGACAATAAAGTTTGCTTTGAATCAGAGGGCAGAGCTAGCTACTATCTAAAAGGTCACTTCTCCACTGCTTCTCTCATCATTCAGATTCTTACCCCAATATCTGACTCCCCAGTTTTTATTGATAAAGAATAATTAGACAAATGCTTCAGCCCTTGTGCCTGTTTACCAGTGGTTGGTAATTCTCACTATGGGCATCCAGATTCTTGAAGGCAGCTCTGGCTCCTGCTGTCTCCAATAAAATTGGCAGCCACCGAAGGACACAGACTTTATATTTACTTCTAGTATAACATTGGCTTGTTATAGCAAACTCCGAATTTCATTAAATAAACAGATGTATTAATTAATTAATTAATTAATTAATTAGAACATCTAATAAGTGTCAAACACAGGGCCACAAATATATACTTCTCAGGCAAGAAATCAAGAAGAGAAAACATAAGGGGGAAAATAAAGTCAAAATAAAAACACTTTTTAAAATTAATTATGGCTCACACCTTTAATTCCAGCACTTGGGAGGCAGAGGCAGGCAGATCTCTGTGAGTTTGAATCCAGCCTGGTCTACATAGCTAATCCCAAGAAATCCAGAACTACATAAGAAACCCCATCTTGAAAAGCTGAAAAATAAATTAATTGTGCCAAAGAGAAAGAAATTATGTGTCTGGAGTGGCAGACGTGTCAGTGAACTTCATCAGACCACAGCATAGTGTGTTCATGTATGGAAACACCACACTGTGTCCCATAAACACATACAATTACTAGAAGGAAATGGCTCACACGGTAAAGCACTTGCAAGGCTAGCGTAAGAACAGGAGCTCACCAGACCCAGGTGAAGCTGAATGCCATAGCTCACATCTGTTATTCCAGCACTCCGAGCATGAATAGGAGGCAGATAGGAGACTTCCCAGATGCCTTCCTGAATACACATCAGGAAACAAGAAACTGTGCCTCAGTCGAGGTGGGAGAAGGGCTGATGCCCAGAGGTAGCCTTTGGCACACACACATTTGCACTCACATAAACACACACACATGAGCATATGCAAACAAGTACACACATTTGTACACATGTAGACACAATTTTTAAAGTGAAAATTTAACAAATGCTTATGAATAAAGTGGTTCCACATAGAACTATCAAAACAAGCAAATGAAAATATATAAATAGAATTAGTTTCAGTGTCATGTAGACAAATAGCAGGTGAGCTGTTAATTGACATTAAAGAAAATATATAGTTGGAAGAAAATTAAACCAACTGACTGCTGTGTTAGCTTTTGCCATTACAGCATCCTTAAGGTAACAGATTGAGTCATAAAAGTTATTTTTGATACACAGTTCTGAAGCTTCAAGTGAGAAATCAAATTATTCCATCTTGTCAGGAATCTGGTGAGAAGGGGAAACGCAAAGAAATAGATGGATGCCCTTGAGGGACATAGCCCCAAAGACCCATGGATCCCCTATAAGATCTGTCAAGACCCCACCTCCTGAAGGCTCACAGAACCTCTGAGTTGCACAATCCTGGGAGTGAAGCCATTGAAATACGGACTTATGGAGGAGGCCTTTGTCTAAAACATATTGCATGCTTTGTGCCAATAAACAAACATTCTTTTAATTAATTCCCCAATAATGAGACAGGTGTTGTCAGCTTGTATTTGAGACAGGTTCAAAGTCACACAGTCAGCACACAGCAGAGCCAAGATTTAAAATTTCTAGTTGTTAACTCACATCCTTTGCTCTTACCATTTGGTATTTCCAAATGATGGTAAAAGTTGTGCCTTTGGATAAAAACACAAATGCAAATAATATTTAATATTTTATGCTCTGGTATGTATGTCTGGGTACTTAAATCAATGGCACAGACATGATTTAAAAGCAGACAATTCTCAGCCTGCCCTGTGCATCTCATGTCTGGGGAAACCAGGGAAAGACTCACATGCTCTCAACCCTACCCTTCATTTATTTCCCTCTTCTCTTGACTGACGGTAAAAGCCACCGGCATTGGATTCTAGTAGAGTTATAACAAACGAGGATTCAACTTCAAGGCACCTTTCCTCACAACGTAATTCCTGAAATATTAATTTTCCTTTATCTCCTTTCTAAATGCTCTGGTACCTCAGTGTCAGAGCCTCTCCCAGCTAACAGCTTTTGTGGTTAAAGACCATTCTCCACTGTGTCTCAGTTGATCCTGGCTTTCCAGGATAACGGTTGCCAGGTAAACACACAGCTTACACAATGGCATCTTATCAGCAGACAGGCATTGAATTAGCCCAGTGAACCACAGGTCTGGGCTGGCAGCAGAAGACAGACAGGGGTGGCAGACTTGAGAATCAGAGCTCTGCATACTGCTGGGGTCCTGCTGGAGTGGATTAGGGGGTCTGTGTTCAGCTGACAGGAGTCAGAGAGGCTGTAAGATATTTCAACCTGCAATTATCCAGGTCTTCAAACCGTGAGACAAAATCTGCCTCACTTGTGGGCATGGAATTCACACTGTTGCTAAGTGTGCGTGTGTGTGTGTGTGTGTGTGTGTGTGTGTGTGTGTGTGTGTGTGTGGTGAGTGTGTCTGTGTGTGAGTGTGGTGTGTGTGAGTGTGAGTGAGAGTGTGTGTGTGAGTATGGTGTGTGTAAGTGTGTGTGTGTGTGTGGTGTGTGTGAGATAGAGTGTGTGTGAGTGTGTGTGTGTGTGTGTGTGTGTGTGTGTGTGTGTGTGACTGTGGTGTATGTGAGTGTATGTAAATTGTGTGTGAGTGTATTGTGATTGTGGTGTGTGAGTGCATGTGTGTGTGAGTGTGTGAGTGTGTGAGTGAGTGTGAGAGAGTGTGAGAGTGTGTGTGTGTGTGTGTGTGTGTGTGTGTGTGTGTGTGTGTGTGTGTGTTTTCCCTGCATCCCACCCCATGGGAAGTAATTTTCACAAGTTCCCTCTTCGAACAACCTTTACTGTATTAGATCAATCACCCCTCAAAAACTTCCAGATTCTCTCCCCAGAGGACCACAGAAGGGATCTTGAGGGTCTCTCTCTTAAGACAACTCTGGTTGGCTTGATTTCTGCCAATGCATGAGCTTGGAGGGGGGGCACAAGTTTTT
The DNA here is from genome assembly GCF_003668045.3 of Cricetulus griseus. Classification (NCBI taxonomy): domain Eukaryota; kingdom Metazoa; phylum Chordata; class Mammalia; order Rodentia; family Cricetidae; genus Cricetulus; species Cricetulus griseus. The sequence goes on along the minus strand of NW_023276806.1, from coordinate 153,063,066 downwards.
AAAATGTGTATTCTCAGCTTGATTTGGGCTTTAAAAGCACAAAGTCACATCTTTGCACAGTTGGGGGCTGGCAGGGACTGCAAGTGACGAATCGTGGGATGGGATATTCCCCATCTCATCCGTTTTTGGAAGATCCTCTGCATCAAGGTGGGCCGCTTCTGAACCTCAAATTGTCTGGAAGATGCGTTTGCCCAGAAAACATGTGGAGGAGGCTCCCTGGGCCAGCTCGTCGGAATCCGACCTGTCAGCAGCACATGGCAGGGCTAACTTATGAAGAGCGTTATGTGAGATTGTTTGGTATTCTGTGGAGGCAGTGGCCTATGTTGGGGGCCAAGGAGTGCAGGACACTTTGGGATCTGCCAGACTTTCATTCCCTCCAGATCACCCCTGCCTCCCAGCAGGAGCTGACCCGGGCTCGAAAAAGGTTAACTAGCACAAACAGCCATCGTTTGTGGCGAGTGGGAAAACCCCATGTGCTGCCCCAGCTTTCCTTAATGAGGCGTGCCGGGTGGGTCTGCTCTGTTGTTCCATGGTTGGCACTGGGTAAATGCCCAGCGTGCTTCTGCTTGAGGAACTGGAAGGGCCTGTCTCCAGGACAGAGCCTAGGAGGAAGAAAAAAACCCACCCCATGCCATCAGTACCCTCCCATGTCTACAACCGGGGGAAGTGAGGGGTGAGGAGGGAGGGACAAAAGTTGGGACAGAATGACTCCAGAGGACTGAATACAGGCGTTCACCTAGACCTAATCGGTTCAAATGCTCCATTTGAGACCCCATCTGCTTATCTCAAGCGAAGTTTGGAGACGGCTCCTGTCCTATTGTGAGTCCATCATTTTGCAAATCTATTCCTGTCTGAGCTCTCATTATAACAGATGTCAGCAGAGGAATCCGAGCTGTCAGGGAGCCGCCAGCCATGAAAAAGAGTGGCAGAGGCAACAGGCCAGGCAAACAAAACAGTCACCCCCACTGCAAACGTAAACAGCAATGTTTGTCACAATATTTTCCCACATTGCCCAACAATTCCAAGGGATGGTATTTTGAAAAGAAAAGGAGAAAAAAAGTCACTGTAGCAATAAAGAAACAGGATCAAGTCATCAGGTTCATTTTCTGTGGTGGATCCTCTGTGTGATACCTAGTCATAAAATCATCTTTCTCTGTAACAGCAATTAATATATGTCTAGCCTCACAGGATAGCTTCTTGGTGGTATTAAGAATTCTGTCCCAGTTAACTTTTAGGCTGGACAGAAATGAAAAGAGTTCAGGCTTCTGTTGTTTGGTTGTTTAGTTGGGGTCCCCTTCCCCCAAGTCCTCTCCCTTTTCTTTTACAAACCCTGTGACATCTTGGGTAGTGGTGAATGAGAGCCTACATCTTGCCTAATGCAAGGAGACTTGCTGGTACAGTGTCCTGCCAGCCTCACCCTCTGCTGAGTATTAGGGTGACCTGTGAGGCTGCCAGTGGTGAGATGAAGCTAAGGGCTGTTTCCCTCAAGAGGAGTTAGCTCAGCCAGACTTTCTTGTCCACAGAAAGTAAAGAGCTGTTTGGGAACACATATTGGATCTCTGGATTGTCTCCCAGCTCCTGAACTCACTGGTTAGAGATAGTCCTTTTCATTACATGAGGTAGAGAATGTGAAGCAGGGAACTATGAAGAGGCAGCATTCATCAAAACATAGTCATTGCTGGATCCTGCCGCCATCTGGAGGCAGTGAACTCTGCCTCTATCTCATAATCTCTTGACTGGAGAAACCATCCCTTCCTTCTCAACCCGAAGTAAAGCCCATCCTAGTTCTGCTTCAGGAACAAAACCCTCACTGCAAATGGAGCTTCCAAGAGTCACACAGGTTCTTGCTGAAGAGCAGAAGAAAGGTCCCTGAAAGGGTCTACTGGCTTTTAGTTTTAACTGACCCTCAACTCTAAACTTGGTAACTTGGTAACTCGGTGGTGAAGTACTTGATGAGCATGTCCGAGGCCCTGATTTCAACAGTAAGTACCACAAAATAAGTGGATTTAATAAATAAATAAACTTCAGACAACGAACAACTATGGATTAAAATCTCTATATAACTTAGACTGGTGTTTGCTGGGGGAATTTGTTTGTGTGTGTGTGTGTGTGTGTGAGAGAGAGAGAGAGAGAGAGAGAGAGAGAGAGAGAGAGAGAGATTTAGAAATTAAGGCAGACTATAGTATAATGATCTACCTAAACCACATGGTCATAAAACACAACTTTGAAAGAATCCTTTGTTGGTCACATGGATCCTGGGATCTGGGCCACAACCTGTGGCCTTGCTGGTGTCCAGAGACCATGCTGCTACCAGAGCCACCCTGGTCTGAGTGGCAGGGGCTTCCAACTGGAGAGTCAGGATGTCAACCCACCAAGCTGCTGCCTAGTGTCATGCCTGGTCCATAGCCCAGCTGCAGTCGGAGTCTCTGTTGAAGTCTGTGGTCCAGATTGCCACTAGGGTCCACACAGAGACCTAGGATCTGGGCTGCAGCCTGGGGCCTTGCTGGAGTCTTGGGGCCATGCTGTAGCAGGGGCCATACAGATTTGAGTGGCCTGTGGTGCCACCCTGGGCCATGGTGTCATCTGAGCCTGGACATGTCTGGGTAAATGGCCCCATAGCGGCCAAGGTCTGGATTGACCTGTACATGGCGGCTTCTGTTGCCACTGAGGGCCTTGAGGATGCCCAAGGTCAGGTCAGCGTTTGAGTCCAGGTTGGTGTCCAAGGGCCATGCTGAAGCCAGGGCCATGCAGATCTGTGTGGTCTGTGCTACTACCCAACGTCATGATGATGTCTAGGCCAGAGCTGCAGTTGAGGGCCATGTCTGCGTCTATGGCCCTACTATAGCCAGAGTGTGTATTGATGTCCAAGGCTTCTGTTCTCATCAAAGGCCATGCAGATGCCCAAGGTCTAGGGCCATGTTCATGTCCAAGATCACACTACCACTGGGGACCATGTTAATCTAAGTGACCTGCACTGCTACCTGGGGCAATGGTGACATCCAAACTCAGCTGCTGCTGTGGACCAGGTCTAGGTCTGTGGTCCTACTGTGCAAGGGGCCTGTGCTGAAGTCTGAGTCCCATAGTATCACCAGAGGTCACAAAGAAGCCCAGGGTTGGGGCCACAACCTGAGGCCTTGTTTTGTATTCAGGGTCCATTCTGATGCCAGAACCTTCCCAATCTGAGTAGCTAGTGTTTCCACCCAGACCCAGGATGTTTTCTGGGCCCAAGCTGTGCCGAGGGCCATGTGTGGGTCTGTGGTCCAGCTGCAGCTAGGGTCTTTTTGATGTCTGTGACCTGTGTCACCTCAGAGGCTGTTACAAACCATTCAAGATGAAATCAAAGGGCCATGCTGCGCCGGTCTGACCCAGGAAAAGCTGGCCTTGCCTATCACTGGACACTGCAGCAAAAGAGGTGGCCCTGACCCTCACCAATACTGAGGGCATGGGTGTAGGAAGCTGACTCTGCCCCCTTGCCTGAAGCAAGTGGCCCCAGTGGCCAGGACTGACCAGCTCAGCTACCACCCATACCCACAGCTGGGTGTTTGGTTGGCCCACCCTAACATCTACCCCAGTTAAGACCTGCTGAACTTGTGAAGGGACTAGTCCTGTGGAACAATACCCACAGGATCTCCATGACTTGTGGCAGCCACAAGATATCCCAAAGGAGCTCTGGTAAGTATCCAGTGATGGTGGAATACCAGAAACCAGAGGTCTTGAACCAGACCAGTGACTCATTGCAATGAACCTTTGTTAGTAAAGCTGATTGAACAAAAGGGGCTACTATGTGACTCACCAAGGCTCCCAATGCCACCAGGATGAATGGAGAGATGTTGGAGAAGTGAAGAGTTTTTTTGCTTTGTTTGTTTGTTTTGTTCTTATTTTTGTTTGCTTGCTTATTTTGTTTTGAGTTTTTAAATTTTCTTTTGTGGGGGTGTGCTGCAGAGGGGAGGGGAGGATATGGGGGACTGGGAGGTAAGTGGAATTGGGGTGCATGATGTGAAACTCCCAAAGAATCAATGATGAAGTTAAATTTTCAAAATGTAAAAGAATCCTTCGTCATTGTACCATGCTCATGGAATCACGCCTCACTTTCTAATCCAAGACAGCCAGGCAAATGCCATTCACCCATTCTGTGACTGGGGCACAGAGACTGACTAAGAGCTAAGGGTGAGAGCTGTGTCTTCATTGTTGCCTCTCTGTGTTGTTCTCTACACTTTGTTATGAAAAATTCCATCAATTTCACATTGATTCCTGTGGTGGGAAACCACCACGCCGTAAACAACTTGTAAGAAAAGAACTTACATTAAAGCTGGAAAACATTTGCAAGATATAAAACAGAAAAAAAATGACAGGGAACAAAATGTGACCCAAATTTGCTTTTTAAGTGGGTTTGTTTTTGTGTCTTGATTAGATATATATACAAAATCCTAACCATGGCTGTTGTGGAATGGTGAGAATTTTGCTCTCTCTTCTCAATTCTGATTGTACTTAGAACATTTATACAAGTTGCATGCTAAAACAGTATTTTTACAGAATAAAACCAATGCTGTTGGGTGTACACATCACAGATAATACTCAAAAGTATATGTAGGAAAGAAGAAAGCCAGGCATGATAGTGCAGGAAGTTCAGCACATGGCAGGCTGAGGCAGAGGATCAGAAATTCAAAGACATCTTCTCTGTAATTATTAGCTTTGTCAACTTGACACATCCTGTCTACCCTGGGCTGGCCTGTGAGCATGGCTGTGGGAGTTCATTGATGTGGAAAGCTGCACCATTCCCTAGTCAGAGTAGAGAAAAGGAGGTGAGCAAGAGTGAGTGAGCACCTGTGTACTGAGGTCTCTCTGCTTTGGACAGTGGGTGTGGTGTGATGAACTGTGGAACTGTAAGCTGGGATAAACCTTTTCCTCCTGAAGTTGTTTTGTGTCGGACATTCTACTGCAGCAACAAAATGCAACTTACAACAGCCAGGAAGTGAGCTTGAGGCCAGCCTAGGCTACACCAAATAAATTCAGTGTAATGAGAAAGGAAAGTAGCTCTGTTCCATCTTTACTGTTCTTACTATATTTATTTTATGTATTTGTGTGCCTGGAACTGTCAGAGATCAGAAGAGGACATCATATCCCCAGTGCTAGAGTTACAAACAATTGTTAGCTGCCATGTGGATGCTGGAATTGAACCCAGGCCCTCTGGAAGAGCGGAAAGTTCTCTTACTGCTGAGCCATCTCTCCCAGACCCATGCTGTTATATCTTTGATCATTCTAATGTGATTGATATGATCCCATGGATCATTTTGACTCCCAGATCTATGCTCCCTAGGGAGAAGAAAAAGCATTGTCATTTGTCATTTGAGTGATGCATTTGTTAAAGTTTCAATGTATTTTTGACCTACTGTGTGAGAGAATATAGAAATCTGAAGATGAGACACTGAAGTATGACATGGGTGTAACATGGGGGTAACATAAAGACACAAGTCTTCAAAGTGGTCATATCAAGACACCCTGCCCACAGCAAGGAGAAACACAGTTCACAAGACAACAGGGAATTGTGATCCTACTGATGTAGCTGGAACCCATGTCTGTCACAGGAAATTCAGTGTAACATTTGCTCTCAGCAGACTGTGACTCTTGTCCAGCAGACTTGACTGACAGAGTGAACTGGAAATTTCCTAGCTACATTTCATAACGCTAATGATGAAAATTACTATTTAGCCAAGAATGTTAACTTGGTGCAACAATGGTGGTTACAGCCTCCAATTCAGTAATTACTTTACTGTGGTCATCTGTCATTCCCCCAAAACCACTAATTAGTTTCAGAGAACTTGAACTTTCTTAAATTATCTCTTCATTTTTTTTGTCAGGGCTTGATTCTGACAGGATAAAGTTTAATATTTATTGTGCCTCCAAAACCTTGTAGCTAATCTGGTTTCCACTGGACTCAATTGCATTCAGCAGCTACCCTGAACTTCATTGCTGGTATTATCTGTCGTATTTCTAGTTCTTTGGGGTCTGAGTTTAGAAACTCTCTCTCTAGTATCTGTTTTTCACAAAGCATGTCCTCTGGATAACCCCAGGGCTCCTGTGAGCAGTGGATCTGGTACCAGGCGTGTTGAGGACTGTAGTACACATTGTATCAGGGACAGTTAATATTTCTAATGCTGTCTGTTAAAAGCAGTATCTCAAAAAAAATTATTCATGGCACAATCCATGCATTTCACAACAAAATGTGTGAAATTGGCGTTGCTATAGATCAGTAATCCTCAATAATGCTGTGGCACTTTAATACAGTTGCGCTTGTTGTGGTAACCCCCCACACACATCATAAAATTATTTTTGTTGCTATTTCATAACTATAAATTTGCTACTGTATGGATTATAATGTAAATGTTTCTGGAGATAGAAATTTGCCAAAGGGATCTCAAGAACTGCCACTATAGATCAAAAGATACAAATATCAGCAGCTTACTTTTGTCCAGCCACATGCTGTTTGTCAAGTTACAGACTTTCAAGTCATAGGATTAGTGACAATGTACTAACAGTGTATCATGTGGGCAGATATTCTACCCTGACAGACAGCACTGGCGGGTTTTTTTGAGCAAAGGCTTGCATGGTGTTGAGTCACTGCCCTGGTTTGAACACCAGCCCAGCACTTCCTAATAGGTAAGTCTTCATGCTTTTCAGGCCTCAGTCCTTCACCTGAAAAATGGGCTGACATAAGGTCTCTCTGCAAATTAATAAAGCATATTAAGTTCTTAGCTTCATTCCTGAGCATATAATGAAAGTCAGTACATTTTTGATTCTTGGGTCAATAAAATTTTTTAAGGACCTATTGTCTCCAAAAGTATGAAATATGTATTCACACTATTCTAGTGAGTGTTACTATTACATCAGAATTCTTTAACTGCCATTTACATATTTTTTTCTCTGTCAGTCATCACCTTAGGGACAAAGTTAAGAGTCACATATACAACATAGAAATCTTTCTGAGGCTTACATGTTGTTTCTCTTGTGTTTTAGTGTTGTGATCGTCTCTTCCTAATGGGATGAAAGTTCAACGCTCTAGAATAGAGAGAAGAGGAATGTTGGGAAAGTTGTAATTGATACTTTCTCTTTAAGCAATTATGTCCCCAATGCTTAACAAGACCTTTAAAGACCCATACCACTGGGAGGAGAGACTATAGCAGTCAGATGGGATGGTGGATACCAGGAGAACACGGCCTGTGGAATCAACTAAGCAGGGCTTACATGGGCCCATAGAGACTGACGTCACCATGCACAGGGCCTGCATGGGTCTGCACTACGTCCTCTGTGTATATGTTGTGGCTGTTGGTTTGGTGTTTTGTGGGACTCCTAACAATGGGATTGGGTGTGTCTCTGACTCTTATCTGCTCTTGGGGCTCTTCCTCCTGTTGGATTGCCTTGTCCTGCTTTGGTATAAGGGTTCCTACCTTGTCTTATGGCATTTTTTTTCATATTTTGTTGTTGTTTCTTGGAGGTCTGCTCTTTTCTGGAGAGAAACTGAAGGGAGAGTGGGTCTGGGAGAGGGGAGGTGGGAAGGAGCTGGAGTGAGGGGAAACACTGGGGTGTATTGCATAAGAGAAGAATCTAGTTTCAATAAAATAAATAAATATATAGAATCCATGACTGGGGGGCTGGAGGCATTGCTCAGTGGTTAAGACCACCTGTTGCTCTTGCAAATGACCAAGGTTTCATTTTCTTATCATCTGTCGCTGCCTGCTAAGATGCCCATTAGCACACCATCATATCTATTTTACTCGTCCTTGTTTATTCACTATTTGTCTCCCCAGAGTCTAACACAGTACCCAAAACACAGACTACATAAATAGTACTTATTGAATAGATAAATATGGAAATTAATCTGAAGAAAACATACTTCATTTGTAAGAAAGCTTGGCACTTTGGGTTCATGCTCTCTGTAGCAAAGACAACCTTTGACTCCAGCACTGAACAGGAAGAGCTAGAATATTCCAGAAAAATCCATCAATGTAGCTTTTATTTCAAAGAGATTGATGAATTCCATTATCTAAGGAGATGATTGACAGTCAGACAGTTGACTATTCCAAGTTCAGAGAAAAATCCAGTGGGGGTGGGGAACAAGAGCTGTTTGGCTTCAAAAGTAACTAAGATGCTGGAATCAAACTGATTCAACATTTCTAGATTTGGTGGACAACACACGGTGGCCTGTGGAAGCTGCATGCTCTACAAACAAGGCAGAAGACCCCAAGTCACTCCCAGATTTCTGCTATGTACAATAGCTAAGGGATAAGCATGCAGAAGCTTACAGGGGAGAATACCCACCCAAGGAGCAAGAATAAAACATGAGGTGCCCTCCCCTCTAAGTTCTGACCTCCTTGTAGTAGCTCATCCTCTGCCAGGAGGAACTGTCTTAGTTTCTTTTCTGGATAAAATACCCTGACAAAATCAACTTAGGGAGGAAAGTATTTTTTCAGCTCCCAGTTTCAGGCTACAGTCCATCACAACCGGGTTCACAGTGGCAGGAGCTTGCAAGGTCAGCATATCACAGCCACCATCAGGATGTAATAAGTGCCTGCTTTCTTACATTCCACTCACTTTCTCCACTCTTACACACCCCAAGGCCCAAACTCAGAGAACGTGCCACCCACAGAGGTCGGGTCATCCCATTTCCATTAACATAATTAACTCAATCTCCTACAGAAACACCCACAACCAGTGTGATCTAGAGGATCCCTTACTGAAACTCTCTTTCCATGTGACTAGATGAGCGGTTCTAGCTTTCAGGATGGTTTGGAGGTAGAAGCCAAAATGAGTTAAAGGAAAAACAGGATTGGGAAATCACCTATGGATTGTGCGGACATTCATTCCAAAAGGATTCTAATAAAGAAGAAAAGAAACATGAGAATTAATCCAGCACAGGGGGAAGAGAATGGGAAGTGAGAAGCTTGAGCCTGCCACACTACCAGCCGGAAATCACTACTGGGACAGAAGGGGTGTTTAACACATGACGTTTGTTTCCCTTTAATTTTTTCAGCAGCAGGCATCCCCAACTTCTTCACTTCTACTTTAGAGTCTAGAAGCCTGGAAACAGAATCTCCCAGAATCCCTTAGGAGGGACTTTAGATTCCACCAATGAGAGGACAGACCTGACAATGGAAGGGCAGGAGCCAAGCAGATGCCACTACTGTTTGACAAAAGGGAATGAAGGAATGGCAGAAAGTTTGTCCACCCAGATGTCTCCTTGAGAATCATCCCTATGGTGGTGATTCCACATCTGGGGTCTTTGGTGACAGTTTCCCAAGCTTGCTGAAGATTCGGTTTTCCCGAGAACTGGTTGTGGCTCTTTTGTCTTTTCCCACCCTTGCCTCCAGCTCTCCCAGTAGTTTTATCAAGCTGTAGCTCCGTACATTAGCCCTCTGCCTGCTCAGAATGCTTAGAGTGTTGTCTGCTTTCCTGGTCAAATCTTTGTTGAAACGAGGAGAGTGGAGAAGCATGCGAAAGGAGGATGCTTGGTGGCATGAGGTGTCTGAGATAGTCGATGGCGAGGACAATTCGGGACTTGGGTTAAAGGTGTGAACAGAAAGGTAAGGCATCCAAAAGTGCTCTTCTCACCCACATAATAATCATGGCGTACATTTATTGATCTCCTAAGAAATGTCAACTAATGACCTTTAAATTAATTTTCCCATTTACTGCTCATTATAAAATAGTTAATACATATATTATCACCACCATGTTGTCTTGGAAGAGGCAACTTCAGTGTAAATAGTCCACCTATCCATCCCTAGATATATGTATAGGTGATATAGATATATACAAGTTGTATTCAGATACTCAGTCACACAGAATTATATTAGTATTGCTCTTGGTTCTCATATATTATTTCAGTAAGAAAATAGCACCCATGTTCCTATCATTTAACAGTTGAACTTGAATATTGACAAGTTACATCTGCCTGTGTGCTGCCACACTGTCTCACTCAAAACAGTCCCTACATTGAATCTCACCATCATATCTTACTAAAATACAGTCACATGACATACATGTGTATTCTTAAACCTGTATGTTTAGTTTTAGTTTTTCTTACCTTTAATAAAAACATAACATGGTGAATGGAATCTTCTGAGGCTGAATCTTATTTCTTATTTTATAAACATGAGATAATATTAATTACTAGGCCTTTTGAATTCTTTCATGCTATGGTCAATATTTTTGTCTGTTTGGTCTTCCAATGATGGAGGAAAGCCTGTTAAAATCTCCCTAATGTAATGATAAACTTGCTAGCTTCTCTTGAGTTAATTTTTGCTTTATGCATCTTGGAGGTATATTGCAAAGCAAATCTCTCTCTCTCTCTCTCTCTCTCTCTCTCTCTCTCTCTCTCTCTCTCTCTCTCCTGTGTAGCTTTGGAGCCTGTCCTGGAACTCAATCTGTAGACCAGGCTGGCCTCAAACTCACAGAGATGGCCTGCCTCTGCCTCCCAAGTGCTGGGATTAAAGGCATAGTTTTCTCATTGTATAGTCATCTCCATCATTTTTCACATGTTCTTTGCCTTAAGTTTTATGACTAATATGTGCTTAATATGTCATGTTCTATCCTTCAGGCATCCTTACCTTGATGTTTTAAATGTGTCCCTTTTTCTTTATTTCTGTTTTATGTATGGGCGTGTTTTGCCTGCATGAATTTTCTGTGCACCATCACTTTGTGTGGTGATACCTTTCTTGTAAAAATAAAGCCTGTCTGGGGGTCAGAGAATGGAGCTTACCACTAGCTAACCATAGAGGTCTGGAGGTCTGTACAGACAGACAGGAAGTGATGTACTAACCCCCCCCCCAGACAGGCTTTATTTGGACAAGAATGATATCATCACAGATTTGGGGCCTGATACTCACAGAGGCCAGAAGAGGGTGTGGAAACCCCTGGAACTGGAGTCACAGATGGTCGTGAGCCATCATGGGGGTGTTGGGAATGGAACCCTGATCCTCTAGAAGGACATCCAGTGCTCTTAACCCCTGACACATCTCTCCAACCTCTATTTTTATCTTTAAGTGACATTTTTAGAATTCATTTTAGAATGTCATGTAATGTATTTTGACCTTACTCCCCTCCCCCAACTCCTAGATACACCACCCACCCACCCACCCAACTTCCAGTCTCCTTTTTAAAAAAAAAAAAATCAAGTCCATTTTGTGCTGCCCAAATATTCTTGGATGTTGAGGCTATTCATTGGTGTTTTCAGCCTATGAAGGGTCACACCTTCATGTCTTGAGCTTGTACAGGTCTTGTACATGTTGTCATGTGCCTCTGTCTTGCTGTGCCCAACACAACACTATTTCTCAAATGGCCCTAAACACATATACACATGAGCAACACTAAAGGGACTCAGCAGGCTCTCTCTCTCTCTCTCTCTCTCTCTCTCTCTCTCTCTCTCTCTCTCTCTCTCTGTGTGTGTGTGTGTGTGTGTGTGTGTGTATTCATACACGTGCACATGCACATGTGTGCATGCATGTGTGTCTCTGTAACAATAATAAAGAGAACATGAGCTTTAAATGGGAGGACACGAGAGGGGTTGGAGAGGGAGAGGGAATGGGGACAATTAGGTAAATACAGTACCCATGTATGAATTTCTCAAAAACAACTATTTAAGAAAAGTTGCATTTATTTCTAACGAAGAGCCTGCGTTTGGTATCCTATTGAAGGTGAGCCTATGACCAAATAATTGTGTCATCCCTTCCTCTGGAAAGATCCAAGATATATCTTCCTTAAAAGATAATAAAGATCCATTCTATTTTTAAATTATTTCTTTCCTAGTTGCTTTTAATTTTGTTTAATTTTTGTTGTTTTGATAAAGCATTTATTTGATCAGAGCAAGAACTTAAGGGAACAAATATGTCATGGAGATCTTAAGAGCCATAGAAAGGATAGGAGACAGTGGGACTTGCTGATAGTGACATGGCACAAAAGATAAGGCATTGTGATGGAGGTCATTGCATTCTGAAGATATTAGAACCTAATGCTTTGTAGATTGTCCATGTTGAATTGTAGGCTTGAGATACGCTCTCCCAATATATGAGATCTTGGTAAATTGTGTACACTAAGCTGAAGGCATTTGAGAGCAAACAGGTGCAAGTTTAGAGTCTTCCCTTGAACCACACTATAAAACCCTCATGTGAGAGGTTTGATGTAGGGCTATACCTGGAATAACATGCTATCCTTCTCACTGAGGCTGCAGAAACCCCAAGAGAGGATGCAGTAAACAGGCATCATTAAACATCCTCCTGATGGCTACACCCAGCCAACACCTTTGTCCTATTGCTTCTCCCAAGATTCTGCACTCTCTCCATTAGGCCGTGTGCAAAGCATGACTCTTACCTTTCTCAGATCTGCATTTCTTTATGATGCCTCCAATTGCATGAAATACTTATATTCAGTAAGTATGCACACCTTTTGGTCAACTGGCTTTCATTACAGGGATCCCAGCCAGAATCTCAGAAAGATGCAAGGAAACAAGATTTCCCTCTCCAAGGTATCCAGCGTGTCAACCTCTAGCTATCTGAAGATGTATTAATATAAACTTAACAAAACTAAAGAAGAAATTAAATGCTTCAGTCTTTCTGTCAACATCTCAAGTACTCATCATGGCTAACAGTTAATGTGGAGACAACTTGGGCACAGGGCAGTCTTAATATTCTAGAAAGTTCTATTGTGCTGAGCTTCAACTTAGCAGAAAGCCCTCTGTAGTATCCTCTACATGTTCAAATGTAATGTTCTGTGAAGGTTGTCTTTGTTTCAAATTCCATCTCAGTAAACATTTTATTAAATCATTCTTCGGAGAGTCAGGCATTGAATCAAACCCCAGGGGGTTTTTTTCTAATCAGATATGATTGCAAGAAGTTTCTACCTTGGCTGGCATCACAGCTCTGAATTAGAACTCCTAGTGTGTACAAGACCTCGCTATAATGTCTTGCACTGCCAAAATATAATAAATAAATATGGAAAGAAGCTCTACAGATGGAAGAAAATGCTCCACATTTCCTCTAACCTAAGTCCTGCCTGTTTGAGTGTGAAATTTTGTGGGCTCCCTGCTGTGATTTCAAGGTTGGGTGAACTCCATTGTCACCTTCTGAGAGAAGGAGGCCTATAGTGTTGCCTTGGCCTAGTCACTCATAGAAATGAACACACTGACCTGTGTGTGTTCATCGCAGGGCAAAGAAAACTTGCCTAAAAGACCTGTATTTTTTACCTGAAAACATTAATGAGAAGAAAATGAAGGTTTTACTAATCTGAGTTAGCACCAGGCCTCATCCGGAGCATGCATCCAGAGCATTTATGGAAACATCAGTTAATGGGATATCCTTCAAGAGCTAAAAGTCAGTGGGGGGGGGGGGGGGGCAGGGTGTCACAGCCCATTCAGTGTTCTGTGACATACTACAGTTGTGGCTCTAGTTAGTAGAGGTAGGTTATTTTAATCCATAACCAATTTTCTGAGACAGACATGTCGTTTAAAAATCTGCATACAAAGAGGCTATAAATTATGGCATATGAAACTGTCGATATTTGTTGCTTTTACATTAAAAATGAGCAATTGAGAATAATTCAAACTAACACTTGCAAACAAAAAAAAATGGTATTGATCCAGGTTCGGACCAACCACATCTTAGGACAAAAAGCATGGTCATATCGTAAAGAGTAGAAAAGAAAAATCTCCAAGAATGTAGAATTATCAAAAAGACCGTTGAAACACGTTTATCCACTACTAGTTTTGAGAGTCGCGGCAAATACATAGGTGATGACCTCTGACAGAATGAAGGCATCACTAACTAGTTATCTACCTTTATATCGACTTCTGGTGTTGGTGCAATCTCTGGGATGGGGTGCCCAAGGCCCCTCCCCAAGGCCTGTGGTGGAGATGGCCTGTGCTCTGCTGCCATCTCGTGGCGGATACACCGTATACATACTTCTGGGAACAGCATAAAGAAAGGGGAAACAAAGAATGTTTGGGGATCAAGGAAGCAAACTATAAAAGAATCTGAGCTCCTGTGACCATATCCCCTATTGCCACATAGGTGGAAAGCTTCACAATTCAATCCGGACTCTCTTCATGTCGGGAACTCAGAGGTAGTCTTTCCCCTTCCCTCTGTCCGTTCTTCTGTGACCTGTGGGTCACCGCATTTGCTGAGCCGCTCAACACCCCCAGTCCCAGGTTCTCAAACATCTAGATTAGAAATTAATAGTCGCTGTGTGTATTTTACGAGCTCCAAAGCCCTTCTTTCTTTCCATCATGTATTCCATGCAAAGTTGTAAAGTTTTCCTTGCTTTTGTCACGTTGACTCATCTGTCTTTCGTGGTAATTATTAGGCTGAGTGTTTTTTCGTTTGGTTGGTTTGGGGGTGGGGGGGGTTGGTTGTTTGGTTAGCTTGGTTTGGTCTGGTTTCTATTTTTATATTTACACCTGTGAGAAGTGTGCGGGGCGTGTTTTCCCGCGCCCCCTGGTGGTGGTATCTTACCTAAGTAACAGTGTATACGTGATCCCACCCAAAATACTAACAGGCAGGAGATCCACAGCATCAGTTTCTCGTGAGCATATTTGTGCGTGTGCGATTGTTTTTATGAGTTCATTCGTTGGATTTAGCATCATGCCTAGCAGACAGAATAGGCAGAGGGGGTAAAAGGGAAGATGGGATGAGAGGAAGAGACTTCCGTGAATAAAATAATTCGAACAACTGATAGCTAAGAGTTGTGCTAAACTAGATTTTCTCTGTGTGGTAGATCGATATTGAAATCTAGCTTTTCACTCAGAGCTGAAGTCATGATTTTCCCTAAACTATCACCCAATACCTCATTTGATATCCTAATCTCTAATGCATAAATGACTTCCACATAAATTACAAAAGAAATTTACAAAAATTACACAATCTTTCTTTTTTTTTTTTTTTTTTTTTTGGTTTTTTTTCCCTGTGGCTTTGGAAGCTGTCCTGGAACTAGCTCTTGTACACCAGGCTGGTCTCGAACTCACAGAGATCCACCTGCCTCTGCCTCCCAAGTGCTGGGTTTAAAGGCGTGCGCCACCACTGCCCGGCCAAAAGCTCCTAAATCTTATAGCTGCTTTTCAGGTAGTTGGTTAGGCCCTGACAGCAGGGTTGGTTTGGGGGGTTTTGCTTTGTTTTTGATTTCTTCTTCCAATTGTAATGAAGGGCTGCTTTTCATTAGACACAGACATTAGTCCCAGAGCCTGTTTTTCCATCCCATAGACAGCACTGGCTCTTTAAGAATGATATTATAAGCCATGTATGATGATGCCTGCCTGTAATTCCATCACTCTGGAAGCTGAAGCAGGATGATAGTGAGTTCAAGCCCGATCTGGACTATGTAGCAAGTACCTGTCCCAAAAATAAGAAATATCATTGTGATTGATAAATTTTGTGGTCCTGTGATAACAAAACTTTCTTTTTATTATTTCTTTTGTTATATATTTTTATTCTTTCTTTTGTTATGGTAAATATTTATCTTTCTTTTGTTATATCATATTTACTTGTAACAATTTGTACTTGTAATAAAAATATATAATAAATATCTACTTGTAACAAAAGCACCAAAGAATGTGAAAATAAAATTGCAAATCACATATATTTTCATCCATTGGTAATGCAGCACTGATGTTTTAAAGCATCACACTTGATTTTAGTCTTTTCTATGTCTAGTTTTATATATACAGGTAGGTAGCCAAACAATGAGAGAATATGTTACTTCCTTCAGAATCAAACTAGACTTAAAAGCTCATAGATTCTCAGAAGTTTTGAGCAGAATATCTTTTTGCATTCAAATTATCTTGAAGAATTACCTCAATTATAAGATATTTTTCTAATGTTTGTTAGTTATTCCAGCACTTTTATACATTGTAATAGATTTAATATTTTCTATATTGTTGAACATTTAGTCCCCCTCTTGTTTCTATCATGTAAACCTGTAGAAAATATTCTATAAATATTGGATCAAAGTTTCTTCATATAAGCCTATACTGATGAATTATATTCCAAAAAACGTATTTTGCTCACATTACATATATTCAAAGTGTATGTAATGCTAGCTGTAGTGTTTTAAGCTATAGTAGACACACCCCAGTGGAGCACATGAGGTTCCGTCTCATGGGCTAACAACTGGATTAAAATTTTAAGTGGGGGCTGGAGAGATGGCTCAGAGGGTAAGAGCACTCGCTGCTCTTCTGGAGGTTCTGAGTTCAATTCCCAGCAACCACATGGTAGGTCACAACCATCTGTAATGAGACCTGATGCCCTCTTCTGGCATGTAGGTACACATGCAGGCAGAATACTGTACACATAATGAATAAATAAATCTTTTAAAAAAGATTTAGTGGGAAAAGTCACAACAGTGCCTCCTGATGATGAATTCATAGGACGTCTTCAATGACGTCTTCAATTTGAGAGAATGACGGCCCTGCACACCAGAAAGCCCCATGGGGGTTCATTGTCAACAGACTCCATGTGAGCCCATATCTATTGGTTGTCATTAATATTTATGCCACCCTTTGTGATGGTTTGGATGAGGATGGGAGGGTGGCCCCCTAAGTTCATATGTTTGAATATTTGGCCTCCAGTTGGTAGAACTATATGGGAGGTGTGATCTTATTAGAGGAGATGTGCCTCTGGGAATGGGCTTTGAGGTTTCAGAAGCCCACATCACTCTCAGTTAACTCTCTCTACCACATAATTGTGCATCAGTTGTACAGACTGACAGGCTACCCTATACTGTGCTGAGATGCAACCTGTAATGGTGGGGTGAGCACAAGCTTTGTGATCACTTGACCCTGGATTCAAACCTGACAGAGGCAGGCATCAACATATCTGATGTTAGAAGTTATATCAGATTTCAAAGTTCGAGTCTTCATCTGAAAAAGAAAATGCACTATTCATACCTTCCTTGATTTCTCATTGTTTGGAACACCATAATTACTCAAGATTATACCTATATTATTAGTAGTATTATTTGATTATTTCTGCCACAGTTTGAATTTCTTTGACAACTTGCATTCTTTTTTTTTTTTTTTTTTTTTTTTTTTGGTTTTTCGAGACAGGGTTTCTCTGTGTAGCTTTGGAGCATATCCTGGCACTCACTCTGGAGACCAGGCTGGCCTTGAACTCACAGAGATCCACCTGCCTCTGCCTCCCGAGTGCTGGGATTAAAGGTGTGCGCCACCAACACCCGGCAGGTTTGAATTTCTTGTGGCATAGCCCTCAGCAATGAAATCTCACAAACTATCATGTCTCATTCATAATGAATATCAGGCTAGAAACACAGGAAATTGGGTCAGTGGCTGCTGCTTGCATCTTGGAGGTGCCAGCTACAGGTTTGGAAAATCATTCTGAGGAAATCAGGGAGAAGAGCCTAACAGGATCAACCTAGCAATGTAGAAGACACAAGACTGGTCTTGGAAATTTTCCATGTGTTATATTTGAATAAGAACACGTGGCCTACATGTAATAGGATTCAACAAATCCTATGGGGTCTGCAGCAGGTCAACTCCCATAAGGACATGCCCTGGCCTCCACAAGCAGCAAATGTGACTTTAACTTGAGTAAATACCTTTTTTAAATGCAAGCAAGTCAAGTGTTTTGGAGGTATAGCCCTGTGCTATCCTGATGAGCTATAAGCCCCGTGACAAATATCTTCATAAAGAAACAGTCTGTGGGAAGACAGATGGAGTGAGAGGAACATATAAAGACATATGCAGATATCATACATCCACAAGCAAGGAGCATCTTCTGGCAAGAGAGGTTTCTCCAGTGGAGCCCTTGGGGGAATCATAGCCCCACTGACACTGTGAGTTCAGATGTACTGTTAAGCCACCAAGTGTGAAAAAGGAATCTGCTCAAACAGACTTAGGGAAGTAATCTTTACCAAAGAGCAGGTGAAATGATACTCGGTTCCAAGACAGCAAATGAATTCACCCAGACCCACTCAAAGGAATGAAGAGGGTGGACCAGCAAGTGGGAACAAGGGGGATGTAATTTGAGTGAATTTCCTCCAGGGGGCACCAGCCATTCTTGTTCAGTGTGGTGTCACCAGCATACCATGTTTGGCACATTGTAAATGCCAAAGCACCACCGATAAACAAATGAATGCATAGAAAGCTAAATCAATGAGTTGATGGATGAATCTGTAACTTACATGATGCCCTTATGGCAAATGTAGCAATTAGTGATCATTTTTACCCATAAGCATAGCTCAGTATCTCATATTTGTATGGCAGCCAAAATGCTAGGGGGAAGAACCAGCCCAAGTCTTCAGGTATCTTCCCAAATTTTATCACAGTAATGTGGCTATTATAAAATGTAACTGCAGGAAAGTGTGCAAGAATTTGTTCAAATTACAAAGTTCTCAAGTACCCTGGTCATTAATTGTGTGCATTTTCTAGATAAGAAACTGCAAGTTTGACTGCTTTGTCAAAAGTCACCAGCACAGTTTTGAGCTACTAAACGCTCCTCGTAACAGATCATTATTGTTGGACTTCCTTTGGATCACCAGTCCCCAGATAATGACACAGAGATTTATTATTAATTGTGAAACCTTGGCCTTGGCTTGTTTCTAAATAACTCTTGGAACTTAAATTAACCCATTTCTATTCATCTACATTTTGCCACATGATTTTTTACCTCTTCTCCATTCTGTAAATCCAACTTGCTTTGCATCTTGCTGGCAGAGTTTCTATCTCTGCCTAGAAGGTCTGCCTAACCTCTCCTGCCTAGCTATTGGACATTTCAGCTCTTTATTAAACTGATCAGATGCCTTAGGCAGGCAAGGTAAAACAGCAACACATCTTCACACAAATATCCTGTACCAGCTTCTCCTATATCTGATGAAGGAGATTCCTCAATGGAGACCCCCCCCCACTTCCCAGGTATGTCAAGTTGACAGCCAAGATTTGCCATCAGAAGATACAACATGATAACTCCAATAAAGCTATACATGGAACCATCTTCATGAATGTGAGCTACCATGGAGCCTACATGCCACCTTCACTCAGTCATCTGATTTTCACCTCAGCCTTCATTGGTCAGATTTTGATCAATGTTTTAGAAGTTGTCCAGGCTTTATTACCCCAGAACCTCGCCCCCAGGCAAATAAACACCTACACTAAGAATATTTAAGACCCTTAGACCTTGACACTGTGAGGTGGCACAGTGAATAAAATGCTCATCACACAAGCATGAGTCCTGAGTTCAGACCCTTGGAACTCACATAAAAAACAAGCATGGTAGTGTACTGCTAAAATTCCAGTACGCATGACTATACTACCCAGCCTACCAAGCTAACCAGTGAGCAACTGGTTAAGAGAGGGAGCCTATCTCAAAAAATAAGGCCAAAAGTAATAGAGGAAGACACGTAGGCTTGACCTCAGACATGTGCACATGTGTTCACCACTTGAGCACACACTCATGGATGCAAACACACACACACACACACACACACACACACACACACACACACATCACACACATCCCTTTTGCCTCTTTTTCTGGGACTGTACTTTTCAAACATTTGGTCCTAGGAGCCTTTTCACTTTTAAAAATCATTAAACTTCACTTTTACAGATTTTTGTCTCAGTCTAATAAACTTGAATTAGTATTTTTAAGAGCATTGCCCCTTCTGCTGTTCTTTCCCCTAACTGCTGGAATCAAGGACCAAATGTGTGTACACATAAGCTCATAACCCTACAGTGTTGGCCATCAGAAGGCCCAGAAGGGTTATCAGGTTCTTCTCTTCAGGAGGCTCCAAGCCAGCAGGACCTCTAGCTGAGCTGTGCAAAATCAGTCCATCATCTTCATCGTCCTTTCTGCACAGCTGCACATACCTAAGTTTAAGTCTAGTGCATGTACCTTCTCCAGTGTCCCACACTATTGAGACTCATCTGTGGGACAGAAATGCAGAATTTTTGCCTAGACTGCATGAGGTGGTGCATTCCTGTAATCCCAGCACTTGGGTAAACAGAGGTGGGAGTCTCAGAGGTTAAAGGTCATCCCTGGCTACATGAGGGACTTGAGGTAGAACCTACACACACACACACACACACACACACACACACACACACACACACACACACACACACCAAAAATAACTTGAATATCTGGTGTAGCATTCCTGTCTCACGTTAAGGATGCTGTTTTCTTTCTGTTTTCATTCCAGCAGTTAGATCAGCCAAAATCTTCCCTCTCTGGGATGCAGCTAGACCACTTGTCTGGCAGTCGGAAGCTGGCAATGGCTCCATTTCCTGGGTGTCTCCTGCTACCTGGCTCTGTATTAACATGCCCAAAGGTTTGTCTCCTTCAGTCTTCACAGGAACATGTTGCCAAAAAAGTTTTCATTGTCTTCATTCTGCAGTGATAAGGGGAACAAACAGAGAAATCACACAGCTTCCGGCATACTTTTCTGGCTGTGGGAAAAGGAATACTTCCCAGCTCCACAATTTACTTCTCCAGGGACATTGCTCCATTCCATGACACTCAATGCCAGCAAGGCTTATTCAGAAAAAGAAAGATCCAAACAACAGTACTGCTTGCTTCCAGAATGTTCTGAGACTCCATCTAAATGGTGGGCTCTAAGGAGTCCTTTTAGGAACTTTTGATGTCCACACTTTCTCTTCAAGACTTACTTCCAAAACACCACCTCACCAATACATCAACCCATATATTCCAGTGTGCCCACTATAAGGCCCCTAACACATTACAAACAAGTTGCCTGGGCACAACACCTTCCCTTGTATAACATTACTCTTATGGTTTGAATGTGAACACAGAGTCATGTGTTTGAACATTTGGTGCCCAAATGATGGCATTCTTTGGGGAGGTTGTGGAACTTTTAGGAGGCAGTGCCTCATTAAAGGAAGTAGGTCCCTGAGGACTGGGTCTTGAGATTTTATAACCCAATTCTGCTTCCCGTTCACCCTGTGTCCTGGTTGTGGATGTGATGTGACCAGCTGCCTCATGCCACTGCCACCACAAAGTGCTGTGTCCCCTGAAACTGTGATACATAACAAACCTTTGCCTCTTTAAATTGCTTTCACCAGGTATTTTTGTCACACAATAAAAGTAACCAGTACCACTGCTGACAGTCTGTTGATGGGGTGGAGGAGCAATATTACTCCAGTAAGCAAGGAATACCAATCTGATTGATCAAGAGATATATCTCAACAGTCTCCTCTAAAGGTTTGCAGACATCACTTCCCATGTATCAGTGTGTGTCCTGATATGTATTCTTGGATAATTAAATCTTCATAAGTACCGTGGTCCACAAAGCAGTGACCCACCTGTATGTGCATCTCTGAGACTCCTGCCTCAAGTCAGTCTGCTTCTGGTTAAGATCCAGAGGTGACCATCCTGGGCTAGTTCTTATTCTCTGGAATAGCCACACATGTGGACACAGTGGGGGTAAAGAGCAGAGGATAACAATGGCCTATCCTCCACAGCAGGAGATAAATAATGACCTGTTCTCTAGATATCCCCACCAAAGGGGTGTACACCCCAAGTATGTGCACCTCCAGACTTTGATTTTTACAAGCAACATTATTATTATTATTATTATTATTATTATTATTATTATTATTTTATTTGTTTTTCAAGACAGGGTTTCTCTGTGTAGCTTGAACTCACAGAGATCTGCCTGACTCTGACTCTGCCTCCTGAGTGTTGGGATTTAAGGTGTGTGCCACCACTGCCTGGCCATTGTGAGCAACTTTCAATGATTAATCCTTATTGCCAGACTGACTGAATTTAGACTCATCTATGAGGCCCACTTCAGGGAATGTCTATTGGGATTTTTAAAAAGAAGAAAGCTACCATAAGGCCAGCATTCATCTCTGTTTCCTGAATACAGATGTAGTGTGGTCAGCCACCTCACATCCTGCCTTCATAGCCAGAGCCCTCTCACTGTTACATTTTTCCCCACAGTAATGATCAAATAGTGAACCACAATAAACCTTTCTTTCCTTTAGTTGCTTTTGTCCAGTGTTTTGTTCTGGAAATGTGAAAAGTAACCAATACAAAAGTTACTCAATGAGTCAACACACACAAAAAAAGCAAATATCAAGATTTCTCTTTTTAAAACTTTATTATTATTTTATGTACATTAATGTTTTGCCTGTGTTCATGCCTGGTGCCCAAAGAAGCAAGAGGAGAGCACCTGGTTACCTGGGGCTAGAGGTATAGACAGTTATAAACGCCCACATTGGTGCTGGGAATCAAACCCAAGTCCTCTGGAAGAGCAGCAACTGCTCTTAAACAATGAGCCATCTCTCCAGCCCTCAAAATTTTTATACCTGTCAGATACTTGCCAGGTTCTTTTATATCTCTGACACTTATCTTTATCATTTCTACAAAAAAAAACCCCACAAGATAGAAAAATTGGGCCATTGCAGAGGACAGACATGCAGTTTGTTGAAGTCTTTCTTTGGTGCATTCAATGTCTCTTGCTCCATCAAAGTGATCACCTTGGAGAGCATCATTTCATGACTCCACCCCATGACTCTGGCTTCTCTCTGTCAATGTTTCACGTTATAGGAATGGTGTTACAATAAATCCACCAAAAGCCGCCAGGCCCCACTGCCACATGTGCACTTTACACCAGCCGCCCACCCGAGTTAGGGCCCAAATTAATACACAGAAACTTGTATTAGGTTCAAATGCTGCTTGGCCAATGACTAGGATTCCTCATCTGTTAGCTCAGTCTTAATTATCATAAATCTATATATTTTACAAGACGTATCTTATCGGACACCTTATTGGTGTCCCTCCTTGCCGGTGGATCACAATGCTCTGCTGGAGGAAGAGCGGAGGGGAAAAGGGGGCACTTCCTGTTTCTCCTTGCTAAATATGAGTCTCCTTGCTATGTCACTTCCGGCCTGGATCACCACTTCTCTACTACATTTCCCAGAATCCTCTTTAACTCCTAGTCCCATCTAACTTGTTGTCTCATTGGCCAAACAGTATTTTATTTAACAATCAATAAGATAAAACATACACAGAGGTACTTCCCCCATCAGAATGGTACAGATTCTATCCCAAAAGCCTCTGTTAGCCACTCAGCCCATCTACATGAAACTTGTGCTGTCCATGAACAAACCCACATCTCTGAGCCTCAGTTTCCCTGCCCAGACAGTTAGAATGTGAGTCCCTCCCTGTTCAGAGAACAACTACAATGCTGCAGAAAGTTCCCAGCATGCATCACAGCATTTGATCCCATGCCTTCCTTTCACCAAAGGAGGATCCAGGAAAGAAGACTTCAGAAGTAGGAGGAGTAGATCAAGAAGAGCATAATGGACATTTTCCAGACTAGTTTAAGGGGAAAGTAGATATTGGGCTCAATTAACTGAAAATGAGGGCTTGATCTTCTCAAAGACCTTGAGAATTCCAGCTCTCTCCCTCTGGTGAGGTCTCACCCATCTCCATATCATTTCTCTTAAGCCTGAGTTGTCATCAGAGTGACTTCTGTGACTGGAAGCCCACCTCTCTGTGTTCCAAGTCCGGTGGAAATGACCCAAATTTTACACAAGATATACTTTTAAAAATTATGTGCTGCTTTCATATTTGTTGAAATGCAAAACTTAACTGAGTGGAGCATGTTTTCTCACTATGTCTACTTTTCCCAGAGCAAATTGTTACTACTATTAATTGAAGGGAGGAGAATGCACAAATGCACAAGCGCACGTGTGCGCTCTCGAGAGCACACACACACACACACACACACACACACACACACGGAAGGAGGGAGGGAAAGAGGGAGTGGGAAAGAAGGGAAGGAGGAAGGAAAGAAGGAATGAAGGAAGGAAACAGCAGATCTGTGACAAAGAAGAGCTAGATTTTTTTTTCTTTCTCATGTCTGTCCCAAGACTAGTACCAGTGTTTATCCATAGGTCTTGGTAGATGGAGGGAAGATGTTTTCTTTCTTCATGAAAAGGTCATTTACATGCAGTCATAAAAGCTTAGATCCAAAACAGAATGTAGAATCCACTGCCATGCACAACATTATTTAACAAACAAAGGTTCCAGGACTCCAATAGTTGAAACACCCAACCAGGTGTTCCATGGGACAGAATCAACTCTCAGATTCTGGGTTTCTCAAACATAACCATAGAAATCCCCACTGTTTCTCTGACAGTCTTTGCTAGAGCATCTAAAAAAGAAGATGCTTGGGGCTGACTTGTGTTTGCAACACCTTGAGAATGAAAGCCCTTCTACAGTGTGCACATTCAACATATGCACCACCAGAAAAAGGTAACGTGTCCGCAAAGAGGTGTGCTTGCATGGAAGCAAAGACATCTTCAGAATATGTGCATGACCCAATACAGCCCACTTACAAAGTCTGGCAGAATACACACACACACACACACACACACACACACACACACACACACACACACACACACACACGCACCTCACCTCCCAGGGAACCCTGCCCTGCCCTTGTTCAAAGACAGCTTCCTTTTGTTGACAGCATTGCGCCAGCTGAGCGACTCTTTTGAGCCACACAACAAAAGGACATGCACAGAGGGAGCTTTCAAGATCTCATCTATGGTTAAGGCCGCCCCTTCCCAGACAAGCAGGGTGGCTGTCAGCTGCCGGCTACATTCCAGGAACGGGAGGCAGCGTGTGCCCTCTGCCCAGAGCTGCCTCAGCACTGCCCAATAAAGGCCAGGGCCTACATCCCACAGGCGACATTCCTCCGCAATACAGCTGCACTTAATGCTTCAACACATCCTATTGTTCTGATGATTTAATGAGGCCTCTAGGATACTGTGTTTGTGACTGACAGCCACCAAGATGCCAAAGCTCAGACACTTGAGCTTCTTGGGTTATGCCATCTGAGGATTTTGAGCCATTAGTGAAAAATATTTATTTTGAAATAAGTACAATCAGAGTAAAGCCCACTTTGCTGACAGGTGGGTTTTCTTCACTCTCTTCTTGTCCAAACAAAAGGATGTAAAGATGTAAAGAATGTCCACTTTACAGACATAAGCAAGTTTCAACTCCACACGTGATAGCTGGGGAAAGTTTCTACTTTAAACTTCAATTTCTCAGCGGTAAAATGCATTTAAAGACCACGTCTTCCTCAAATGGCTGCCAGAAGGCTGAGTTAAACAAAGCATGGTGGAGACTTGGTACTGGACCCAGTTCCTTATATGAGCTCCACGAATATTAGGTGTTATTAATTTTATCAGAATGTATATAATACTGTAAAACCATCCAAAACAACTGTTTTATCCCCGTTATCTGAACCCCCTCTCTTTGTCATGTTTTCGTCCTTTTCCCTAACACTTCAGAGAAAATCTGAAAAAGGCTGAAAGTGATTTGAACAGTGACTAACAGATGATATATCACTTCCAGCTATTGCTACAGTTATTGTTAATAACACTGCTGCTATTACTGAGTAAGAAATAAACTGAAGTATTTGAGATAGAATTCAATTAACTGGACTCATCTAATTACCCTATATGTTCTGCTCTAAAAGCCTGTTGTTGTTGTTGTTGTTGTTGTTGTTGTTTGTTGTTGTTGTTGTTGTTTTGTTGTTTGTTGAGACAGGGTCTCATTATGTAGTCCTGGCTGGCCTGGACTCATACAGATCTGCCAGTCTCTGCCTTGTGAGTTCTGGGATTAAAGCAGTATAGCTCCATATCTTCCTCTGCTTTGAAACTTTAAAAGGAAAAAGACAATGAGGTTTACTGGGAAGTGAGATAAAATATGGTCACAATTTAGCTAAAGCAGGAGTGCACAAATTAACAGCCACATGGAAAAGACCACCCACCCCCCATTTTGTAAATAGTTTTCCCGAAACACAACTCATTCATTTGTTTTCACATTGTCTGTACTTGTTAATCATATTACAAGAAACAATGCAGCTTCCAGATGCACTTACAGATACAGCCTAAAAGAGAAAGTTTGCTGACCTTGAGTCTGAAGAGAATGCTGTGGGTTAAAAACAGCATCTGACACCATGATACTGAGGTGACATGATATGCTCACCAATAAGCAGGGTTTTGTTGTTGTTGTTGTTTTGGTTTGTGTTTTTTTTTCAAAAATGAAATAACTGAACAAATGAAGAAGCAGGAAACAGTTGATTGATTGTCATCCCTGACCACAGGGCCTCACGAAGTCACAACCACCTCATACTGGTGTGTCAGCTCTATTATTGTCCTGGAGAATTGTTTGAACCATTGTTGGGAATGAATGGGACATAAATATTGCTTGGAAATCAGATAATATTGAGTTCCCCGGCCGGCAGGATCCAAATGTTCCAAGTTCTATTCATATAGGGGAGGAACAGGGGAAGCTGGTAACTGCAGAACGTGCATCAGATTTTACATTGAGGTCATGTGGGGAATACAGAGCAAAAGAGCAAGATGATAGACAAAGACTAAAGGATGTACTTGTCTCTAGCAGAGCCAAGGAAACAGGTCAGTACAATGAGGAAGTGGGCCTCTCTGTTCAGAGATCAGTCACAAGCACTTAGAGAACAAAACCTAGACAAAGGCTAGGTTAGATTTGATTAGGATTTTAGGATGGGCTACACTGTTGATTTTTAACACAATTGTGAGCTAAAATTTCT
Organism: Cricetulus griseus; assembly: GCF_003668045.3. Classification (NCBI taxonomy): domain Eukaryota; kingdom Metazoa; phylum Chordata; class Mammalia; order Rodentia; family Cricetidae; genus Cricetulus; species Cricetulus griseus. The sequence goes on along the minus strand of NW_023276806.1, from coordinate 153,036,462 downwards.
ATCAGAGTTCCAACTCTAACAGTGTGTGCTCAGTCGTCCTCCATGGCATGGAATGGGCCTAGCTTTATCTTTGGTTTCTACACCTATCCACAAGAGTTTAACACATTGTCAAGTGCAGTGTCCTTGAGCAAGACAGATGAATGAATCTGATGGCACAGGCTGTAATCCCAGTAGGTCTGATGCCACAGACTGTAATCCTAGCATAAGAGAGGCTGACACAAGAAGGATCACCACAAATATGAACTGGGTATAGTGGTGCATGCCTCTAATCCCATTCTTAGAAACTGGATGCAAGAGGATGAGTGCAAAACTTCCCTGGAGTACGAGACTTTGTTTAAAACAAACAAACACTGCAACAACTGGATTTACTATTCCCTGTGTGCTGTGGAATAACAAGCACACCAGAAAGGTGATGTAGGTGACTGCATGCCCACTGTCTAACAATTGGTTAAATGACTGAATAAACAGAAAGAGGAAAAAATACAGAAAGGGACATCGAGCACTGGAACTGAAACTTTGCCTACTTTAGAATTTTGCCTACAAGACCAGCTTACTGGCTTCCACAAAAAGGAAAAATAAAAATCACACACACACACACACACACACACACACACACACACACACACACACACACATACACACCAAGGTTTGCTGTGTGCAAAGATCTAAGCTAACAGAGGAAAAGGAAAGGGCCTTGAGAGCAAGGATACACGTGTTGGATACATCCCCTGCTTAGGGAAGCTGACTCCTCAAAAACCCCAGGTCTGATGAGTATTCAGGAAATCCTACAGCCATGTCAGCACCTAATAGCAACCTGGAGCATTAGTTTACTAGGACAGAGGAATCAGGAGAGCACAGGGCCAGTCACAGTCAAGGAACTTTGTCCAAGGATCCTTTCCTTCTATGCATTGTAGGAAGCATCACCCATGGGCAGGGCCTTGGCCCCAATGTGCATCCAACCCAAAACATGAGCATTCCACCTGAAACTGGCAGACTCTGGAATCTCAGTGTGTGATACCTCATAATATCAATTCCTCTTTTAAAAAAGTACCCCAAGAAATGGTAATGAACTAAAAAATTGTCTCTCTGTGATGATGTAAATTTTGAAATAGTTTCCAATAACATTTGGAGCTAAATGAGTCAATGTTCAGATGTTGGCTATAGCTGACCTTTGACCTTGCAGAGTGATTGGTTTGGTTCATTCCACCTCTGTAGGCTGATGAAATACTATAGTAAAATCCCAGCATGGCAAGAAATCTTTAGCTTCAACTCATTCCCACTACTTTGCCTGCCTCAAGATCCTAAGATATTTTTCTTTGATAGTGTGATTTCGAGAGGTTGACGCAATCTCTCATGATTTGAAGGGAGAATATCAGTATAATAACCAGGCAAGGTGGCACACACCTGCAAGCCACCCTACTCTGAAGGTAGAGGCAAGATGATGAGCAATTCCAGGTCACCCTCAGCTATGCAGTATGTTCGTGTTGGGTTGAATTCATAGCTATCCTCAGCCACATGCGACCAAAAGTCACACGATATATAGGCATATCCTTTTACACAAAGCTTGAAACCTCAGGTGACCCAATTTGCCCATGTTATGCTATGCTTGACATGTAGTCTTGGCGATGGACTGTCAGTAAGCCACCACTTTCAACTCTGATGAGAGCTGATGAGAACTTCGGCCATACTTGGGTTTTTTGTTTGTTTGCTTGCTTGCTTGCTTGTTTTTATAACTTATTTTTTTATTTAAGTTAGTAACAAGCTTGCTTCACATGTCAATCCCAGCTCCCTCTCCCTCCCTTCCTCCCCCCACCACCAAACCCCCCCAAACCCTCACCCCATCCCCCCCTCTGCTCCCAAGGGAGGTTGAGGCCCTCTATGGGGGATCTCTAAAGTCTGTCATATCATCCCAGGCAGGGCCTAGGCCCTCACCCATGTGTCCAGGCTGAGAGAGCATCCCTCCATTTGTAATGGGCTCCCAAAGTCCATTCGTGCACTAGGGATAAATACTGATCTATTACCCAAGGCCCCATAGACTGCCAAGGCCTCCTCACTGACACACACATTCAGGGGGTCAGGAACAGTCCTATGCTGGTTTCCCAGCTATCATTCTGGGGTCCATGAGCTCCCCCTTGTTCAGGTCACCTGTCTCTGTGGGTTTCCCCAGGCCAGTCTTGACCCTTTTGCTCATTACTCCTCTCTCACTGGGTTCCAGGAGTTCAGTTCAGTGTTTAGCTGTGGGTGTCTGCCTCTGCTTCCATCAGCTACTGGATGAAGGCTCTAGGATGATATATAAGGTAGTCATCAATCTCATTATTGGGGAAGGGCATTTAAGTAGCCTCTCCACAATTGCTTAGATTGCCAGCTGGTGTCATCTTTATAGATCTCTGGAAATCTTCTGAGAGCAAGATTTCTCTTTAAACCTGTAATGGCTCCTTCTATTGTGATATCTCTTATCTTGCTCTCTTCTATTCTTCCCCTGACTCAACCTTCCTGCTCCCCCATGTCCTCCTCTCCCCTCCTCTTCTCCCAATCTCTTTCTTCCAGCTCCCTCTCCCCTCCCCCATGCTCCCAATTTGCTCAGGAGATCCTGTCCCATTCCCCTTTTCTGGGGTACCATGCATGTCTCTCTTAGGGTCGCCCCTGTTTCCCAGACTCTCTGGTGGTGGGATTCTAGGCTGGCAATTCCCTGCTCCATGTCTAAACTCCATATGTGAGTGAGTATACATCATGTTTGTCTTTTTGTGATTGGGTTACCTCGCTCAGAATGGTTTCTTCTAGTTCCATCCATTTTCCTGCAAATTTCAAGATTCCATTGTTTTTTTTCCTGATGAGTAGTGCTCCATTGTGTAAATGTACCACATTGTCTCTATCCACTCTTCAGTTGAGGAGCATCTAGGTTGCTTCCAGGTTCTGGCTATTACAAATAATGCTGCTATGAACATAGTTGAACAAATGTCCTCATTGTATGAATGTGTATCTTTTGGGTATATGCCTAAGAGTGGAATTGCTGGATCTTATGTTAGACTAATTCCCAGTTTCCTGAGGAATCTCCATAATGATTTCCAAAGTAGCTATACGAGTTGGCACTCCCATCAGCAGAAGAGGAGTGTTCCCCTTTCTCCACATCCTCTCCAGCATAAACTGTCATTGGTGTTTTTATTTTAGCCATTCTGACAGGAGTTAGATGGTGTCTCAGAGTTGTTTTGATTTGCATTTCCCTGATAGCTAAGGATGTTGAGCACTTTCTTAAGTGTCTTTCAGCCATTAGCTGGCAAACAGCTCTCTATGTAGACCAAGCTGGCCTGAGACGAAAAGTGTGCCTCAAGCATGTCCAGCATCAACCACGGGTCCCCTGTAGTCATGCCTCAGTATGACAATGAAGAGACAGTAACCAGTAAGCTTTTCAATAACTGGATTAGACAAACCACAGATCATTCTTAACTTAAACATCAGATGCTGGAATAGTGGGCTTCCTGAATTGGCAGAGTACCTGGCCAGAGCCAGATAACCAGGACATCTGTTACCACTGCAACCTCACACCTCCTTCTGACCATGAATAAATCATTCAATTTCTTTGATCCTTAATAGCCATATCTACCAAGTCAAGATCACATTCCTTGTCCATTCCATTTTGCAAAATTGTAATAATAGTTAAGTGGGATGGTATATACCCAAGTGTACTGGAAGCTATAATGAACAAGTCAGTATGATTTATCCAGTTCCATGTTCTCAGAAGCCAGCCAAGTGTGCGGCATTCTATGAATGTTTGCTGCGTGAATAAGTGGATAAAAAACATCTACCTAGTCAGAGTAAATGAACATACTCTGGCCAGCACCTACATACATCAGACAAATAAAATGTGATTTGGATTTTCACCTGAAGAAATATTTAAAGAGATGTTTTCAAAACAAGACGGAAACTATGTACTATTCTCAGTTTATCTTGATTTGTCCTTTGATTTATAGAAACACAAGATCTTCTCACCCAAAGCTTGGAAAGAATTAATTGGCAAAAAAAGAATGCAATATTAATCAGTAAGTCAGTACAAAAACTGAGATTTTTTAAAGAAATGTAAGGATTTATTTTTAATAAATTCTATATTTGAAATATAAAAGGCCATCGTTTTGTTTCAATGTTACAATCAGATTTGAAGGAGACCTCTGACCAAGATGCGGTGATGCCAAGAATTCTGTGTAATGAGTAGACAAAAAGGAGCACCTGAATCCAACACAAAGCTGTTGAACAACACTGCAGCCCACTGAAAAAGTCTACTCAGTTACCAATCATCAAGAGAGCTGGTACCCTCCTCCTGCTAGGGTGGGGTATTCAGTACTGCCTGAAACCGTGAGCTGGATTCTAAAAACAGTATGTGGATTCAGAGTGTCCGACCCTAGCCAAAATCGACATTTTATCAGGGACCACAGTCATTATAGAAGGGTCCTGGTAGGGTAGGGAGCATATCCAAATAGTTCCTGATGTTTTCTCCTGAGGGAAGTTAGTATTTATTATTGTTAGCACTTTTATGACAGTGGTCCAAGCACTGGTTACTTCTGAGATGTTCTAGGTGCTGTGAGATCTGTTGGAAATACATGGAGAAGTGACTTCCTATTTTCCTTCTCTCTCTCTCTCTCTCTCTCTCTCTCTCTCTCTCTCTCTCTCTCTCTCTCTCTCTCTCTCTGTGTGTGTGTGTGTGTGTGTGTGTGTGTGTGTGTGTGTGTGTGTGTGTGTGTGTGTGTGTGTGTACGTTAACTGCTAGTGTGGAGAGATCAGTGGATAGCTGAATGTTACTCCTCAGATGCCATCCACCTTCGTTTTTGTTGTTTGTTTTTATTTGCTGATCCAGGATCTCTCTCTGGCCTGGAGTTCACCCATTGGGCCAGACTGGCTGGCCAGCACTAGGAATCCCTCAGTCTCTGCCTCCCCAACTCTGAGATAATGTGCACTCACCACTGTCCCTAGCTTTCGTAGTTATAGGTTCTGGGCATGAAACTCAGGTCCTCACGCTTGCAAGGCAAGTACCTTAGCAATGGGACTAGCCCAGTTTTCCAATTTTCTAAATAGAAGTTTCAGCATCTGGCTGCTATTCTCAGGTGTTTTTATTCCTCAACTTAGCAAAAGCTGCCAGGAGGATGAAAATACAATATAACCAAAGAATTAGCCTCAGAGACTCAACTTATGGACTTTTGTTTCCTGAAAAGCAAAAGATACTTTAGATCCCCATATGAACAGTGAGGCTTACTCTTCCTCACATCTCTGTGGTCATCTCTCAGTGTCCAGAAGGAACTGGTTCAAATGCATGGACAAAAGCAAATTGTGTGTTTCCTCAGTATAAATCTTGGAGTTCATATGACCTGGATCCACCTGTCACCATAGTGATCCCAAAGAAGGTATACAGCTTCACTATGTCTCAATCTCTTATCTTCAAATTGTCATTAATAGGAATATTATACATTCAGATTACAGCGATGGAAGCTACAAGTGAGTTTAACATGATGATACGCTGGTGATGGTGGTGGTGGTGATGATAATGGCAGCAGAGGTGGTGGTGATGGTGGTTGTGGTGCTAATAGTGATAATTCCATTTCCTTGAATCATTCTCAAGGCACACACAAATAAAATACTTCATTGCACAAGATGATTGCACTCTAAAAACTCAGTAATAAACATGCCATAAAACAAGGACACCTAAATGCTAACAGTGAAACACTGACAACCCAGAACTCAGTAGCCACATTCCAACCAACATCATTACCCAGGAAGCTTCTAGGCCAGCACCCTATCCCAGTCCCCACTGTCACATTCTTTTTCCCGTTCCCAGCATGGACACCTAAGACAAAACTATGTCTTAGTTGCTTTTCCACTGCAAACAACACACTGTGTGGGGCAAAGGGGGTGAGTCCCCATCAAGAGAGTCACAAGGAAAAGCAGTGGAGTCCCTTGGAGGAGAGAAGCCAGTTCCAGGTCTACATAGAGGCTATGAGCCAAAACAGAAATGAAATGGTGGGGATTACAGGCTTATATTTCAAAACCATCTTGAAAAAGACAGAGTCTGCAAAAGTGGAAAGGAAGAGCAGTAAGAAAAATATCAACACTCTGCACAGGAAGGGACACACAGATCAGCAGAATGGGACTGAGCCTGGTCAAAGGAAGCCCCCGGCCCCTCAAAGCTACAACAGGCAGAATGGAGACCGCAGGGTCTCAGTCATTGCTTGTTGTGCAATCAGGGTTAGAGAGGGACAGATGACCCATCGTGTGTTTGTGAGTCAGGCATCTTGGAAAACAAGGTGACAGGGATTTTAAATAAGCTGAACTAATGTTTATAATACTTAAAATTAAACAGCACAGCTATGCAGACAATTACTGCACAACACCATGCAGTATTTTTCAATGCCTCTGATTGCTAAAGTCTGTACATGCGTCCTAAATGGGCTAACTCTACTTCCTGATAACTTAAAAAATAAATGTATCTCCATAAAGTCTAGCACCATTTTTCCCTAAGTCAGACCATGAGAACATCTGATCTAGAGGTTGCTGGCAGAATAATGAAGAAAAGAAATCCCTCAGTCTCAAAGGTTCAGAAACTTCCTCAAAGTTGAACTGTTTCTGCTTTGTTCCTGATGTTGCTCTGCTGTAGGACTTAGACCCTCATCTGCTATCAAGGACAGTCAATCAGGGAAGATGACTTCCCCAGTCACCTGGTGAGGTACTATTCTCCAGCACACCTACAGCAGTTCCCAGGATTAATGACTGTCTAGAAATGATAACGTGGGTTTGTGTCAGGTTTTATCCTGGGACAGGGTCCATTCCAAGCCTCAGATGTGTTCTTAGCTCCCTTCCAAAAGAAAACGTGTCAGAAAGTGACTTCTAGCAGATCTCTCTGGATTATCAGCTGAGGGAACCTGGCTGCAGTAACAAGTGACCTTCAGAATCTCACTGATAACCACACAGTTTCACTTCAAGTGACAATCCAGTGCAAAAGAAATCAGCCAGGAAAACTCAAGAAGCCCCCCTCCTCCCCTCCCAGGAGGCTTCTCTGAAGTAACCCTGGACAGCAGAGGTTTTGAAGGCTCCCCCTGGGAATTCTAATGAGCAGCCAGGTGGAGACTCATGGAGACACAGATAACATGATTTCCCACTTTCTTGCCATTCAGAGCTGTATTTAGCTCCAAAAGATCTATCCTAGAAAGTTCTCAGTGACTGAAGCTCAAGGTGACATTTTAAAAGCTCAGGGCAGGGCATTACAGAGAAAGAAGGTCATTTAACCAAATCTATTGCACTAGT